>NC_057891.1:6164213-6527546 GCF_019740435.1 Gambusia affinis | reverse complement strand
GAAAAGAGAGAATGGCAACATTTTCCAAAAAGTTAATTATCATTTGAGACCGATATATTTTATGGAGAACCTGATTTTTGCACAGAGCCAGACGCATCCAATCCCATTGGCTTCGCCTTACGTCAAACTTTCATGTTCTTCCACTTAATTTATGTGCAGTTTCTAAATAAGTATACCTTGAGCAGAGATAGCAATGTTCCCATCATCAAAGAACAGCAGTTTCTTTCTTTTTTTTTTTTTATTTATAATTTTTCTATCAGCAATAAAAAATATGTTTTCTCACAAGGAATTTTTGGAAAGCCTACCTTTCTCACGGTATCGCACAGCTTCTGGTTGCAGTAATTAGATATTAAGCGAGTCCCCCATGGCTCCAAAAAACATGGGAGGGTGAGAAGAAAATGTGCTCTTGAAGTATTATATTCCTCCGAGTAGTACTCCATTTTTCATGTTTTATTCCTTCCTTATTTCCCCCCCTACCCATCCCTTCAAAGGGCTAAAGCGTTCCTCGAGTATCCAGGTTTCTATGTCTAATTAAGGATTCAAGAGGTGCCGCTACTTGCAACTGTGTGTTTTCGTAAACAATCAATATTTCCCAGCTAGAAATAGATACTCGAGAGCCAAATACGATGGGACTCCAAAATCAAAACAATAATCAACCAGCTGAAATATGTTTCCAGGGTGCAAGACGCTAAACGTATGCAAAGCCACTTGTCTTGGCAATATCAGGAATCATTACTGAGGCCTTCGTGGTTGTAATAAATCCTTCACTGCTGACATTTTAAGCAAGCATCCATTTAAATTGTGCCTGATGTTGCCCTAAAAATGTATTTGTTGGCATAAATACTGATACAATAACAAGAATATGAAATGTGAGGGCTTTTCTAAAGTGAAATTGACGTCGAATTTAAGCTGTCTCTAATTATTGTCCAATAGTAGTAAAGACAAAACTGGGCATGTCCATGTAGCTTGCTGAATATATATTAAAAAGTGCAGAGTTTTCTCTCCAGAGAGTTCACAACTTAACATTTGCAGGCATTACCATAAATGTATGAGATGAGAGAAAAACAGTCATTTAACTCATGAGGCAAGTTTAAAGGAAATGTCAAGCAGCCTGTGTTTCGGTTAAGGAGTGAACCTTTTTCTTTCTTTTTTTTTGTCTTTAATTAGGGGTTCAGGGAGATCAGCTACAGAAGCGTTGTTGCTTTTGTTTGAGTTTTTCCCCCTCTAATTGTTCCCAGGAAACCATTTTTTGCCAAAGGCTTAGAACCATGAAACAGCATGACATGGTCCCAGATACCTGCCACCGCTCCAAGTCCAAAACGTGAGGTAAAGCTCCCTTTTGATGTCGGCGTATTGTGGTGCATGGATGTTTTCGCTGTTGAGACACAGGGTTGGAGTCAAGGTACTGGGGGTATGATTAACCCATTAATTGGGGGCTCTAGTCTGGGACCTAGACGATTTAGTCAAAAAAAAAGCAAAAAATGAGTTGCTATATTGCAAATTGAAGGTTTGGCCAATATTTCTGATAATTCAGAAAGTTTAACTGAATCACAACAGTCCTCACACAGATCAGGTTCTACGGTCAACTTCAATCCTGCCTTGTTTACTGAGGATGGAGTAATGATGCCAGTTTGTTTCTTTTAATAGATTCAATCCCATTAATGTATTACTTGTTGAAAGCTAGGGGAATGGATCGCTCAACAAAGCTGTGACCGCTTGTAAGTTTGGCGACCGTACAAAAAAATAAACATAGAATTATTCTCATTTTCCTCTATTGACTGTGAGAAACTTGCTCTTCTAGCTTGGCAAAGCATCTTTTTCATTTTCCAGGTTAAACAGAAAAATAAACATCCTCTGGATGTGTAGAACGCAGTCTTCTCTCCAAGTTCCTAGTGTGCTGCTTTAAAGCATGAAGAATTATCCCAGGGAGCCAACCTCCTATGAATAATTACCTTCTTTTTCAAGGGGACTACATTGTCTACTGCCACACTCGATGAAGAAGTAACACTATGAAGCATCAATTTGTGAAGGGATAGCGATTAAATTGCTGCTCTCTGATGTGTTTTTCTGTGGTAGTAAGGAAATTAAAAATGGAAAAGATTCTTTAAAAGTTGTTCGAGCGGCTGATAAAGATCTACGATAATGAAATTTTCTCTCAGGGGCGGAGCACTCTGTTAGATTAAACTCAAAGGTTATTAAAATTGGTCAGGCAGGACGGGGTTATGAAGAAATATTATTCGCTCATGCTCAATCCCGTATGTCATCTATGTGAATGGAGTCTTGTAGGATGCTGGTTCTACTTCCATTTTTGTTCTGGAGTTATTTGCTGACTGCCTTCCCCTGGTGTTTGAGAGTGGAACTGCAACAATTGTGGTAAACACTGAAAAGCCCATTTATTTCAGGAACTTTATCGCATTTAGACACATTATAGATTAGTTACCCACACATTCATGTTTGAAAGCTTTTATTCTGACAATTTTCTACTTTAAGTTAATGAAAATAAGCAATATTATGTCAGAAAATCACAAAAATGTAGGTTTAATGCAAATTATGTTAGTCAAAAGTTACTTTTAATATGACAAATGCATTTTCTAATTTATTGATTATTACTGTAGGTCAACATAACTTAAGCTGCTTGGTCTGTGAGTCACAAAATACCAATGTTTTAAAGCAGAGCAGTAAAAAAAAAAAAAAGTAAAAGTAATTTAGCATAATTTACACCAAACTAACACAGTAACTGATTAGTGGTAAATATGATCTGCTGCTGGAGTGTAAAAAGTTTCATGGCACGTCAGACACATTCAACTTTGCCGAGGATGCGTCAGCACTTAAAAGGCGTTGCGATAACTGTGCGGTGATATTGTTATTCTCTTTGTTTTATCAGGATTTTCTTGTTACTTTTGGATGCGCTTTATCCTCAATATGTCAGACTGCTCGGCAAATCTGTACCCCAAAAATATCTTTCTCTGAGACACTGTCAGGGTAGATGGCGCACAAGTTAAACAAATTTGCTTTATTTTGACACCTTAAATCAAGCCCTAGTTATGTTTTAGGGGAGCATCTGCGGCAGTGGCTTTAGCTGTATGAAGGAAAACAAATCACGCTGGCAATACCTGCCAAAAGAAGACATTTAGAGCAAGGCGACGCGTTTTATTTCTGTCTGCAGCGCTGAGACCCACAGCTTTGAGAATACTAATCCCTCAGATATGAGTGCAAGCCTGTATCTAACGGATTAAAATGTGACCTGGAAGGGCATTATTTGTATTGCGGTAACAAACTACAGAATGCAAAGCTTTCACAGCTTCCTCGCAGGGAAGAAAAACAGCTGCTTTTAGTTAATAAGTGTCAAAGGTTGGTTTCAATATAAGAACAAAAAAAGTGTTTGGTACGGATGACTTGTTGCAGATAATTGACCTGAAGTGTTTAGATTGAAAAAAAAAAATCTTGCTTTTTCATTTGAATTATTGAGGGTTTATGTGAATAAACACGAGGTTAAGCTGCCAAAATGGTGTCCCCCAAGAATTTGAATGCAGAAGACGGCAAATAAAGCCACATCCTTTAACGTTGCAGAAAAAGAGGCAAAACTGGCATTAAGTTTTCTAGGAGCTGTGAATTATTTAACTCCAGCATTCAACACAGCTTGGAGCAACATGTTTTAACTGAAAATACATGTAGGCCAGCAGCTCAGTAAGGGAACGTGACAACTGGTTTATATTGCCACGTCTCTAGGCATAAGGCTATTTGGGGATTCTGATTGTATGGTACTCTGGTGGAAAAACCGCTTTGCATCACAGCCTGATGCTAATACAACTGAAATATATAAAAATGAATGTATACTACAGTGAAAAATCATGTATTGAGATAAATTCTTATTATAGCTATATTCTGTTTTAGAACCATAGACAAAAAGATGCATTTGAGGTGAGTGAACAGAAATAGAAAAGTGAAAGAATATTTATTCTGGGTTGAAATCTTAAATTACTAAAGGTTAAATCCACAAAAAATGTTTTATTTACCAAGAAATGCTCTGAAAGACATTAAATCTTCTGTTATTCAAGCACTTATGCAGCACTGCATGTGAAATAAAAGTATCTCTTCAGTGAAGGTCACTGAAGAAGCTAAAAAGCATTTCTAAAACACTGCAGTTAGGCGACAGCGACTGCTCCTGTATCCAAGAAGGTAAACTAAAATAAAAATTACATAAATGAAGCTGCTTTCTGAGGGCCAGCACTCCTGTCAGGTCCTTTGGTGTCAGCACAATATTCTGAAGTGTTTATGTGTAAACAAGAGCCATGATAACGTAGCTGGGAGAAACAAGGTAGGAAAAGAAACACCTGAGTACAGAAGCCCTATTTGTGACAGCAGCTAATGCACTTTTTTTTTTTTTTTGCATTACTTTTAGGCAGTGCGTTTAAAAATACAGCAATTGCCGGTTTACAGAGATACAAAGTCAATTAAAAATGAGAGCGTCTTTTGTTTCGAGCAAAAAATTCTCCCGAGTGTCTTATCTTCAAAGAAATATCCAATTAAGCAACCATTCTAACTTTGCTTTGCCAGTTAAGCACGAGTTTCAGTGGGTCACAGAACATAAAAAGGTTGGAGAAACATGCTCTCCCTCAAAAGTTTCTGAAAGAATTCTTCCAGTTTTGTAGTACTTATTAAATTAAGTATTCAGCCAGTGCAAATAGGCATGTGTGCTCTCTATCAAACTTATTTTTTTCATCTGAAACTGATGTATATTTGTACCCTCTTCATGTTTCAGAGTATGTGGTTAACTCACAGCAGTTTTAAACTAACCATATATCGTATCAGTTTGTTTATTACCTATAAGTGAAATTGCAAATGCACTCTGTAGAGATTTCTTCCACCTTCCAGCTGGGACTCAAATTTCCAAATTGTTTGGAGAAATGAATCAAAAAGATAATTTACTAATCCTTAACGAAAATTTGATTGCGGCTGTTGTGATAAACTTCCTCCTTCCGAACGTACAATCTCACAAATGGAAAAAAGGGTAATAACGTCCCTCTGCAGAAATCAAAACATGACCATTTGGCCAGCAGACAAGTGAAGGCACAGTGGCTCTCAGCAGAGCCAATTACCACAAGAGAATAACCACATGAAGTGCCCCATCAGGGATAATGCTATAAAATTGGGGAACAACGCTGGAAAGATGAGGGGAAAAGCATCATGGTAGTATTATGAATGGGTATGTGTTTTCACAAATTGTCTTATGTCCAAGTATCCATGACGACCGCCACCTATGAAGCTCTAAAGTTGGTGAAAATCAGTAGGTTAAAGACAAACAAATGTTTAAAAACCAGGAGAAGGACAAAAATGCTAATTTTACATCTAGCCACTGTTGTACTGAACATACGATTCCTGTAGTTTTACAGACTGAACCGATTTCACATAGCATGTTATGCATCAACCTCAGTGGCCAGTCTAGACATCTGGGGTGGGACATTCATGCCCTCGGTGGCTGCTGTGCTGCATGTTTTAGATGTTTCCATGCTTGGAGGTTTCGAAGAATTTCATGAGCCAATTTTCATTCCTTACCTCTTTGATCTTACTTGAGGATGCACAAGGGGCCTGTTGTCGAGAGGCAAAGGTCCACAATGGACAAGTCAGAGAAGGGCCAACACATTTTCAAGAAACAAGAAAGGAAGTGTAACATTATATTGAAGAGCCGACAGATTTATTTTTGTTTCTTACATAAAGACCGGAATGTGTTAATAAATCCTTTATCTAAATTAACTTTTCTATTTTGGGATTCAGAGGCAGTTTGTGTGAAAATATCCCTCGTTTTACTAAGTCATATGCAATCAAACACAACCACTCAACTGACTGAAGTACATTTTAAATAACTTTGTTAGAACTGTTAGGTATTTGTGGTGACCCTAGACTTTGCTAACCAGGTAATGATCCAAAATGCCCATATAAAAACTGCTAGCTCATAAAGGTACTGTAAGAGGTTAGTGATATTATTTTTTTTTATACCCAAACAAATGTCCTGATTGTGCTTTTGTATTGAGCATAAGCATGTTCTTGAAAAGATTTCACTGTAATTCCCAAACATTTTGATCAGATCTACTTAAAAGCCCAGTTGAGCTTCTGCACATTTTGGTGTTAAATTCTTGACAAAATAAAAATGTGGGATGGCGTTGTAAGAGCCATCTGAGCGTACGTTCTACTCAGCAGTAAGATCATTAACTTGACCCGTTGGTATATAGAGCATAAAATTAGTATCTGAATTGGTGTTAGGCCCCTTCAACAACTGTGTTGTCACATGGCTCCAAAGCAAATTAAGACAATTCTTCTTTATCTCATTAAAACCCATTAATTCACTTTAAGCAGACTGTGCAACTGATTCAAATTTTCCCATCAAGGAAAGATGCAATTTCATGATGAAGGCAGAATGGTTACCTCGTGGTCAAATACACAATTAGGCAGCATGGTTGGTTAGCTCAAAGCTAATGCATTGCAATAAGCTCATTTAAACCAGGACATCCTTTGGGGCACACATTGCTTTGCTCACCTTTACTGCTTTCTTAGCTGTGTCACAATTAGTTTGAACATGCTGGCATCATAACTTTGAGAAGTTTTGAGATTATATACTCTGAATGCTCCCGATATCGAGTGTTTAGCAAATGTCTTACCGTTCCATCGCGCTTTACTTTGCAGAACCTGGTAGGGTGCGTATCTTCTGAATTCCTCCCACTTCAAAGCAATGCCACAGTGAGCACTGCTCACTATAACACTATAAACTGTGATACAGTCGGGGAGGTTGAGTCATCAAAATTGGTCGAATTTCAGCAGCCACAGAGAAAGAGCAGCAACACATTGTTAAGGAGATTAGAGGAACAGTCAGAGGAGAGAATCGCCTTTACTTTAATCCCTTATGGGTTTAAATGGAGACGAGCAGACACTGTTTGAACGTCTGTGAAACCGGGGCAACTGTCGGTTTTGGTGGAAAAAAGAAAAGAAGAGATGGAGTGTAGCCAACATCCAGAGGTTCTAGAAAATGAAAGGTATAGCAAATGTTGTTTGGGAGATGTATGAGGAATGCAGCCGAGTGCGTGACCAAACTTAAAATTAGTTTGGCACTAAAACACAAGATCTTTCACACTATTTTTTTTTTTTTTTCTTTTTCCTCAAACCAACCAAAGTGCTTTTCCTTGAAATTGCATTACGCAATCAAAATATGGGATTGAATTAAGGTTGTACAAACCTACAATATCACACATTTCCATCATTTAGTGAGAATGATCTGACACAAGAGAATTTAAAACCCTGCTTTGCTAGAGTAATGAGGTGGCGCGGCCATTTCCCAGTGTTCACACACTTGATGTTTCTCCCTCTGTAAAAGAGTGTATCGTGCTTAATACAATCGGTCTGTACATTAATTCTCTAGAGGGAGAGTTATAATTAAATGGATGCAGAAAAGTAGTTAGTTTCTAAGTGTGCAAATAAAAGCTAGCTTGGCCGTGAAAGTCTAATTTAAAAAGGTGCATTAATAGAGAGGAGGGGAACAGCATTTGAAATTCTGGGGGACATTGCTGTATAAAATGAGCAATACTGGCAATGAACACTGTAAATAGCTGCACTATTTAACTTCTAGAAGCCTCTTTGTTTTCCCTCATTTACAATTAAAGTCAGTTAGCATATCGCGACTCGGATAGAAGAAACTCATCAGTGAGTCATGTCTGACATTAAGCATTGTCGTAGAAACAGTTTTTGAAGCCATTGCCATTTTTAGTTTACTATTGATCCTATTACTTATTGTGATATTAGTTTGAATATATGACACCTTTGCATTTGTAGCATGTATTTAACCACTTGATCAAATTGAAAAATAAATGCTTAATACTTCAACAAATTGGTGTGAAAATATGACAATTTGAAAAAGTTTTCTTACTAACTAAATAGCAGCTCACTCACATTTTATACTTTCTATCAAACAAGAGGCTGATAGGCCTAACATTCCCTTTATTTCAAAGCTATAGGCATTTGTTTAAACCCAGCTTGAGTTATACTGGATTCATACTTGGGGTAAAACAGGGAGGGAAATAATAGCTGCTTTCATAAACCTATTCAAAAGACATGGATGCCAAGGGCTTTTACAGTTCTAACAGCTAAGATGCATGCAGGTATAAAACTATGACACCTTGGTGGAATGAACATCCCAGCACCTTTCAGCACTTAGTTATGGATAGTTTTTGTTCTGCAGTTTAAACAAGGCCTGTACATCAGATCAATAAATCTGCATTAAAGGTCTCTTCCAGTAGGGCTTATGCATCAAATAAATAATTCAGTAGACCAGGATACTTCTCGCAGCTCTTATATTTTATCTGACCATCGTAATGTGCTGACTGTACGACTCTTTAAACCAGTGAGAAGAGGTCACAAGCAAAATTTACCTACATTGTTTATTCAAGAGGTTTTGCCTCCTCGGGTGTTTGGAAGGAGATAAACAGATTATTTTTATGGCAATTTGTTTGTTTTGGAGCCTGGACTGAACCTCCACATGAGAAACGGCAACAACTTATTTTGTCTGATGAGCAAGTGGCAGCCGACATCTAACTTTGTGAAGGTGCTGACAAGAATGGCAATTATTAAAGGGAAGCAAAGGCTTCCTGGAAGTGGCCATTGGCTGAAAGCGAACATTTGACGGCAGCTAACAAACTCAAGTGAAGGGTTAGCTCTGGAACTGTCCAGCGATAGTAAAAGCCCTTCCTCTGCCAGCTACAGTGAGCTCTACAGGCCCCCGTAAGGGTCTGTCTTTCTCACTGAAGTATTCCCAGAAAAGTTGCTGAAGATGCAGGGAGTTTGGAACCTTCAATTATTTCCAAACTGAACACACACTCCTGGCGAAATGTACTAAAACTAGGAGAAAGGCATTACATGATTTGACAGGCAAGTGGCTCACTTCCCCGTGTTGCACATGCGAGCGCGTCTACCGCAAATGCAGCATAAGTAAAGCTAAGCGGCTGCTCTGCCTCGTCACGCCTTTTCAGTGCTTCTCCTACTCAGGCATCAAACACCATAAAACATTTTTGCTTCTTCCCATCCTGGCACAGGCCTGTCTGTCTCATCCTTCAAAGCCAATCCTCAAAGACGGATTATGTTTCAGTTTCTCCTTCAAAAAAGGGAGTGGGAGTGCTTTGGAGAAGAGAAAAGATGAGGATGATGTGGCAGTTTACAGTACTTTGCAAAAGTATTCATACCCCTGGAGCCTGTCTATGGTTTGTCATGCGAAACAAAAACAAATCTGTTTTATGCGATAGACCAACATGTGGTAGAATATAACTGTGACATGGAGGAAAAGCAAGTCTTGGTTTTCGAACATCAATGTGTTTTTTTTTTTTTTTTATTTAAACAAGTTCCAGAGTGAAATTTTTATGCTAACATAGTCACATGGACAGTGATGACACCTTTTTTCATAAAAACAGTGATATTAGTCAAACTTCTGAAACTGACTTTTAACACTAAGCATGTTGTAGAACCAATTTCAGCCATCAGGTTTTGGCACTTTGACTGACTCAACATCCAGTTGAGACAGTGTTGCAGTTTATTAGCTTCATAATCCAGCATCTTGACTTTCCGATCACTCTACACAAGACTCCACTAGTGTTTCATTGTTCATCATTCTTGTTGTGTATTGTGACTTTTTGTGGAGATTTGATACTCCATGTTTTTCACATCTAAAGTAGTAAAGATTAGGGTTCTGGACCTCTTTTCATCTGTCCTTATTGATGAAAACATTTCTGGAAATGGTCGTGGTGTGAAGGGTTTTTGAAGTAGACTAGCCATTTTAGAAAAAAAAAAAATGTTAACTGGATCTGACTGAGCTGGAGCTATTTTTCCAAGAATGCATAGAAATGTCTGTCACGATATGCAAAGCTGGCAGGGACGTACCCCAAAAGAGAAATGGAGTTCTACAAAGTAACAAACTCAAGAGAAACTGAACACAAATACATGTCACACAGTTCAACATGTATAGTTTTCTTCCCATCCCATAATTGTGCACCACTTTGTGTTGGCGTATCACATAAAATCCCCATTAAAATGTATTCAAGTTTCAACACGACAAAACATGAAACGGCTCAAAATGTGGGTTTCCAAGTCACTGTCTCTGTTTTGAAAGTTGCTCTTTGAATCTGGGGCAACTTCTATCCATTTAGAAATCTTCCAAAACTGTTTTTATTCATTTCTGCCCTCCTACACCGACGTCCTACCTTCTTTGCTTTTCCCTCTGACTCAACCAAACCTCACTCGGCATCCTTGACAGTAGAGAGATCACAGGAGTTGAGAGTAACGAGACACCGACTTGCTTGTTTCCACTGTATCCTCTCTTTCTTTTTCTCTCTATCCATACTTTGCTGCCTCCCCTCCCGACACGCAGTCAGTCATTGTCTGCATCTCTGCAACCTGCCACGAAGCAGGGAGTAATTCATTACAGACTGATGCCAGGAGTGCTGAGACAAAAAAGGTGATGAAATCAAAACACTGTCGGTTGAAGCCCACCCTCTTCCTTTGCTTTACCGCTATTCTCTAACTCTCTCTCTCTGTCACCCTCAAACACTATTCGCTTTGAAGTCTAAACCTGACTCAGCAGCCGCGTTCCCCCTTCAGCCCCACATGACCGCGGCGAGCATCAATGTCAGGCAACCTTGGCAAAGACTTGTGGTGAGCGAGCCTGACGCAGGCATGCAAATAAATTAGACGCATGCAAAGGCACATCAACAGTGACCGCAAATCACATATTCAGGAGCAGGAGGCGACAGCGCCACACTCAGATGCACTCAATAAAAACACACTGTATAGGGGTAGGAGGCGGGGGGGAGGGGTTGTCAGAGGTGACGGGGGTGTGGGTGCCTGGAGGAACGCGGCGCAGAGCGGGGAGGTAATTCTGCTACGCCGACTGACAACGACATGGCAACAGGGCTGCGTCACCAGCTGATAGCAGGAAGACAGAGAGAAGCGGGAGTGAGGGGGCGGGAAGAGGGAGGAATGAACAGAGCGAGACGGCGCGCGTTGGCAGGAGGTGTAAAACAATTGGAGGTTAAGAAGATTGAGGTAGGGCCGGGGCCATAAGTTATGCATTCACACCTGCTGTTTTCTTCTTCTGTATTTATGAGACTCTGTCCACTCTGAAAGTCAGTGATCAAAGAGAATCAGAGGCTGTCAGTGAACAATGGCTGAGGTGGGGGCACAGATACCGTCCTGCTCCACGCCAATCCACAAGTCCTGCAACACAACACATGTAAATGTGCATTTTACTCAGGACTGGGATTCCTGTTTTTGTTGCATTCCTTTTACCGCCCAAACTGATGACACTTAGTCTTCAACTTACACCTGTAATACTGTGCCCTTTGTTCTCCCTTTCAAATGTCAGTACACATTTTGTTTACTGCATGATTAGATTGGTGACCCAGTAAGGAACTGCCATTTGGCACACTTTACAGCTTAGTGTGTGGCAGTGATGCTCTAAGAAAGATGGAAACAAACAATGTGCGTGCAAAAGAAAGGGGAGGAACATATTTAATGTTGGCATGAATGTAAACAAAACACACCTTAAAAACGACATCTTTTACTTTTAAAGGTTACTCTTTAATAAAGAAAAATAAGAAGTGATATGTGTTTTAATGAAAGTCGTCTCTTTAGAGAGCTTAATGTTGAAATGACAAGTTTGCTTTGCTTGAATGAAAATGGCAAAAATAAAATTAAAATGAATAAGACTTTAGTCAGGTTAGAAAAAGTATTACACGGTTTCCTAGCCTGAAATCGGTGCTTTCTTTCATAATTACTCTTCTGTAGCTTACATCTTTAATATGTAAAAATTATAGCACTTTTAAATTAACCAAGACTAATTACAAAAATACCCTCAAATTATACTAATATAAAACAGTTTTTAGTATACTTCAGTTTAGTTTTTATTTTCATTCTCCTCCATTGATAAATGGGTATCTAAGTAATGTGTTTAAATGAAATGAATTGCAAAAGCAGTTAAAGATCAAGAAATAAATGACCAGCCTTAAATTGTCTGTTTCATTCAAAAAGCTTTTAATTTGACAAGCTGGTTTTCCTTCAGTGCCTACATTTCCACTCACCAAATGCTAACAGCTTGAATGCCACAGGGTGGAACAGTGGAGCTGAGGTTGAGACCCGACAGTGAAAACAAAAAGCCTGATTTGAACCTGCACGTCAGCTTCAGCTTCTCTGTGTGCAGTTTGTATGTCTTGTGTAGTTGCGTGGGTTTTCCTCATCTGCTCTGGTCTCCTCCCACATGCATGTTGGCTTAACTTGAGATTCTGGCCACAAGTGATCAAACATGGTCTCTTTTTCTCTCTCTGATGTTTTTTTTTGTTTGTTTGTTTGTTTTTAATGGACTTGCAATCAGTAATATGTGCATGTTCTTTTTTTGATAAGGGTATTTAAAATTGCACAACCTTTGAAAAGTCTAATGTTTCATAAAGCTTATATTGCATTATTGGTAGTAACACAAATAATCTGTGTGAATTGCATGCTTCTTCCTGCTTAGACTGATAAAACTTATTATTACGAATAGAATCAATCTATCACTGATATATCAAGATATAGATGCCATATTTGTATCTATTTGTTGATGTTTTGGATCAATCTGTCTACCTCTGTTGGAACAGTTATTCCCAAACCAAATCAAAACTTAACTGGTGTTGCATAAAAAAGTCGCTTTGGTGTCGCTTCAGTAGATATGGTCACGTATCCAAAGTCGACCTATATGTATTTACCTTTCATGTAAGGTCATTCCAACTTTTCTTAATCAAAACTTTTTACAAGCAAAAGAAACACTGCACTTGCCAAGCTATTACATGGAAAGATAATTAAATTTGATAACAGAAACAATTAATTCAGCTTTTTTTGCATTAGTCCGGAAAGTCAGGGACTTCATTAACTTCCACGCAGCTAGTCTATTCAGTAATTTAATTCATGAATTTAAACTTCTGGGAGTGGCAGATCAAGTAGTATGCAGCAATTTAGTGCTTGGAGCTGGTGGATGAAAATGTGAGCGTTGTCTTTTGAAGAAAGACATGAAAGTGCCAGCTACCTGTTTTAAAAGGTTGGGGAAGATTTGGATTACTCCTAACAAAACTGACCACATTTTCCTGTTTTTCTTGCTCAGCCTTTAGGGCTTGGTCGGGCTCGCCGAGGTTACCCTTGAGTTAGGCAATCCAGGAAACAAGGTCGATTTACACAAAACACAACAACCAGACAAACCTCGTCTATTAGAGCCTCTATCTGCAGGTGCAGCAGAAAAGCACAGACACTAATCCAGTCATTTAAAATGTCACTAATATTAATATTTATCAGCTTCATCAACCCTTTAAACATCCATCTAGTTAAAACCCGACAACATAAGTGTTACTTGTTTTACTAAATATACTTGCTCGCTTCTGATGAACCAAATATAATGTTCTGTCTGTGCTGAATCTTCTTCTTGCACATCTTCACTAGTGGTACCAACAGAACCAGGATATGCTCCAAGTGTTGACATTTCCCTGTTGAAGAAATTATCAAGAGAGTCATAGCTCTGGAGTGGACCAATCTACTCTGCTGTGGTCCCAGGGGCCACCATTTCAGTAAGCAGTGAAATATCAGGGTGGACGCAAATCCAGCCGGTGTGACATACTGCATTGGCAGTGAGAATTATCTTAATTATTTATTTTTTTGGTTTTATTTCCATTTTTTGTCAAACTCTGCAGCTCTCTATGACTCTGGCGGCTGAAACAAATTTCTACTTTGTTCCGCTTTTGTTCATGAATCTGGCAGCACAGATGGGCCATGCTGGAGACGCAGTCAGGAGGGTATTGTGGATGCGATTTTTTCTTTTTGTTTTGTTTTGTTTTCTAAAATAGATGCATTCAACCAACAGGTTTCATGTGTGTGCAGCTTTGCTTGTTCATTACCTCGGTGCTCGTATCAGAATCAACAGACGCCGATTGGTTTTAGTGCAAGGAAGGGACCAAAAGTGTGTAGATGTAGCACGGGGGAAGGGAAAGCAGTTGGGACTGTCAGTCCACCAACAGAGCAGCAAGCATGAAACATCAGTTGAGTCAGGCTATCTAAAGTCACATTCAGTGTCACGCTGGGAGGAAGTCTTACCGCTTATTTCTTCTGCCAAAACGCAACACAGAGCAGCGAACAAGCCGTAACTGCGGATGGCTTTTTTTTATTCTTTTCTCCCGTCTTTCTCCCCCTCATGAAAAGTAAGCAGCTGTTTTGAAGACACCACTGAGGTACATTATTGTTCTTCGCCTGCATCTCGAAAAAATGTCATTTTTTGTTTTTGTCACAGTGTGTGAAATGGCAAGCAGCAGCCCACCTGTTTCATCTCAAAAAGATGACAAGATTGCAGGGCTAGACACCTAGCAAATTATTCAAAGTCTCCGAATCAGAAGAAGGAGGGGAAGGAAAGAAGAGAGAGCCAAAAGCCTGGGCTGTCATTCTAACTCTTGTCATCTGTGCACACACAGGAGACTCACTCGTCTGAAAAGACTAACATACTTGGTTTGTCGGGCTTGGATCCCCTAAGGTGCGACGTGTCACATGGAGCTTATTCTCATAAAGTAGAAATCCAGCAAACCCGAGAGCGGGATCTTTAAACCCCCTGTTCACCTTGTGCAATGAACGAGCGGGTGTTGCTTGCGGAGACCTCGGAGCAGAGAAACCGCCGGAGTTGCACTCTGCATATCGCCCCTTGGTGCGGTGCTCGCAGGCGAGTAGCGGGCATAGTGAATCAGCAATCGCACAAGTGTACACTGAGAGCAAAATGAAAGTACCCCTGCTTTCAATTCTATTTATACATCAAGAAATAATGTAACCTGGTAAAAAGCAGCTCCTTCTTCTACACTTTGCTTTGTAAAGAAGGTCTACGCCTTTGACTATCGACAAACGATTACTTGTTGGAGGTGTTGGACTCTGTTGAAGTTTTACTTTACCCATCTGATAATATTTGGCCGTGACATATGTAATGTGCCACTTTCCTGTCTGAGGTGAGCCAATCCCACCTGCTACCAGACAGGCCTGTTGGTAGCAGGTGGGCTGGTCTGCTGCTCCTGCTGCTGAGCTCCTGCTCCGATCAATGGCATCAGTTGCTTCAGTGAGCAGATCCTCTCCTCAGACTGAGAGGCTTATCGTCACAAACTGGACTCTCTTCAACGTCAGAGTCCCCGTGTGCAGCAGGACCCCCGTCTTTTACCAGCTTTAGCCTCAGCTTGAAGCGAAGCTACTAAACACACACACACACACGCACGCACACGCACACCCACACCCACACACGCCCACTGGTTTTATTTTTGCCTCAAAGGAGCTCAGTGTACCCCTTCCAGTTGCATGAAAAACATTTGCTACTTTATCTTTTTTTTTTTCTTTTCTTAAATTATGTAAAACAAATTTGTGTTGGATCACTTAAGGGAACGTATCCAGTCTGTATTAACATAATGCAAAGGATGAGGATGCCACTGTGAGGTCTGGGAGCTAGGATAAAGCTTAAAGCTGTTGGAAATCACAATTTCCTCGTGATCTTTGGTGCTTAACACATGCAACAATGGATGACTGATTTTTTTTTCTTTTTTTTTTTTCAGTATTTGCCTGTTGGTCGTTTTCAGTGGAATAATCAGTCGTCTTGTGAGCTCCAATGGAGTAGAAAGAGCTGGTAATAAGAGACCACTATACTCAAAATCTTTTCCATCTGGAGTTTAACTTCACGGCTATAATTGTCTTTAAAAGGAGCAAAAAACAAAACAAAAACTTATTAGAAAGTTTTCAAATTAACCAGCCCTGCTAAATTAAATCCAACATCCCAGCATTTACTGCCTTAAAAATTGGTTCACACCTGCAATGGCTCTTATTTACACCGGAAAGCAACAAATCCACCGCTGCTACCGACTGGGTTTTCCAGATTCTTCATGTCCCGTCCCGTCTGAAGGCGTGCTGATAGAGTCTGAGTTGGAATAAATCAAACGTGTGCACGTCAGATTACAGAGAGGCTACACTCCCCCAGTGTTGAGAACTAACATTCTCGTGTTGTGACAGCATCCTGTGTCCTTTTTGCCCAGAGTGAAGTAAAGACAAAACTAGAGTCTGTATGCATATGATATCCATGCATAAAATGGGGTGGGGTAATTTTTTGCACTACAAGCAAAACAAGGTTTGTAGGCTGTCTCAAACTGTAGCTGCCCTTAGGAGCTTCGACTCAGACAAGAAGAGTGCCTGTATATTGGAAAATGTGGCCTGGGTGTAGAAAGAATGCCTGAGGGTATAACATGAAAGAAGGCAAACAAAGGACTGGGGCAGTACATGAAGGAACGCTTCTCGTTCCGTCTTTGTAGAGAGACGCAACCGAAATTCAGATTCCTTTGTTGTTTCTCCTAATTGTTTTGGGAGAAAACTGACAATGATGAATGGATATGTTGGAGGAGAGCTTTCAAGCCTCCTGCCTTTAGCTTAAACAGTAATATTTCACTGTCATGCATCTCAGATAACTGGATGATTGAAGCGAAGAGAAGACAAAAGAAGAAATTAGTTGATTACGACCTCAAAATGTCAATAGAGAATGTCAATATGGGCAGTTCATCGTGAAAGATATTCTGTATTGACGTTTTCTTTTTGCTTGAAGGAGATGAGCAAAATTTAAATTCCAACATTATTTTTTTCTGGGTTTTTTTGTTGTTTTTTTTCTCAGGTATAAACTATTTAGCCATTTGAGAGTCTGGGGTAGTTTTTGGGTTGTGACACACAGCCTGGTCTCAAAGTTACTATTTCAGTACTTTTCAGTAATTGTAGAACTTTGAAACCAAGAAGGCTGAATTTAGCATTTCAATATCATTGTTTGAAAAATATGTATATGCTGAAAAGTGTTCAGCCATGACAAAAATTATCAGCAATTGGAGGAACTGATTAAATCTACATTTGCCTGTTGGCCAATAATATTTGCAATTGCAGAAATGTCTCTTTGTTTCATGCCGGTGGTATTTTTTTTTTTTTTTTTTTTCCGTTGTAATGGCTTATTTTGTATGTGAGTGAAATACCACCTTCTTGTGTAATACAGAACTCTGGTGATTTATGAGTTTCAGCTCTATGATTGGAGCTGAAATTTAATAAGCAACAGAGTCCAGACAGAGACTGCAACATGTAGAAGGAAATGGTAGAAACCACTGTAATTTCCCAGTTTCTCACTGACGTAGAAATGGTGGGAATGTGAGAAGATGCTGCAGCAAGCTTTGCAAAACGTCCAATTATAAAATATGGACACCTAAAAACTGAATTTGTTAACTTTCTTGTACACGTTGACACTGTCTAAGAAGATGGGACTAAAACAAATATTTAAAAATCGTGTTTTATATTTTTCCAAATCATAATTATTAAATGTGATGAAATGCAGGTAACACCAGACGTTACCTGTTAAAGGAAAACATATAAAGCTAATGCAAAAAGAAAGAAAAATCTGTTGATAGGGCAACTATGAGTTATACAATACACAAATCGGTACTTTACGTGGAAGGCAACAACAAAATTAAGTTCAGTAAGAAGTTCCACTTCAAGTCTGCTAAATTCACAATGCTTTTTTTGCATTTAAAATGGTATGTGAGGCAGGAAACATCCACTACATATCCTCCAGAATACCTAATCTCCACGGTGACGCACAGTGGTGGTAACATCTTGTTGTAGTTCTTGAGTTGAGACATTGTTGTCTGAGTAATCTTTAAAGAAACTGTAAATTTGAAACCTGAACAGTTGTTGTAAAATAACTAAAAAAATACCAATTTCACTTCCAACACCCAGATATACATCAGAGACTGAGAAAACGTATTAGTTACCTTGTTAAGACCAGCCGTGTTGGGAAGGCTCTGGAAAAGAAACATTTCTTATATGTGACAGGGACTTAATGTTGAGGTTTGCCCTGAGAGAAAATTAGAATGAATTAAAGAAAAAGGGATGCTTTGTGTCCTAAAGCAACTCTATCAACATGGAAAAACACCTGCCTTAGCAATAGCGGAAGACGACCGACGGTAGAAGACTGACGAAGGATGAACCGTGTTGAAGGGTGTAACCTGTTCTGTTTGTGTCTTTGTGGCGGCCCACATCAGTCATTACAGACCCTACATGAAGAATGTGTTATTTATGTCCACGAAGCTGTCACATTGAACTCGTGCTTACATGTCCACTGAAAACTCTTTGGATGAATAATGTAGGTTTCGGGGGGGAGTGGGCGTAAGTGTGACAAGCAAGAAAGAGGGACAGAGGTGGATACAAATGGTCAGATTCACAGTGGGAAAGAGATGCATGCGGTACATGTCTCTTGGCGGCAGATCAAACAGAGGAGGACTGTAATCCTGCGCTGAGTGTCAGAGAAGAAGAAGGGGGGGGGGAGCAGCACAATCTCTTGACAGCTGAGGAAAAGGCAGAAAACAAAGGGAGGGATGGAGCACTGGCGCAAAACAAGCCCTGCCAGGAACCAGAGCTTCAAGGCCTTTTAGATGTGAGGGTGGAAAAAATAAAGAAACATAAAAACTCTGACTCAGTACAGAGGGAATTATTTAAAAGATAATACAGAGGGAGAAGGAGAAAAGAAGCAAAGAGGGAGAAAATGGGCAACGGGAGGTTGGAGGGTGGTAGAGTGGCAAAAAAACAGAGGGGAGGATTAGAAGTTTTTTTTTTTTTTTTTTTTTTGTGGTGATAGGCAAGATAAAATTGAAACGGTGTATAGAAAAAAAAGCCAGAGAATGTAGGCCAACGAGTAGCTTTAACTGAGGGTTAAGTTGCTAGCCTCCCTTGCTGCTTAATTAGCATGGCAGTGCCCTTAAAGAAAGCATTGAACCACCGCTTGGCACTCTGGAGCTGCTCTCTCTCCAGCAGCTCAAGGCCGTGGTTGTACTGGGCAGCTCCCATGCGGGCCGCTGCCTCCCCCCTCCAGCATCTGTAGCAGCAGCTTCCCCTCACACTCACCAGCTACAGATGTATGGAACAACATGGATAAAAAGCTGCAGCATGCGACTCCTGTCACAGTGGTGCTTTATCACTGTGCATTTTGGATTTTAGCCATGGAGAAACTGTTCCAGCAGGTTTTTTGTTTTTTTTTGTTTTTTCATCACCTTATTTCAGCTTAAAGTGAAACCTTGAATATTATGCAAACCCCAATCAGTGGTGACTAAAATGGGTTCTACATTTTAAACCGAAAAAAAAATGGTGGTAGAAAATGGTCTCCGAAAATGACCCTTTTAGGAACCATTGTTTCCCAAAAAATAAATAAATAAAATAAATGTTGGGTTAAGATTGTTGCCAATGTTGAGGCTTAAAAGCAAGATGGAAGCATCTTAAAATGGAAAAGTCGAAAAGGATAGGTCTTCCTTTTCTATTGAACACTTTCAGTATTTATTTAATAATAAATGAGAGCACAAACATCCAGCCATTTATTTTTTAGCTCTGATTTCATAGCCTTTGTCCTTGGCCGTATGTTTTTTAAGAACATTTCATTTTAGTTGTGGAAAATGGACTAATGGATGTTTCTCTTTGGAAAAAAACAACTAATAAATGCAAAAGTTGGAATTTGAATTCCTTTCTTATAAGAAAAACATCCCAGAAATTTCTTGTGGCCTGTATTTTCATATAAAGCTGCATCATACCAGAAAAAAAATACCTATTTGTAAAGCTACTGATAATAATTGCAAAAATTACATCAGTTACGCTACTTTTATTTTGCTTCACCATCACATAATATGCCCACGACTTTAACTTAACTCCAGCCTCTTAGCATCTCCTTGTTTGAGCATTAAACACATTTAATAATGCAACCACCTGAATTAGAAGTCTTTTGCAATATTCACATACTCCACTGCTTCGACAGCAACCTGTTATTCTCTAAACTCCATTATTATAGAACACAAAAACAGCTAACATTCAGCATACAATAGTAGCTTTGATTCAACATTCTTTGTACAAACTTCAAGTGCTGGAAAAAAAGTTGGATGTTGTAGCTTTTCTTTTTGTACCATACAACCCGTATGATTTCCTAACTCTGATTTATTTTTGATCGTCTGGTCCCCTGTGGTAGCGCTCTAGGAGTGAAGTCAGAGATTCCTTCCCTGGATCGTTAGAGTTCTACATCTCTGCTGCTCCTCCAGAGACACTATGGGCCTATCCATCACTTCTAAGATCATTTCTCTTCCTACCTTAGCCGACAGTCACTGTATGTGGTTGTCCCCGTAATCTTTCCATTATCAAATAATGGATTGAAAAGTGCTCAGAGTGATGTTAAAATATGATAAATTTACAAACTATGTGGATGTCTGACAGCCTTTTTTTCTCTTTCTTCTATCTGTGGATGATGAGCAAAGAGTTCAAATCATCTCCTTGTTTGAGTGGGTGGGGAGGAGATGGAGAAAGAGCATAATGGCACAGGAAGGCTGTGTGGGCAAGACACGTGGTTCGCTCTGTGTGTGTGTGTGTGTGCGCTCCTCAGACAGTAAGGACGGCGATATGTGCACGTAGAAAGTGTTTGCTTTAACCGCGAAAGTAACACAGACTGTGAAAAGACAAAAAGAGATGGGGGGGAGGAAGTGTCCTTTGAGCAAACATGGGATTTAATTAAAAAATCTTGGTGTGAGTAAACTAAGACGGCCTAAGAGGTTTGATTGCCTATTTTTACCCGCTGACATCTTTAAATACCACGCATGTGTAAGCTATTTCACTTGGAACCAGATAGATGTGTTTAAATGATATACTATATGTGACATTTCCCCAAGGAGACTGCTTTTAAAAGAGCAATCCATTTTTTTTTTTTTTTTGTCACAAACCACTGAGAGCAAACACAATGAAAAGCACTCACTCATTGTCTTTCACCTTAATTAAGCCATCCATCTCTGGATACAAGGGAAAGCAAAGGCACAAGGAAGAAGTTGGGTTAAAGTCTGACCAAACCCTCTAAAAGAGAATTTTTTATTAATTAATTTAGTTTTTATTTTTTATTTTTTTTTTTTTTTTCCAAAAAAAAAAATTAATAAATAAATATCTTGGGAGTATTTGTTTCCAATCAAAATGAAAGGAAGGAAAGAAAATTAAGTAGGATTTGATTGCCACGGTACGTGATTGTGGCGTCGTTTGTTTGCAGCAAGCCCTTTATTTTCCCTGTCAATCATCTGCTTCATGCATTATTTGTTTGGGCCCCCCACTGGGAATAAGCACTTAGATATATTTATTTTCATACGCGGCGTCGAATACACATACGATGAAACATACATGAAGGAAAAGCACATAAGCAAACACACGGTGTGCTCTTTGTAGTGAAAATTCCAACGGAATCTGTTTTTTTTGTTTTTTTTTGTTTTTTTCTCTCTCTCCCCTTGAGAGACACTCATCACCACCTGCCAGTGATCTGATCAAAGTAAACCAGAATAGATTTTGTTGATTTCAGACCTCAGATTTGTCAAAGTGCTATTTTCAACTGCAACTTGTACTTCTTTTAGCCTGTTGAAACCTGTCACTCACTATTACTTAGCGAAGGTGCAGACCCAGCATGACCGAGCAAAGAAGGAAACGTTTTCTTTTTTTTATCTCTTCTTATACGTATCTTGTCAGGGCCTGAGAACCATATCCAATAACCTGTCATCTGCCACTCGCAGCTCAATCAGAGTTTCATTGATTTTTAGCATCACCAGTGACGCGCGGCATCTGATATATTGAAAATGCGCTACATATTTGGGTCACCGATAAGATGTTGACTGTTGTCTTTGTCCGTTTCTGTCACAGAGTTTCTGGCAGAAACAGAAACGGAAGCGGAACGTACAAGTGGATCCCAGTAAATTGGAATATAATTGAAAAATTGACACTGGAGAATCTAGAACATAGGCAACAGCTAGTACATTCATTGTTTTAAGAAAGAAAAAAATAGACTGGATGCTGAAAAGTATTCACCTCCTTGGATGTTTGATCAACCAAATGAGGCATTTTTTGTACCAAATTGTCTGGCTGGTGAAGAAATGTGACTCCTTATGCATGGACTTTGTATTGGAAAGTCTTTCTCAGCTGATCCAAAAGTGAGTTGCAGACCTGTTTTCAGTTGTCTAGTATTACTCCTTGAAAGAGAACACTCAAAGTGTGTGTACATACATTTATAGAGCGTGCTGTATCAGCTTATATTTTCTTGAAGTACCAGGGGAGGACAACTGGCTTGGCTTTGGAATCGGCACAGAAACGGACGGCACACTGAAGTACATAAAATCAACCTCTCTTCGTTCTGGTGCTGCACTCTGATGTGCAAGTATACTTCCTTTGCTACTCAAGTTGTACTCACCCATTCTGCACTCAGAGTGCAGCTTCTCAGCTGTGGTTCAGCTGAACACACAGAATCAGACTGGATATTGAAAAGGTGAAAAGGTTTTTATTTTTGTTGTTTTTATTTGGAGCAACTCTGGTATTTAATGATTCTGTTTCACATACGGTCAGCTTGGTCATGGGTAAGTTTTCTTTCCTCTGTTGAAGGAAACTGTTTAGAAGCCGCACTTTGTTTTTACTCAACTTCATTCAATTTGATAATGTGGAAGAAAAGAAGAATAAAAGACTTATGGAGCTAAGTAAGTACTGTCTCAAAGCTGTATTGGAAAGGAACTAAACTCAATCAATGAAGCTTATTGGAATAGACAATTAAGCTATATGTGTTTAGTCACATACAATGCCTTTTAAAGGAATACATTTTGAATTTTAAATGCAATTTCTTTGAGTTCCCTCCTTAACATTAGCTGTTGACTTCTGTAACAATGGGGATATGTTACCAAATCTTCCTTTCTTTCGCTCACGTTCAGCATTTAAAGTTTCATTACCAAAGAACAATACTAAAGTTTTGCCTTTATGCTAAAACTTCTACTTGTAGACCAGATACTTGATTTCCCTTTGGATTTCTGCTTTATTGGAATGGAACGCTGTATGGGCTTCGAGTCATATGCACACCTATGAACATATTAAAGTAAATGTTCTCTAGCCACCAGAGTGAGATTACGCCAGCAAGCCCTTCTACTTGTACAGATCAGCACTTATGTGATGGTGTGGAACTGCAAACCGATGTAGGCAATGATCCACAGACGATGTGCAAGGGAGGGATAGATGGTGGATAGAGGGATGGAGGAGGTAAGATGTAAAGGGGAAAGGTCACTTGTTCCTCAATTTGTTACTTTGTAACGTTGGTAGTGTGTTTAAACACACACTGTAGCAGCAGGCAAATCCAAAGTCGACCCTTTGCTCAAATAGTCGACCCTAACTGAACAAAGAATATGGATAGTGATTGATTTGTATGCCATTGACCTTGAAATACGTTGTGCCTGTGCATATTTG
This sequence comes from Gambusia affinis, assembly GCF_019740435.1. Taxonomy (NCBI): domain Eukaryota; kingdom Metazoa; phylum Chordata; class Actinopteri; order Cyprinodontiformes; family Poeciliidae; genus Gambusia; species Gambusia affinis. The sequence continues at coordinate 6,504,182 of NC_057891.1, read as the reverse complement.
CAAGGCAATTGGAAGTAATGCAGTTTAGATAATCCTACTAAAGGGTTTCTTGAGATTTAGTTTAGCTGTTTTTACTGTTTTTGTCACGTCTTGTTGCATTAAGATGGATAAGAAGTTGCTTTTTGTTGTCAATCCTGGTTGTTGGCGGCTGTTCTGTCTAGTCAGCATCAGTTTCAAAGACCCAGTGTGACATTAGGTTGCCTGAATGTTAATTATAACTTAACCACAGTTCTTAATCTTCTTTTTACTAACATTGCATTTTCATTCTGGTTTTTATCATAGTTGTCAGGATCATCTTATTCTTGAAGAGTCCTTAACGTTTTGGACAAACACTCAATATATTTTCTCCATTTTCCATTTCACAGTCCCGCCTCTCAACCAACACTACTTGTTCTCATCACTTCACCTTGCTTGTAAGTGCGTCTTATACTCCCGTTATGAAATGCTGACCAGCAAAGTACCTCACTGCAAGGAATTCATATGTCCTGAACTCCTGTGGGATTTGCATGAAATTACAAAGTCCCTTGTTACAGGATTGTCTCTGACAATAGAGGCCATTAGAGCAATACTTCTAAGAGGATATTTGATAATCTGGCAACCGTTATCTTTGCCGGATACACCACGGCAATATAAGTCTCGGAGAGAATAAGTCAACCCACCTATTGTCTCCGACAGAGCTGGAGCAAAGGCTTTATGGGAAGCGAAAGTTGGAAATGCTGTAAAGCAAATGAAGATTAAGCCTCCTGAAACGAATAGAAAAAAAATATATATTCTTATGCTTCATTTCATTTATACTCGGAAGTCAAAAACATCAGTTTGAAGAGGCATTCCATCTTCTAAAGGCAGAATTTCCTTAAGACGTTTCTAAATGCTACACGTCTGTCTTCCGCCAATAACCAGAACATCGTTTATGTTGAATTAATTTTAATTTTACATTTGTTTGTATGTCTTTGCTCAGCTAATCCTTAATGGATGAATATTAGTTTGACTTAGCTCTAGCTGATTTATCTATTATTTTTCTGATTTTTGTGATTTGACTGGTTTCCAAACAGAACAAATTAACAGCATGTTGCAAATACATTTGCTCAACAAAGTGGATTTCATCTTTTAAGACTTTGCACTTTTGTGGCGCTGCTGCGCTTTCGCGGCATATCGGCATCTCTATCTCTATCATCCATTTTCGAGAACCTAGCCATGTCTTCTCAATGGTCACGCTCGACTTGGCTCGAATGGTGGGGGGGAGAAAAGAAAAAAAGCTTGAATTGTCTCCATGTATTTTGCCCCTAGCTGCTTCCCTCAACACCCTTTCAGAATGAAATGGTGCATTTTAAAGAAGAGGTGAAATGGAATCCCTGGATGCGGCCTCAGAGGTAACATTGCCTGAAGAAAGAGGGTTCGGTGCAGCGAGTCCTTTGACATTGCTGTCACATTGAGTGAGAATCTCGGCTAAATGACTTGGATTCTGTGATTCTAGCTGTGCAGTCAGATGCTATGCAGGTGTTGTAGGCAATGAGCGCTGAGATGACTGATGGCCAATCTGATTAAATGTGACTCAGCCATATCTGCATCCGTAATAGAATGATAGACAGAGTACATTCTAGCAAACAGAACTCTGTAGTGTCCCGATTTGACCAGGGAGACGGAACGGCGCAGGGGGAGAGAATCTACAATTGCAAAGACGTTTAAAGCCTCTGCCGTTTAATTTCTTTTTAATCATAGCTGATTGATGAAACATAATTGCATCATAAGAAAGCAGTGTATGCAATGTCCAAATGAGTAACTTCACCAGTTGAATAAATTAGGTGGCTCGATTGATCCAATTTTACACATGGAGTTTGTTTCAAGGGCTTGAGAAGTTCTTTCTCTGAGTAAACGGGAGCTGTTTAAAGCCTCTGTTACTCCAAGGAGATGCCATTTGAAGATTAAACGTAAATGATACTTTAGACTATCTGAGCTGTGTAAAACACCCTTCGTTCACGATTGTTTACCCCAGACACTAATTTCATCACACCAAAAAAATGGCATAATGTGGTTCCCCTGAATATTTTTGACTTAGTAAGTGCAAAAGGCAATTGTTAACATTTGTAATTTAGATCAACCAGGGGAACCAGTTAATTACTAGGGAGTAGAGTGCATTGTCACATTTTCACATTATTTAGCCTGGTGCAGCTTTATCTTTGCTAATGAATTGAATTTACAAAGAGTAGTTTTGCTGGTGCAAGTTTTCAATTTTACCTTTTTATTTTAAGTTTTATATTTTAGCTTTTTATGCATGGACGTTTGCAGCCTTATGCTATTTGAAAAGTATGCATCTTAGTAGATTCAAATTATTTAAAAAATCTATAAGACGGTCACTTTTCGTTTTTATTTGTAGTATATTTCCTGCCCTTGGCAGCAATCTTTCACTTTAGGCACTTTTGTTTTTATTTCTATCCATTATTTAGGTTATACCAATTCTTTTTATGTCAGCATTTTTTCACAAAGAACCATAAACTTAAATGCAACCTTAAATTTTGTTGGGATGTTAAAGGAAAAAGGAAACTCTCTTTTCATACTTGCCTTTAAAAAGAATCCCTGTGAAATAGATTGCATTTTAATGTGCCGAAATGTGGGATAAAAAGCATAAAAAGGATACCCTCTTTGGTGGTTGCAACACAAAATGCAATAAAAAGTCAAATAAGAACTCTAATTCAACCCTTTTAAAGGTGTGATTCATTTCCAAGACTAGCATCTCACTTAAATAAACTGAAGCAATAATTCAGAAAGTTCTTCATGAGGAGGATGGAGTTTATATGATTTGGATCTTGTGCAACATGCTCTGAGGATGTGGCGGCGGCCATCTTAATGAGTTTGGAGCTTATCACTGCTCACGAGAGAAAGCAAATCAATCACTACCCCTGCGCGGTGATGGGTATGTGGGAGGGAGAGTGGAGTGGGAGACGGAGAGAAGTAGAGATGTGACACGAGAAAGAGAGGGAGAGCCTTTCAGTCCTCTGGTGTTGTCTAGCACAACAGCCCATTGCTGAGGATTTTCCTGAGGGACACTTGTTTTAATAAAAACTGTGCCCATATTAAATTCTAATCCATTAGTGTGTCTGCTGAGCTCTGACAGTGTTTTATCAAACCACTGGAATAAATGAATGTTTCTTCATTATCACAACTGGAGCGTTTCAGTAATATTGCTCCAGTACTTTCTTGTGCCAGGGATGTGTTGAGCAATTCTGACTGCATGCGTTGATATAAAGCACACTCCCTGCCACTTTTAAGCTACATTTCTAACTTGGATCCTGCTTATTAAATGCATTTGTGTAACTGTTGATCTGGAGTATACAGTTAACAAAATGAAACGGCACCAGCAAACATTGTGCAGTCTATCTTTCTACAGAGATCAACTAGAACTGCAAGCAGTTCTAAATGGGTTCTGAGCTCTACCCAGTCCGCCTCTGACACTGCCCCTCACCGCACTTCCTGCTCCTATGGAGATAAGTTAAATAAAAATAAATAGAAGCTAAATGAAATACATCATTGATTTAGTGACTGTATATTTCACCCAATCTTTTTTTTTTGCATCAATTTCTTGCTTGAGCATTACCTAAATGTATTTAAGAATTGTAGGAAAGCCTGGAAAATGATGGATGGTAAAGCCGCGGGCTCTTGTTTCATTAACTGAGGGTCAGAACATTCACTTTAATGCCGACTTGATAAATGCAAACCTGGCAACTTCTTTCTTACCAGATTTGTTGGCTTCTATTTTCCTTTTCTACATTAGCAGTAAACGGGAGCAGATGCTCGAGTGAGCAAATGGCTAAAGAGCTGCCTTCTTTCTTCAGGACAGATGACCATTAGGAGTATTTTTTTTAAGATCTAGCCCTTAGTGTGATGAGAAGAGATGAAGAGCAGGACATCAATAACAGGAACTGGCAGTGGAGTGGATAATTAGCCTTAAAAAGAAACAAAGGATCAATACCCTACCCTGCCATCAAAGTCCCAGCCCTTCCTTGCTTTACAAAGCGTTTGTTCATGGGGAAAACAGGTTTGGACAGCGGGCAGGAAGCTCATCTATCAATCTGACAGAAAAGTCATGCACTGTAACTGATAAAGCATTGCTGGATTTTTGTGAAGAAATGCTACTTCGAAAGTTATTTAGCAATAATTGAGATTGGTGAGGCTAAAGTTTTCCACATTGTTTGTAATTTTAGGTATAATAAATTTAGTAAGTGTGCAGACTTGGTGGATATAACAAAAATGATCTATTAATCCATAATGTTTCCTTATAAATTTAAATATCACAACATCAGAAACATTTTACTTTAAAATACTTTTAACCCTTAACTGTCACCCTAATAACACTTTCAAGCAAACCAATACCTCCATGAGGACCTTGGTGTCCTCTTGGGAGTTAAGAAGTTACTTTTAGATCTTCAAAAGATGTTTGCATTTCTTCTGAAGCTTTCTGCTAAAGCTGACGTTTTATAGTATGGTAGATATAAGTCATGAAAGTACATTAATATAAAATAATGCTTTGACTGCATGCATAAATGAGGAGGTGATAAAAACATTAACTCTGTACTGATTAATTTATTCTGAAATAATGATGTAATCAATTTCTTCTTTATTTTATTATTATTATTTTTTTAAGATTCAGCCAGATTTAGTTCTGAGAAATAATATATTTTTAGCTGCATTGGTATGCAATGATATGTGCACTTTTGTATTATATTATATTATATTATATTATATTATATTATATTATATTATAGTCTTTCTTTGTATGGAAGAAATCCTAAAGCACAACAAATGTGTTTTTGTAGAAAAAAAGCTAAACCAGCAGGAAATGCCATCAACTATCAGTTTAAGCACCCAGATTTTGCAAATGACAGTTTAATGAGCTATCCTGAAGACTTTACCCTGCACTATTTATTTATTTATTTGTCTCATAAATCTTGGATAAAACAGTGGAAATCAGTTATTGATTGAGCGCATATCTGTCAGAAAGTCTGAGGATCATTAGGAGAGTCAGATTGATTAGATCTGGTGACGTTATTAGCAATATTTGCATTAGAGAACTTGTGTTTTGACACTTTTATCTTTTTTTTTTTATCATGTTCCAGTCAAAAACTTTAATTAATTCTTGGGTCTTGAGCACAGTGAAACATCCCCACAGTGAAACTTGGTGGTGGGAGCATCATGCTGAGGGAACACAAGACAATTCTGGTTACAAAGCTGTTAGTCCAACAATCTGAACCTTCTGAGACTGCAGCCAGTGGTACAAAGCTTGATATTCGGTGATATTTGGATTTCAGCTTTACTTGCAAAAAAGCTGAAAACCGTACATGAACTTTTATCCACCATTTTATTTATTTGTTCATTACCTAGATCTTGTGCCAGTGGAATAGTGTTGGAACTTAGATTGACCTGTAAATCGAGAGCTTATGCATTACTTACATTACTTTAAAATTTGTTTTTACAACATGACAATCTTTCTATGCTCAATCCTCATTGTCATTCAGGGAAAATCAAGCATGGAAACTGAAGATGATCGGATACTTAAAGTATTAAAGCGCGCCTCGTTTCTGGCGTTGTCCTCCTTTACTTATTCCTGATGAATCTCACCAGCCAGTAGTCCAGACATAAAGCACCACCTTTGTTGTGCCAAATGAAAAGGCCTTTTCATCATTAACATTTTCTCAAGGAGATGCAGTGTGATTAGTTTCATTGATGAGCTTCCACATCAAAGACAGAATAAAAATAATAATAACCAGAGACAGAAAAGAAGAGAGGTACTTTTTTTGAAGAAATCAAAAAACTCCAGCCATGGTTGGCCTTGTGTTTATACCAGCCTTTCCTGACTTTAATTATTAGCACATAAGTAATCTCAGAGGCCCAAATTGATTATTTGAATTTTCGCATTAACTTGGAACCTACGGGGACCTCAATTTCCACAGCATCAGAACGTTATCCTCGTTTGAAATCAGGTTTTATTTAAAACCTATTACCGGGTTTCCGAAGCACGCGGACGGCCAAGGCGCAGTAGTATGTAATTATCTTCATATGAATTATTAATTTCATTACACCGCGACTGAATAAATGTAGCAAGTTCAGTTAAGCACTTTGATGGTGACAGCGGAAACATTACATTTTGCGAGACGAAAGTCGGTGTTTCAAAGGCATTTATTATTCATTGGATTTATTTATTTATTGCGTTAGAATATTCTCACTGTTGACCTGGCGGAAATGTGTTGAGATGATACTATTGGACTTTTTTTTTTTCACTATTTCCAACCATGCTTAAAAAAAACACAAATTTGAGAAACTTGATATCATAAACCCCTGTTTACTCTGACACCCTTCGATATAGTCCAGTTTGGGATTTAGATTCACCTTCCAGCTGGTCATAAGCTACAATGGAATGCTTTGAATTTTGAATCGGAGTTTTTATGTTTTCAAATGGCCTAGTCCAATTTCCAACTTAAATCTAACGAGTATGTGTAGGAACACAGTCAATCTGACTGAGCATTAACTATTTCGCAGGGAAATATCCCAACAAAACCCTGATGTTTTTGTAATAGATAGAAGAAAATGCAAACATTGTTATGAAAGCAGGGTATTGCAAGCTCTTTTTGAAGCTTCAACTTGGACTGGAATTTGTTCATGCCCCATTTGCAAAAAAAAAAAAAAGATCCTTTACAGAGCACAAAGGTCATACGGCGTAATCATCAGATTAAAAACCAGCCAGCTGTAAACTGCCCAATCGTGGAGCCATTAGCCGTTAACATCCTGTCAGCAGAAGGCAGAGGAGGCATTTGAATTTGAATCAAGTAATCTCTACGGTATCTTAAACGATTGGGAAACTGAAAAATAACACTTAACCATTGGTGATTTGCCTTTAACCGCAGTTAAAGTCAGTCCAGTGGTGCTGAAAGAGTCAGAATTCAAAGCTTTAACATTTTTAAAATGGACAGGCCTTTTACAGCTGACCAATTAAACTCCATTTTATTTCCCACAGAGGGAGACAGGATTTATTTATTTTTTTTTATGTGGCGAAAGCCTCCGCTCCATGCTGGGGTTACAGCCTCCGAAGATTGAAATTGTTTGCATGCACAGGTCACCACATAAACCCATCTATATTGCCTTTTGAGTCATTTTTCACGTAACAAACTGAAAAAGAAAAAAAACAAAAGCAAGAGACATGGAGGTGTCCCTCAAAAATGCCCGTGACAAAATGAAAAATCTTGTTCCGAGGCAGAGATGAGGCCGTCTCGAGTCAGATTGATTCCTCCCTGCTAATGGGTTAATTCTGGCATAATTCAATAAGCGCCTTCTCCCATGATACCTTACACATTTATGTGGAGTCTATAATAACATCCTGACAGTTAGATGAGTTGGGAATCTCTGGTGGTTTAATTTGGTTCTAATTCCTCCTGTTAACACACTTTAACAGAGCAAATGAGATCTAATACACATCGCCGACTTGTTCCTGCCGTTTGCATCATTTGGCTTTTGATCAGGTGTGCCCGTCACCTGGGGGCAGGAGGCTGGAAATGCCGGATTTTTAATATAAAGTTTCAAGTTTGAACCTCCATATTCGCAGGCTGAACATGGAGGTTAATTGCCTGTGATGCAGAGTAGAAAATGGATTATATCAGGCTGTGCTCGGGTGTTCAGGAGTGTTAAAATAAAAAAAAAAATGAAAAGAGGAGCATGGAAAATGATAAAAAAAATTGTGTCCAGCCCTGACGAAAAGATGTTCAACCTTGAAAAATGGAGGTAGATTAAATAACAACCAATCGTCTCTGTTTTCTTCAACATGAAAAGAAATGGATGACAAACTAAAGGTCAACCCTTTCCAAAAAATACTTTAATTAGGCAATGAAATGAATATTTGATCCAGTTTTTAGTGATTTTGTCAAGTGTTTTGATTTTAAAAGAATATACAGAGGTGCTTGAAAGTCCTGTTGGAAAAAAAAAAAGCAGGCTTTCAAGAGGGGGGAAAAAACTGATTTTGTAGAAACGTCTGGCTGGTAACTTTAACATGAGATTGTGCTGCAGCATTTTACAGTGCAGTATTTTACTAGACAAATTTTAAAAAAATCCAACATAGACATGTCTACAGCTTACTACATCTGGCCTGCTAACATAAATGCTTTATGTTGCATACATTTTCTTTCATTTGTTTGTTTTTGTGCTCATCAATGACCTCTTTTTACACCAGTATGACTCTTTGCTTTTCATACACAAGGCCTACACACACACACACACACACACACATACGCCGACAGATTCACAGGTACACAGAGAACATCATAAGTAGCTGACGTCAGTAATGCTGTAAGAGCTCTGAGAGCTCTTCCACAGTAGCCTTTTTTTTAACAAGTACACCCACACTCTGCCAAGTTCAGCCTCGCCATTGTCCAAACACAAGCAAACTGTCACTCGGAGAGCTCCGGGAGGACGACACGGTTGGAAAAACAATAGTTTCCCCATTGGGACCGGTCCGTTCTGAACGGTTAAAGTCGGTGCCAAACTTCATCCTTTTTAGGGACTCAATATCTCACGGGCTGAAATCAAATAACACTGTTGGATTCTGGAATTGTCTCTTGCCTTTCTTGTCAGTGCTATTCAATGCTATTTTCAACTGCCACATTAGTATGTCTTCCTCTCCGTCTCTCTCTCACGAGTGTGAAAATTAGTTTTTCTACCTCCCACCATTTCATTATCCGAGCGATCTCCCAGCGCACAGCCTAATTCCTTTAGCGGGGCCCCGGTTTTCTGCAGACTCCTCGCCGCGCTTTCAAAGCCACGGAGATGGAAACAAAATGGGGACGGGACAGAGAGAGGGAGGCAATGGATGTAAAAAGAAAGAATCAAGTGGAATTTTACAATAAATCAGAAGGCTGGTAAAGTGGATACAAAGGCGTAAGTGTGCGCCACCTCAAAGACACAAACCACCCACACGCCCAGCCTTATCTCCTTCCTTCGAATTATCACACTTGGAGGCACGTAGACACTGCTAAAGAGCCAAATTTACCAGTGACAATAGAGTCTAATTGTGAACCGAACTCAGCTAGGTAAACACATTTCCGTTTAGAAGATAACTGAGTTTGAACCTGAGGGGCAACGTAACGTCTTCGGCGCAGCACAGAGTCTCTCAAAGGAAAAACCAATCACCGGTGGAGAAGACGTGAGGACTGCTTTCCAGCTTAAAAGAAAAGTAATTACAAAGCAGGAATTAACGCAATCTATATCAGACGTGACATTTTCGCTTTGATTAGACCACAACAATATACTCGGACTTAAAGGTGACTTCACAGATGGAAGATTAAGGAATTTGGACACCAAAGAGATCTAAAAGGGATTATTTAAATTTTTATATGGAAACTATACTCCCTGATCTTCGATGTGACTTGATTATAAAATTAGAGTTTGGGTTCGATCATCTAATTGAGCTTAGCGTATAAACGTTGTTAGTTGTGCCATTGGAAACATCTTAATCCAACTTCAAAAGTAAAAGCAAAAAATCTCAAACTCCTGTACACATGGCATTTATTAAAGATTTTGAACTATGCATTAGAAACTCCAACAATGACATAATTATTGCATCATTCTTTGCATTTAGATTCAAATCTTGCCACTTTTGACTTACATTTTGAGTTGAAAAGATTGATTTTGAAAGACGTCTGACAGTGTCTTTCAAAATCAATGCAAATGCATCAAGGCCATTTACATTTTCAGCTCAAAAAGCCCCTCCATTGAATGTTAACACTGGACTCCCATTCAGTCTTGGAAAGATATGAATATAATTTTCATAATTTTTTTTTTATTAGCTACCTTCTCCAACTCATTGATCATTTTGGTCTTCAAGTTACTTGCAGATATAGCACTCACATTTGTGAAAACAATCATAAAAAAGTACCATGCCAAATCTCTTTGACCTTCTATATTAATAGTGTCCAAAGTGTGGCCCCAGGGCCATACTAATAGTTTTATGGGGTCCTAAACTGTATTTAAAAAACATAAAAAATTTTGGCCCAACATCGAACCCATCTGACCGACACTGAACGATAAATGAAAAAAAGACTAAATAAAAACAATAAACATTGCATATAACAATGTTAAAAACAGAGAAAGCATTTTGAAAACTCTTTTTACCCAAGAAATCAAAAACATCAGAGCTGTGCTGTATTTTTTGATTTTAAACGACTTCCAGATCTCTTTTCTAAAACAAAGATGCTTATTTCACAGTTTCATTAATATATTACATATTTGTTTATGTTGAATATTTATGCAAAATATCAGTTCTGCATTTTGATACATTTTTAATCTCATCAACAAAAACCTTGACTTTTATGCGTTTGGTCACAGATGGGGTTTCAAACTAGTCCCATGATTTTTAAACAGTTAATTTAGTTGCCAGATACAGCATTAGCACTCCTCTAGGGTATAAAACATGTGCCTCGCAGATCACAAACTGTGCTTTAAACTGTCTATATTTATATAATTAAGTCCTGATTTAATGTCAAAATATTGCAGATTTTCAATTAGTGCAAACACTGCTACAAAATCCAGAAATTTGTAGAGGATATATGTCACTCTTGTTACCACCACCATTTTTTTATTTTTTTTTATTTTTTGGAAATTTCTGGACCCAGAGTACAAATAAATCTCAATATAAATATTTCCTGACCTTACGCTTTCATTGCACTCAACTCACACAAGCAAAATAAAAATGTTTAATAAAGTCAGTGAATCCTGCATATACCATGCCTTCACAGCTACTGTTCAGTATTGAAATCACTGACATAAACAAGGCAGGGCAGGATGGAGCACGTGTCCAAGCAAATACAAGCATACAGTAGAAGCGCTGAGCCTGGATGGGCTCTACTTAAATGACTTGACAGTCTAAAGGAAGCCATACATCAACCTGTTGTTTTTTTGGCCAGGCGTCACCGGGGCTCGGCTGGGGAGTCAGTAATGCTATGGTTGCCATTTATCAAACGACAGGGTTACTGCGGCTCCGGATCAGCGGGTGGAGCCGCCATAAACAAACAAACAAAACGGGGGAGGCCTGATGAATACAGCCCCGCTGCCCAACGGGAACTTAAAAAGAGGACAGGCTAAGCGGGAAGGAAGCGGCGGGGAGGCTGGAGAAGTGGGTTGGAGGACGGAAGTAAAACAATGATAGAAAAAAAAAAACAAAACAAAGAACTAAATTAAATATGAAACATTTTGCCTCACAAAACAACAACAACAACAAAAAAACAGCCATTTCATCAAAACATTTCTCATATTCCCATGAACATCAATTCGCAAATATGTAACAAAATGGAAATAGACTATTGACTATTGAAATGATAGCTCCTGGGATGATTGCCTCCATTTTGCATGAAGGATTTCCATCCCTATGTTAACTTCATCCACCATCAAGGGTGAACTGGGAGGTGAAGGTTGAGGCAGGATTGCAGGAAGTCCATTACTTCCATCTGCATTGATTTATCAAACGGGGATTCGGCTCCATAGGAGCACCATCTGTTTTAAGTCGCATAGTGTACGCACTAATTGCAGAGTTTTATTTACCATCATAGAAAGGCGAGTAGAGTGTGTAAGATGTATGGATTTTGATCACAGTATAGCTGAACTTCCACAGCTATGCAAACTAAAGCTGGGCTGATTGCTTTACAAGATTTTAATGAATACAAGAGCAGCCTAAGGTGTTTATAATCACTTGAATAACAGTAAATGTACAAAATGTAGTGCTGAAACAGAAAGAGAATACAATTTAATAAAACATACTAATCAGAGATTTTTTTTTAAAGTGTACATATCTGTTTCTGAAATAATCCTTCAACATACTTTAAATGAAAAAGCTGAAGGCATCTCCTTTTTATATCTGTAATGTTTCAACATGTACATAAGTAGTGGCAGATATCAAAAAATTGTCCTATTTTTAGATTTGTTAAAAATACATTGATTTACTTTATAAAATGATTCAGTGTCATTAAATATGAGGTTAGTACAGTAAAAATAGATTTATGTGGATCCTCTGTCAAGTTATGACATTGTATTGGAGTTTCGTATTTTCTGGAGCTGCAAGGAAATTGTAATTACAATGGACCCCTTTTATTCACAAGGGTCAGTTGTAGCTGTCTATTTTAATAGTTCAAACACCAAATGTATGTCAATATGCATAAATCTCCACTGTGAAAACACAACCCAGAAGTTACATCCACAGTCTTATTTTCATTGTTAAAATTATTGCCAAGGAAAATGGAGCTCCTGGATTGGCTACTTCGGAAATGGCAGCCAATAGCATCTCACCTAACAATGCACCAAACGTTATTAGCTTCTCAAGCTGTATTTACTTTGGAATATATGAGACATGCTTTAAGAAAAGAAATATATCTCTGCAAAATCAATTACTTTTCGGTAATACTTTTTTGAAAAGTATTGCAACACAGTGGATGCCTCCCTATTTGCGGTTTAACATTTGGCAGGTTTTATGTGGAATGTAAATCCAAATTATTCATCTATTTATTTATTTTTTTCCTCAGTTTGACTAAAATATTTGAAATAAGTCTTGAAAAGTTAAAACACCAAGCTGCAGTGATCTTTCACATGCTATTGGCTGGTATTTGCAAAGCAACCAATCCACAGTGGCGTTTATTTTCCTTGGCCCTGATTGGCTGTAAAACAGAAAAAAAGCAAGCGTGTATGTTAGCTTGCTTTCCACTGTTAGTATTATTCATTAAGGTTTATTTGGTGAATCTCTAATTCTCCCATCCAATCACAAAAAAGGCAACAGATATATTCACCATTGATTGTAGCTGGCACGTTTTTTTTCAGTATTGCATAACAAATTAAAAAAAAACCTTCAATGTATTGACAGCAGCAAGTGGCTTTTTAATTGGCAGATGACACATTTGACTTTAAGATGCAACGGATAATCATTCAAAGGTTGAAATCTGAGTAGAAAAAACAGGTGTTATAGTACCATTTAATTCAGAAGTGTCAAACTAACATTCCAGATGAACAAAATTTAGAGCCTTTTTTAAAAAATTTAATAAAATACAAGTTTAAAATTCACTCTTTATTCTGAATGTACTGGAAAAAACACTTAAATCTAAAGTGCTTTTTATCTATGTAAGAATATGTTTGAATTTACTGTGACCAAGTCCTTGAGAGTCCCTATGGATGTTAAGAGCTTTACCATGGCATTTTATGAGAAAATGCCTTATCCATAATGCATTTTTGGACCGTAAAGCTGCCCAGTCTACCCTCATAATGATTCCCACTTTAGATTTAAGATCATAGGGACAAACAAAGCCCAGAAGCTTGGGGGTAACAATGACAGAAAAGGCACAAGGAGAAAGTAAAACTGATCGGTAATTATGGCAACGTGAGGTAGAAGAGGAGGTGTTGGCAGCGACGGGGGGTGGGTAGAAATCGGTTGAGTGCTGATGAACATTTGAGCATTTCTACATGCCTGAAGGAATTCCATTAACCACTCTGATTAAAGTAATCATTGGAGCCATCGGTGCCTGTCAGATGCCATCCCTGCCCTCTCAATTACCCAGATCTCCTTGAACTCAATTGCTCACATCATCATGGAGACCGGGTGGCGAGAAGGAAAGCGAGGCGCACTCGGAGGAATGTGGCGGCATCGGCGGGGGGGAAAAGGGGAAGGGGAAGAGGCCGCAGTCGATGAAACGTCACTCGAGCATATGCAAAATGTCCACCCTGCATGTCTCTGTATGCCCGGGGTAGATGCGTTATTAGCATAATTATCATCTACGTATGATTGCAGCGCCTTACTGCAAACCGAAAGCAGCATAAGAAGAAACAAAAAACAAGAAACTTGAACAATTAAATCAACACCCAACTCGAAGAAAACTGCCAAGTTTTGAATTGGGAATAAATGATGGCACGATATAAATAATATAATGCAACATTGGGGCATTCAAAGACCAAAAAATACATAAATAACAATCATGTTAAGCATTAAGACAGGAAAAATATCCAAAACCTTCATAATATCAGTGTTATTTTGTATGTTAGTGACAAATTTAGTTTGCAAGTCCTTAGCCTTTTTTATGCCCCCACTTTATTCTTATTACCTTTCGCATAAAAATGATAAGAAAATAGATGCAAGAGGTTGGCAAAAAAAACAAAAAAAAAAACAATTCTATTTCAGTTACTGTTAATTTAAATTATACTAATACTCTGTGCATACTACAAGATTACGTAAAGTTATGTGAACTATACTTAATCCTAAGAGTTGCTGAAACATGGTTGTAAAGAGGGGTCCTTGAGTGTAATTTTGCCCTCTGGCCTTGTAGATGGCTAACGCGGCCTGCACATGTGTGGCATCAAGCTGATTTTATTTACCATAAACATCTAATTCTGCCAATGCAATCTGAGAAGCCATGAAACTGGATAGGGCGCAAAAACTTCTCCAGAAAAAGTTTTTTTTTTTTTCTTTTTTTCTTCTTAATCAGCTCCTTTTTTTGTTTTGAGAACACTGTTTGAAAATAATTGCCGGGCAAGTTCAACTCCACGCACTGAAAATAGCAGAAGTGATGAGCCAACACTTGGTGCAGCTTGGACAGGTTTCATGCGCCGTGCCACTCTGCTTCCGCATTGATTAACTCTCAAATGGTGCGAAAGCAGAGAGCGTACCAGAACACCGGCTGCCCATCACCCGTCTCTCTCCCCGGCTCTGCCTTTCTGATGAGCTCTTTCTGCGAGGAGGGAGGCTTCCTCTGACGGCGGCGCCCTACACCTGTACCGCACACCGCCAGCCTTGCGTCAGATTGCACGCGATGAGTTTCAGTCAGACATGATCAGGGATGTCGGTCAGTGTTGAGGCGACACCATTTGGGATCTTTCACATCGCTGCAGAAGTTCAAAGATTTTCTGATCAATTTTAGTTTTAAATTGATTTAGCGTGCAATTTTGACAAATGCGAGTATATTATTCTGGAACTGTAAGCTGGGTCAAGGCAGCAATTAACCAAACAGTCTGGGTTGGATAGATGTTCGTATTCGCACACACAGTAATGGCAAACCTATTTCAGAAAAGGGGGGGGACAATGATTCATTGATTTCATCAATGTGTTCAAGCATTTGTCATCTGAGGATGAAAGAAAAAAAAAGTAATTTCAGGATATGAAAATGAAACCCCATCTGTGCCACCTTTTAAACATTTGTCACTCTGCTGCTCAGGTGCAAAGTGTTTAGTAATATAAGTATCACAAAAAATAAATATAATTCCATGTCAGGAACTGTGAGCATCCCACAGGCCACCAATGCTGGGTGAGTGCACACACTCCTTGGCTATGATTCACATCTCCCTGCAACATGTATGACACATCCACAGTTACACTCGGTTCCAGGACTCCTCATCTCCCAAATGGTTGCCTTCTGCTCTCATTCTGAGCTTCTCTGAAAGCAATGAGGACCCAGAGCGTTATTTTTTTTTTTCTTTCTTTTAATAAGGCAAGGCAGCAGGCACCACGATGGACTTGGTAGTGGAAAAAGAAAAAAGAAAAAAAAAACATAAACAGTTATATAACAGCTCTTTGCACGCGGAGAAGGTTTAATTATAAATTCATTTAATTTCAAATAATTCCCGGCGAGTTGAGAATTAGTCGGCAGGCCTCCGCTCCGCAAAGATGTCGTCTGTCTCTGCTGAGGGAGCTCTTGGATTCCTAAATGGTGACGCACGCTGCACACTGAAAATGGTGGCACAGGGGCAGCCTCTTGCCTTTTTATGGACCCTGATTTGCGTTTTCAAGTAGTGAAGTGGCCAAACACGAATTGAGACAGCAACTTCAAACAGTACAAAACATAAAAAATCTACCTTTTAAGTTTTGATCTGTATTTTAAAAAATGTCATTTCACCCTCTCACATTTGAATCTGGATCCTTTTGAACCCAGAGCCCCGTCTGTCACATAGCATACACTACCACAAATCACTGAAAAACACAAATCACTGAAAAAGTCGAACATGAAAACTGCAAATGTAAAATGTATATACTTTTAATGTTTTAAGTTTTGCTCTTGATTGAATTTTTGCTAATTGTTTTATACTTTTGCCTGGTTTTTGTGTCCAAATCACAACAAGGAAGCTATGTTTTGCACTGATTCCTACTCAAAAACAGTCCAGCAGTGGCATCTTTGCTACAGACAGTAATAGTTAATTGACTTATTTTGTTTTGCTTAAGTGTCTAAAAGTTGTTGTTTTGATTTGTGCTTATCATTTTGCACCATTGCAATGTTGGTCTTTTCAGGAGCAAAAAGAAGTCATCAAATACAAAATCTTTCATACCAACCAGTGCATCATTTTACACTTGCTTTAAACTTGATGCATGTCTTACTCACTTTAACAGTTGATGATTTAAGGACATTTTCTATGCTTTTATTCTCTACTGTTATGAGGACCAATCCACAATGTTCCCACCACTCTCTGTAAGCATTATCCACTTAAAATGCACATTATATATGTTCTTTATTAGCAGTTAGGAGTCCGTTAAACTAGCTAAAAATATTATTTATATGCAAAGAATGAAAATATTACATTTGAAATTTTGTATCTTTGCAAAGCCAAGTTAAAATGTGATTCTATTACTATGATGAATAGTCATCTACCAATTGGGAGTTCAGCTGTTGTAATCAGTGGTCGTAATTTGATCATTTTTGACTATCCCAAACAAATATCAGAACCACAACTAAAAAATAGTGCTATATAAAACCACACTGAAATATACAATTAAATAAAATTACATTTATAGCATTTTTATGACTATCCATGTAATTCATAAAAAAACTAAAAAAAAAAAACTATTACAAGCCTATTATGACTACCTTCAGTCTGAATGTATTCATCACTGTCAAAGTTGATACCCACTGGCTTTGCAGGAGCTCTAAGTCAGCTCCTATCATGTTTATATAAATGACCTCCTTGTCGCTTAGCAGGCAGCAATGTGGATACAATTGTCATTGTATAATTGCAAAGGTTTAATGCTCATTGATTGAATCCCCATTGATTCCAGGCTTTTCTGAGACTCTAGCTTGGCCCTACGAGTGAAGCACTGACTGTACCTTCAGTCACCGGTTCTTAGCCAAGACATTGTCAGTTGATTTGCCAAATTAAAAGGGTACACCACCAACCCAACTCTGATGTTCTCAGTAATGTCACCCAGAACACTTCAGTTTTCCTCATAAGCACAATGTATGAACCTGACATCTTGATTTATTTGATGACAATAACATAGTTTGGTCAATATAGTGCAATAAGTGCAAAGCAATCAAAACAAAGGAACCAATAAGGGATAGAGAATCTGCCAATGCTTGTATAAAAATAGGTGTTACATTGATTAAAATATCAGTATTACACAACATAATGAATACTTCAAATATCTTTTATGAATTTAGTTTTGATAACATATCATCTCTACATATTAAGAATGAATACTCATATTCATTTTTAATATAATAATCTCCTTTATGAGAGCTCAATGAAGGCAAACTCGCCTTCCAATTTCAAAAAGTGCAGAAAGCATACAAAGACACTATTTTTTGTATTTTTTTTTTTTTTTGTTTTGTTTTTTTTTTAAATCTTCAAATGACGCAGTCTGTTTTTGAACATTGGGGGGGTGTGCCACTTTCAAAAAGAAAAAAGCCACTGTTACAATGCAGAGCTACAGTAAATGAAACTACAAACATAAGCCTTTTTTTTTCATGGAATATGATGACACAGGTAATATCTGATGTAGAATCAAAGTTGTTTTTTTTTGTTTTGTTTTTTAAAAGACATGGCAGATTATATCAATAAATACTTACTTACAGACTACAGCAGAAAATAGTCCTACACAGTTCTGATCATCTGCTGTACTAGTGTTTTTCTTTTTTTGTCCAGGAGGAATTTTATAAACTGTTTTTTTTTTTTTCTCTCTCTTTCTCTCTCTTCTGATTCACAATATACCTTTTTTAATGTATGGTTATATTCCTGAAAATGAAGTTGGATAGGATTTACCAGTACACTTACATTTTGTGTTATTCCATCTTCACCATAAAAAAATAAAATTTGCATCATCATCAGTGGAGTTTGTTCGTCTACCTGTCAGAAAGCTGTATCCGTTTTCGTGCTGTCGTGTTTCAGAAAGAATCGATTGTTCGGCACACCCCGTCCTAGCTCCCTCGCGTTTGCTCGTGTGTTTCTGTGCCAAGGCACCCTTTAATAAACTGAGCCACTGTTTCAAGGAGGACCAGCAGTGAAAGTGTCTCATTAACATTAGCAACCGCGTTGCTCAGAACTGACTAAAGGTGGTCTGTTTCTCAAGGACCTCGAGGTAATCAGGCTCAGACTGCAGTTTAGCTTTTAGCTCCAAATACTCGTTTCTGTTGGGCTCCACATAAACAGTACTGGGTGCAGTGCCGTAGAGCACCGTTTCTCTTATCCTCTCCGGGTGCAAGAACTGCCGTCTGACATCGAAATTTGGGTTGTACGTGTACGACACAGGCCCAGTGTACTTGTACTCTAAATTGGCTGCTGGGAGGGATGGGATGGACTGATGCGGGGACTGCTTATCGGGCTCCAGAATACCCCTGAAAAAGTGGTCTGCATCCTGGATGGGGGAAGGGTTGTCACGTGGCTCGATGGTGCTGACGCTGTACGCGGGACTCCTTAACGTGCTACTATCCCTCTCCTCATCAGGGGTACTCCTGTATGTCACCTTGAGCTCGTGCAGGTCTCGGTAATCCTCCACCGTGTTTCCTTCCCGTGACCTGTAAATGGGATTTTTGCACATGTGGCCCATGGGGTGGGGAATGTACTCGTAAACGTGACCGGCGGGGGCTTTGACTTTAGGGCCGGAGCGATTGCTGTAGAGGCTGTATTGCAGGTTAAAAGAGCTAACGTCCGAATTGTTTGTGCTCGTGCGGTCACTCTGAGACTTTTTGCGCCTTTTCATCACCACCACGAAGAGTCCCGCTGCCACAAAAACGGACATGATGAATACAAGCAAGAGGCTAAGGATGAGGACGGAGAGGGGTACTGTGCTGCTTGAGGGGCTGAACTTTTGAGGAGCGTTTGTTGTGACAACATGGTCGTCCATGGGCTCCTCCGTGGGGGGAGTTGGTGAGACGTATGAGTCAGTATAATCTGGGCACAGCTGCTCAGACTGGATGGAACGCAGATCCGTCCCCTTGTGGCGTATGGGCGTCTCGCACACAACCTCATTAACCACCGTGCCTGCACTGAGCTGCTCAATCCATATCTTCATACCCACTATGTCGCAAGAACAGTCCCATGGGTTTTCAAACAGATCTATCTGCACAAGCAACTTGAGCTGATCTAAAACACCGCTCACAGGCAGGTTTTGGAATTGGTTGTTACGCAGATTAAGTCGAGACAGGGAGAGGCTGGAAAAGATGCCCATGGGTAAAGTTTTGAGGAGGTTGTTGTTGAGGAAAAGCAGCTGGAGATTAGGCAGGTAGCGAAAAGTGCCAGCCTCCACCTCCTTGATTTTGTTGTACTCTAAATAAAGGTACTGCAAGTTCTGCAAGCCAAAAAACATCTCCCCTGTAAGCCTGTCCATGAGATTACCATTTAAATACAGCCGACGGAGGTTGGTTAAATCCCCAAAAGCCCTGTCATGGATCACACTTATCCTGTTGTTTCCCAGGTGAAGCAAATCCAATCCAGTAGCATCAACAAAATCAGATCTTCGCACCACAGGGATATAATTTCCAGTGAGATACATTTTTTTAGGATTGTATGGCTTGGGTTTTAGATCAGAAATGCTTTCAATCTTTCTCTCTTGGCAGTTGACATTTAACCCAATTTCAGAAATCTGCAGATTACATGTGCAGGCAGTGGGGCAGTCCAAAGGCACAGGAGATTTGGTCTGAAAAGCAATGATGGGGCCGTAGTTATATGGGTTGCCGCCCGGTAACCGAGAAGTGGGCTTTAACCTAGTTCTGTTAAATTGCCGTGTGCCCTTGGTTGGCCTGGAGGAGGACCTAAAAACAGCTGATGAAGTGACAGAGGCCGTGACAGCAGAAGGTGTGGTCTGATAATATCCATTGGTGCTGCTGGGTGGTGCAGGCCTGACCGTGTCCTCTACGGGTCTCCGTGGGCACAGCTCCTGCTTGGACACCTCATCCAGGTCTCTGCCATGCAGCCTGAAAGGCGTCTCACACACCACCTCCCCGACCAGAGCCGTGTAGGCTATGCTCTCCAGCCAAGCC
This sequence comes from Gambusia affinis, assembly GCF_019740435.1. NCBI lineage: Eukaryota > Metazoa > Chordata > Actinopteri > Cyprinodontiformes > Poeciliidae > Gambusia > Gambusia affinis. The sequence continues at coordinate 6,483,936 of NC_057891.1, read as the reverse complement.
TTGAGAGCAATGAGCTCACAGGAGCAGTTCCACGGATTTTCCTCCAGTTGTAATTCCACAACTTTGTCCATGTGCTCCAGGAGGCCAATGTAGGGGAACATTTTTAGTCGGTTCCCCCTCAGGTCCAAGTGTGTAAGGGGGACATTCCGGAATATATTTGAGGGGAGGGCAGAAAGTAAGTTATCATTCAAAATCATTACTGTCAGTTGGTGCAGTTTGCTCAAGGCATTGGGCTCTATAGTTGTAATTAAATTATAATCAATTTGTAGGTATTCCAAACTTTCCAGCCCTGTGAAAGTGTCGTCCCTCAGAAGGTCAATCTTGTTGTTATTCAGGTGCAATCTTTTTAATCCCTGGAGTCCGTTGAAGGCACCCGACTCGATCTCGGAGATATCATTGTTCCCCAAGTGCAGGATGGTTACCCCGGTGTAATTGATGAAATCATTGACTGACAGCTTCTTCAGGAGGTTCCCTGTCAGCAGGAGGTGGTACATCGGGAACTGAACCGGGCTGATCTCTGTCAGTCTGATGATCCCCCGGTTCTCGCAGCTCACCGTCAGGATCCCCTCCTTCTCGTCGCACTTGCACAGACTCCGGCAGATTTCCCCATAATTGTCATACATCTCGACCAGCCTCGGAGATGATGCAATCAGAAGGATTATTTTTAGAATCCAGATATGCATTTTGTCCTGGGAGAGGATGCCCCGGCTCACTCGAGTGTGGTGCCAGTGTGAGGTGTCATCTAGGGAAGGGGAGGGAGAGGGGGTATAGAAGGGTGGGTAGAAGAAAATAGAAAAAAAAAAGGAGGGGTTCTTTTTTATACTGCACAGGAAATGCATGAGACACGTGCAACATTACTAAAACTGCATAGCTGCCTACTAAATGAACTGAGCCCCTGTGGGTATTCATGGCACACAGGCTAAAAAACAAGTAGGCCTATTGAGGATTGTTCGGTGTGAAGATGTGCTGCAACTTCAGTGCTTAATAACTATAAACATGAAGGATAGGTGCTCAACTTGTTGGATTGCTTAGATTAAAACCAATCCATCTTGGGAAAATGGAAGTCTAGACTTCATCATTGGATTTCCAAACACCAACCTCCGATGGTGCCTCCAATGTACCTTACACAGGAATATTCCATCGTTTTCTAATGAGAAATCCTCACTCAGCTCCCCTCCACTGCCCCCCCTGGTAAACTGTGGCCAAACTGTCTGGATTCTTTTCCCTTTCCAGGCTAGGAGCAAACAGCAACACGAGGACACTGGGATTACATTCGAGAGCAGTGTCATTTTTATCGACTCTTATTTGAAGGATTGGGGGGGAAACTGAAAAGGAGACCAGAACGCATATCTCTCTCGAAAGGAATTGATAGAGAAAAGGAAAGAAAAATAAAGCAGGCACTGCTCATCTTGGAGAGGGGAAAGGGGGAGAGAAAAAAAAATCTGGCCTAGGAAGGCGACAGAACCTCCTTTTTGCCTACAGGCAGAAATGATCGAGAGAAGTTGATCAAAGACAAAGACGGCATGAGGGGCTGTTGATCTCTGCTAAATAACCAGAAAATGAGGCGGCAGTGCTTCTACTGCCATAGAGTGGGGGGTGAGGGAAAAGAGGGGGTTACATATTGTTTTCCCCCCTTTTTTATGCTTCGTGTGCATGCGTATTCGCACTGCACGCATACATTTTAGACTATGTACACTGAATCCCCATCCAAATAGTCTTATTTAAGACATCTCTGGGCGCTGCAATCGGTTCTTAAAGTCACGTCTGATGTAAATGTCTGTTGCAGAGTCGGGTGCAAGACGATAATGGGTGTTATCACTAACTTGGGAGGCATTTTTTTGTCAAGGTAAAGGGAAGCGGCGCGCACACCTTTTTTTCTTAACTGTCTTGAATCGGATCAACTTCGCTAATGCAGTAAAGGGCAGAGAGAGGATGTGGTGGGAAGGGGTGGGCAGACAGAGATTTCAGCACCACGGACAGATCCCCATATATAAAAAAACAAGTAAAATTCCAACCTACGGTAGAAGATGCTTAGAATTCGAGCATTATGCGTGAATAAATGCGTGAATCAAAGACATCTTACCGTGCCGATCCGTGTGAACGCCAAGGCATCCCTAAAATCACGGTCTACTCTCTCCAACCACAGTGGAAAACATCGATTTGTCTTTTTTTCTCTCTCTCGCCTTCTCCTATGGTGTCATCCGTCCTTCACTCGATCGCCAAAGCAGATATGACAAAAAAAATTGGACGAAATGGAAAACAAATAAAAATTTAATAAAAAATAAATAAATTAAAAAAAAACAAACCAAAAAAAAAAAAAAAATCAAGTCAAGTCTCCTCCGCGTTAGGCTCCATACAGCAGGCGCACGTTAAGAGTGCCGTCTGATCCGGGGAAAGAGGAGAAGAAGGAGGAGGAGGAGGGAGGAGGGAGAGATCTCATTCACGCCAGCGCGGCTTCCGAGTCCGTCCGGCCGAAATCAGCGGCGTCATCTCGGAAGAGCAGCCAGAACCAAAGTTCGGACATGGCTGAGAACAGAGCGCTGTAATCCCACATCTCAGAACATCACGCCGGGCTTGCCGCAATCATTTTTTTGGTTTATTTTTCTTTTTCTTAAAGAACGTGACTTTCCTCCAAATGCACACAGAGCTGAAGCAGATGACAAATGCGCCTCTTTATTTTAGCCGCCAGAGCGTCCAAAGCGAGCGCAGATCAGCGAATATGCTCTTCCAGCTTTCTCCACGAATGCAAGAATCTCTCTCTCTCGCTCTCATTCTCTCTCTCTCTCTCTCCCTCTGCAGCTCTGCACCGGTCATGCGATATCCATCCTTGCTGCTGTGCACAAGCTTGATCTTCCCACCAAAACCGCTCTTTTTTTTTTTTTTTTTTTTCTTTCTTTTTCAACTAGTGGAACTTAAAATCAGGCTGGCGCAAAGCAAAGGCGGCGCACACGTTCTACCTCTGCGGAGAGTATAGTCTAACAAGAAGAACAAACACAATTCTTATGTGAAAACGTGTGCTGCCGCTCAATGAGGGAATGAAACGCAATTTAATAGTCGTAAAGGGTGTCTGGTAATGATAAGGAAGGTGGGTGAGGGGAGAAAACGGGGGCAGGTTCGTGGTGGGGGTTGGGGGGAGGAGGAGGCTGAAAGAAGACCCGCAGAGGGCAGCACGATGATGAAAAAGGCATTCTTTGCAGCAGCAACAAGCGTCTAAGAGGCGCATGAAGCTGTTTAATACATCATGACTGATCCTCGTGCACTAAGAGAGCTCTTTATTTTATTTATTTATTTTTTTCTCTTTTGCCTGGGGGTGGGGGGGTGCTCGTTTTTAACTTAAATTGTGTACAGGAAACATCCCCTCTGACCCGTGTCACCTTTAGCTGACTCATGATTTAGGGAAAGTGACTCCCTCCCTCTGGATGTTAGGTTTTGTCACATTAAAGATAAAAATACCAGAGTGTCTAATTTACAGTTTGCCACCAAGCTGATGGAAGACGGGAGTGATAAATGTGAAACATAGTGATGGCAGTATCATGCTGCAGGGATGAGTTTGTTCAGATGATTTTGATGGATGAATCTAAATACAAGAGTAACAGAAGAAAAGATTTTTGTTTCCCTTAAACCTTGACTTCCAAAATATCCCAAAGAATAGTTCTTTTAATAAAATAGAACAAATTTTGGAAGCTGCATGCCTTTATTTTAACAAGGCAAATGTAAGAGCCTTAATTTATAGATGTTTTTTGTTTTTTTTTCCCCCCAGATGTTTGTTTTTACAAAATCTGTTTTCTTTATTAAATGCAGTTAAAAATAGAACAAATAACACTGTATACAGTATAAATGCCTTCCACATCTGTCAGGTTTTTACCTGTTTATTTTTTCACTTTACAGTTATGTATGTTTGTTTTAGAAAAATCCCAATAAAACACTTTGAAATTTCCGGTTGTACGGGGACAAAATGCGAAAAAAGTTCAAAGGGTGCAAAGACTTTTGCGAGGATCTGTACCAAAGTTGCTCCATGACCGTTTCCAAATCCATATTGGATTAAACCTATAGTGCTTGCAAACACAAATTTACAAGAGATCTACATCCGGAGAATTGAATTTACTGTAGGATTAAGCTTAATCCAGTTTTGCACCAAATACTCCAGCCCACTAATGCTGCCATGCATCTGCAAGAGCTCCACGTTTTCTTTTTGCGTTTATTTTTTATTTTTTAGTAAACCAAATCACGGTTTATTTGCCCTCCCTCCCCCCTCACCCTCTAATTGCTGAAGTCAAGTCAAAGCAGAAGCTGCCCTTTCACCCTCTCTCGCTACAGAGAGACATGAAACTTTAGAGGCACTTATAACTAAAGCCCCGGACGGAAAATCAAATTAAATCGAGGCATATGGTGGGCCGCCCATGTCCAAAGAGATTTCCCACTTAGTCAGTATTGTGCGGTAATAATTCAACTCTTGGTGCTCTCCGTCTTTAGCATGCGGGGAGCGACAATAAGCGGATGTGGCATCCATGCTGGCTTTTTTTCAAAATTAGCCGTGGAGGACGCATTGAATTATCTTAAAGTCTTGTTGCTCTGTAATCGTATTAAGAGCGGTCTATCCTTGGGGATGGGTAAATCGGTATCAGGCTGGGACACAACGATGGGTACTCCCTCGCTGTAGAGGAAGTAGCTCCCCGGAGAGGCTTTGTGGCATCAAAGCGAAGGGTGCAGATGCCCTAAATCTTTTTCTTTTTTTTTTTTCCTATTTTTTCTTTTTGCCTTCGTGCTGATGCGGAAGGTAGATAGGTCCGGGTGCTCGCATTGCAAACTTTGCAGAATTCAACTTTTGTTGCATCAAAAGTTTCTTCTTGAAGCTCGGGGGGGGGGGGGGTCATTTTTGCACCACGCACACACGTGTCGGGGTTCCGTCTGCAGACGATGCAAATCTTCTATCCTCCAAAAGCCTAATGGGCTCATACGGGCACAAAGTGCCATTACCGTAGATCAGCTGCACGAAGCACGCAACATTCTAATCGGGTCTTGGACAAATAAGAAAGTTATTAAATGCAAATGAAAGTTCACGCTGCGGTGAGCTTATAACATGGGTCTTTTGGTGGATCTTAATGGATTTTAAACATGATAGAAAAGACCTTCCTCTTTTTAACTCATTAGCACAGCGGCTGTTACGTGTTGCAAAATATATTTCATTAATAGCTCTTTTTTGCTAAATAATTTGGCTTATATTTGCTATATGGAACTTGTTCTTCCTTCCTTATTTAAAGGGAGTTTTTAAAGCAAGGAGAGAGGTAGTTGGACGTCAGTGTCTTGATTATTTTCTATCATTTTCAGAAAGTTCAGGCTGAGTCGTTAAGCGAGGGACCAGTTCCAGAAACATTCAAATAGTAAGTTTCATTTTTATAACAGCTGCACGTTTTAATCTAAATGATCATCACCTTAGATGTAAAATTTGTGAGGTTTAGAAAGAAAAGTTGTTTTAAGATTGTGGAAATCTGCACTGATGCGCCTCTAACAGGTTAGCATTGAAAGTAATGAAAAAGTTTATCTCCATGCATCAAAACGTGATTACAGATATTAGTGTGAGGGTGCAAAGTAAATTTCTGTCAAAAAAAATCTCAAGTTAGAAGTTAATTTTACACATTTATAAGGAAAAAGCTTACATTTTCTGTCAAAAGGTTGTTCAAAGAAAAAGCTTGAATATCATCTGACATTGTAAAGTCAGAAAATTGTAATAAAACAAAAAACTGCCACACGTTCTCTGACTGAAGTGGTAAGTTTGGGAAATGTGGAAAAATTGACCATGTTTTCACAATTCACTTTATAATCTCAGTACACTTAAGAACTTTTAGTTCTAATTACATAAATCTAAATCGTTAATCACTAAGAATTGGAGAAATTGTTTGCAAATCCATGACTTTTCAAGTCTTTTCAGAATCCAAACTCTGCTTCAAAAGAGCAACAAAGACATTCGTCTATCAATTCTAGTAACTTCTATCTTCACTCTTTTTTAGTTTTAACTCATATGTCACTGAAGAAGAAAATGCCAGTAAAGTTAGTAAAAGTAGAACTAAAAACTATGAAATTGGAAGTTTTATCTAATGCAGTTCCAATGTGAAATTGTGAAATTAGTCTTACAGTCAGGAATTAGCAGAGTTCATCTTCTTGACTAACGTGAAACATCCTACAGAGTTGCATTTCAGTACTGGTTACTGTTCTCCTTTTGCACCCAAAATTTATTTTTGAAAAACCTGAGATAAACTGCAGTAGCCTTTTTTTTTTCTTTTTTTTTTCCCAAGAAAGGAATTGGAGAAGCATAGCATGTATTTATATTCAGCCCCTCTGAGCCCAAATCTGCATACAGTCTGGTGTGATTACAGCTGAATATTTATTTGGGCTACACCTTTACCACCTTTGTACATCTATAACTAACTTTATTTTCTTCTTTCTTCCATTCTTTTAAGTAAATACCGTAAGTCAAACTCAGTCAGAAGAAGTGGAAAAAGCATCCATCTGACGCCTTTCTTAGATCTTGCCAGAGATTTTGAAATGGCACATCCAAGCTGTGTCATTTCAGCTTGGATACTCTTCCATTGTATCTGTAGGGGCCATTTTCCTGCCGTCCTCACGTATTTTTGAAGTACTAGGTGTTCTCCGCATGCCACACCTTTCAGATTTGTATTTATTAAAAAGGACAAAACCTGTAACCCTTTCCTCCCACTTCACCTCTTTCTATTGCTCTTTTTTGTAAATACATGTAAGCGTAGTTTTCAACCACGTCTTTAAACATTCCGTCTGTCTGTATTATCGGCTCACGAATCCTTTTGTCAGCCGACAGTCTGACATGCAGTGTGCTGTGATTAACTTGTGAGGTTTCCTCTGACTCGCCTGTCTCGAGGCCAATTGATGCCGTGAGCAATTTCCGTCCTAACCCAGTAGGTCTCGAACAGGTCTTGGAGGCCAGAATCCATTCAAAACGCTGATAATCGGGGAATTAAAAAACAATTTCGGGTTTGACAGAGCAATCCAACTGGCACATCTCCTCTGCTGATAACAAGATGCGGCGCAGAAATTGCTTTACATAAACAAGCCTGGATGTAGTTTTTGGCCCCCGTAATGGAATGAAGGCTAATGAGACAAGCAAGGATGGATAGGATGGAAAAGTGAAAGTGTTTTGTTGCTCGGCGCCGGTGTCACTTCACCAATCATGCCACTAAATAATTCCTTTCATGCAGTGTCGCGTTTAATGCATCTGTCATAAAAGATATAGCAGAAGCCCATTAGCTTTATCTCCATTTGAATATTGTATTTAACATATACACATACTTATTATCTGAAACAATCCGTGTTTGTTTTATTATTATTAAAAGCAGTCTCACAGCACGCTGATACTCTAGGTCGTAACAAACTTGTGTAATCATCACAAATGATTACACAAGAATAATTGTACAACATAGCCAAAAAGGTAGAATTCACACGAAAAAACAAGAGAGGGAAAATTTGCAGATTATTGCTTTATTGCTAAAACAATTGTTGTCCATAAATTATATTGGAAAGCCTCATTTCTACAGAAAGAGAGAGATGGAGATGACTGATAAAACAGGGGAACAGCCTAAAAATTGTCTTAGGTTTTTCCAATGTTAAAAAACATGTTTGTTTTTTTTTATTTCTCCTAAAATATTTTTTGGATGCGAATTAACAGAAATGAACTGATAATGTCACAAAACTGTAGTCAGATGATGGGATTTTTCTAAATCAAAATTACAGTTAATTTCCTGATTGGAAAAAATGGATGTTATTTTTGGGATTCAGCTGTGCAAAAGAGACCTACACTGAAGACTTCCAAAAATGTTATTTTATTTTTTCCCAAGCCAGTGTGGTTAAACGTTTCACTGCTACAAAAATTAGATTTCCTTTCTTTTAAAATTACTTTGGTGACTCCATGCAAAACTCTCCGCATCAGCCTCGTCATGAAGGCTGATATCCGTCACGTTTGCTTTTTGCATCCTCTAATCAAACCACGTGCAGCTGAAGCCTGCACCTCCATCACAGTTTCAGATGATGTAGAGCTCTGCTGTGAGCTCCCACTGTAGAACAGGAGCCCAGCTGCTCTGACAGCCATGATTGATGGTCAAAGCAGCTCAGGGGGGTTTCACAGCGAGCCCTTCCCTCTGTTTTTCCCCTTCCACTCCCATCCCTCGGCCCAAGCCAAGTGGGACTCGGGTAATTTAAAAGTGTCGAACGCGTAACATGCAAACTTAACTAGGAGCCTTAATGAAATGAGCTGCTGACAATGCGATAAGTGCATCCTCGCCGTATCTGCGAGTGGATCAGATTGACTTATTAGCTCCCCTCACGGGGGGGGGGGAACAAAAGCAGTGAACCATAACCGAGTCGAACTCGTTCATTTATCTGTAGTCAGCAAGCGCGAAAGGCTTTTAAGGTTATGGTGCACTCAAGAGTTGGATGCACTGGTAATAAAATAACCTTTTGTGAGTTCAACTAACTGACTGCTTGGCACTCTCAAAGGGTGAAAACGGGGATCAGTGTAAAGTCTTGGAAACGCAGCATAAACACTGAACCACTAATTGCATGCTGCTGTTGTTTCATAGAGAGCTGACAGATGGGTCAAACCTCTCTGCAGGTTGGTTGTCAGTCATTTAGAAATGTAAAGTTAAGTATTCAGATGATTTCTTTTCTGTGATATGGGAGTTTAAAAGGATATGTCATTCTGAATGTTGTGTCTTACTCCATTTTTGATTAGGGAATAACAAGCCAATCAGAAATAGAAATAGAAAGTCTTGGTGGTTGAAGAAAAACATGCATCTGGTCTGCATTAATGTAGGAACAACGCATCCATTCCTCCATTTTCTACGCCCACTGCAATAAATATTAGCTAGTTATTTAAACAGAACACATTTATTCACCCTATGTATGTAACCTAATATATTTTGTGACATTTGTTTAATACAGCATAAAATGTCTTAGAAGGTTAAAAAAAAAGGTGGTTACGTCATTGAGAAACTACAACTAACTTGTTTCAATGCCAAACAGCACATGTTCGCTATTCACCCAAAGCAGAACTTTAAATATTGAGATATCAGTGATAATTGATGACACCTATTACCATTTTCCCATTTTTGTTGGTAAACACACACAGGATTGAAACGGCGATTTTGTAAAATAGCGTAACGTTAAACTTGGCTATATCCGTACGGCAGACAAGCAGAATGAGTAGAACGTGGATTGTAACAGATGCAGTATATAAAAAAAAGAAAAATTAAAGCTAGTCAATAAAAACTTTACTTTAGAATATAGTTTGTGCAATAAAATCTAGTAGTTTTATTTTAACTTTTTATCGACTGTGTCCCTCCAGTCCTGTAGGAGGCCATAGAGCACAATAATACCCCACTGGTTAAAACACGCAGAAAAAAAAAGGACGTTAATTAGGTAACAGGTGCTGAGGAAGAAAAAAAAAAGAAAATTCTATGGACCATTTTTGAGGCTCTTATTTGTTTTACTAAAGTTTCACAGCAGACAAGGCGACAATTGCAACTTTTAAAGAGTATGTGAATGGATTTTTGACTCACTTAACCAACCGGCTATTTATGGTAAGTTACCTTATTACCTGTCAGCGAATCCGCACTGAAGCGTCAATGTGTTCCGTGTTGGTTCAGCTAATATTCCGTTGGGTTAATACTGAAGTTTTGTCTCTTATTTGTTTTGTTAGGGATTTTAGACTTGTTATTAGGAGAACTGATTAGTGTTTTTTATTTGCATAAGACTAAGTAAATACACTCAGTCGGTGGTTTATTTGCGTCAACTGAGCAGAAAAGTAAACAAAAGACTGTTTTTTGTTTTTAAAAGGGATTGTGCAAATAATTTCCGATCTGAAAAACAAACAAAGTTTTTGACATCAGATGAAGATTTCAAGACTATTAGTGCGATTAAGTTTTAGAGTTACTGGAATGAAAAAAAAAAAAAAATGCAACAACTTATAACTGGTGTTGACCTTTCTATTATTAACAGCTTCTTGTTGGGGTTTATTCAACTGGGAGATTTTTTCACACATTGCTATGGTGCATCCACACCTTTCAATGTGTTTTAGGATTTCATGGAATATAAAGTAGGAATAGGAAACTAAAATTCGGTCTTACATTTTTTTCTGTTTTTTTATTTTTATTTTATTATTTTCTAAAACACAAACAATTCTATTAAGACATGTATGTCTTATACATACATATAACTGTTTCTATACACGATTTCAGGTATTTTGGAGAGTTATTTGATCATGAATGGCTTATTTAAGGCCATGAATGTCATTTTTAATGTCTGATGTTTTTAGGACCCCTTCAATAATTATTTGTTTTTCTTTATAAATCATTCAGAAGTTCATAATATATTTTGGAGCAAGTGTTCAAGTGTGGAGAATCTCCTGTATGATTTTCTGACGGAGCACAGAATTCGTGGCTGAAGCTCGTCATCCATGTTTGTAAGAGGATGGAAGACCCCAACCATCACACTACCACCACCATGTTCAACTTTAGGTAGGATCTTTTTGTGATTGGTGTTAGTTTACCCCGTACATAAGGGGAACCATAGGTTCAAAAATATCCCCATTTAGTTTCACCTGTCAACAGGACAGTTTTTCCTGTAGTCTAGAATTTATTTTGTAAATGTTCATTTTGGTCAGTGGATGCGATTTTTCCTAGTCTGTTTCTGATTATTCAATTATGAACTGGTTGAACAATCCAAGAAAGGTTCACTGCATTTCGTGTTTAACAATTTGTGGATTATGGCCGGAGTCGGTTTGCGTTAGAAATGCCTTGGTAACACTTTCCAGAAGGATTTAGCCCTCATCTTTTCTTGAATTTATTTAGTTGAAAGCATGGTGTATTGCGTTGAGAGAACCTTTATTTAATTTTATGACGGCAGTTTCTGTTAAAGTGACTTCCTGATCATACAGGCCAGGCATCGACCTTCAGTGCTGTAAGTTAAACCGAAAGATTTCCAAAAATGGGAAAATACAGTGAAATCGTGATTTAACAAAGTGGGTTAATGCTTTTTGTTTTGTTTGTTTGTTTGTTTGTTTGTTTTTTGGAAAGGGTCAGACTTTCTTTTTCATAAAAAAATTAAATTGCTTTAAGTAAAAAATAGGTTGGAACAAGGAGTGAATTCATTAAAAAATTAAAATCCTGGCTTGTGAGGAGCCAACCAGTTAATGAATTTTGCATCGGGTTGTGCCACCCTTTGGGAAAATTAAATGCAAATCAGTTTGTAACCTTTTGAGCAATTCCTCTCACAATCAGGCAAACAAACAAACAAACACTATCAACCTCATAACCTCCTTGGCAGGTGGAGCACATGCTCGCTTAATAACTAAATAAAACCCACGGAATGAGAGGCATCTTGTTATATTAATCTTCTTCCAACCAGGAAAATGCCTTCAATTAACCTGCCAAAAAAGCGGCACACCATCAACACATCATTAACTCAATGAGATCCTCTCAATCAAGTCACAAGAAGGAAGCCTTCCTTTGGTTAGTGTGCACCACGCTAAAGTGTTTTTACTGTAACATGCCTAGATTATTTTTTTTTTTCTGCCAAATTATTGAATAAAGATGTATGAGCTCCACAGCAAAAATATTTGACCTGTTGTTTAGGTTATTCAACCATCAGATTGAGTGCTGTTTTATCCATTCAGCATCCGAGTGTCTCCAGAACCCCTGATCATTAATGTAAAGTCTTTGAAAAAGAAATTCATAGATTCTGACATTAGCGTTCAGGATGTCGATACATGCTGCCACATCTGTAGCACTGAGATCGTATTTTAGGCATGAATCGCTTCGCTGAAAGGGTCGTCTCCTTTCTGTACAACTTAGACAAAACAATTGCCTTGTCCAACATCCCATCGGCTCGTTTTTAAGAGAAAAAATTTACCTGTTTGCCCAAGGGATTCTGCTTTTTTTATTTTTTTTAATTTTTTTGCAGAAGTTGTTTGTGTGTCACATTTAAGGGTGTACTAGAAACACAATGCAAAGGTTCCAATTTGGGACTTTTGTATGTAAAATAAAATGAATAAATAATCAAATAACTGCTTTGATATATTTATCAAGTTAGTCTGTGCAATTAATCAAAAAAATATATAAAATTGCTAAATCTCAGTCTGATTGCATTGAGAGTTACTATTCTGAACTTTCAGGTCTGTCTGGATATTTGTCAGCTGGATTTTGACTAGGTCATTCTAACATGAATATTTCTATTTCAGAGCACTTCACTGTTCTCCAAGTAAAATAACTGTGTTGTGTTTCTTAACTAATAGATTAATCATTTTAAATCTCCTTATGGAATAATTTAACCTATGAATTTAATAATCCACATTTGGAACTCCAAGCAAGTTTGAATGAAAAAGTATTTTATTTTTTTTGTTTGTTTGTTTTTTAAATCTGTGCTGTATACATGCAGCAAAACAATTACTTGCTCTAATTTCAAACTGTAAAAGCAGTTGAACTTTTAAAAAAAATCAAGCTTTGCTTTAAGTCAAAAGATGTATTTTTTCACAGGAAGCTTTCACTACAACACCAAGTGTAACATTTAGACTCGAACAACAAAACCCTTTTCCTTTTTGTCAGTCTGAAGACGCTCTCAGCACTTTGTTGAATAAACCGCTTGATATTCCATCAAACTCCGTCTCTGTCACTCAGCCTGCCTGAATCTCTCCTGCCATGGTGAAGGTTTAGTTTTTGTGATATTCCTCCTCCTTTTCTTTGTTTTCCTAGTCTCCCTTGAACGGGCTTTTTACAGACGCAGCGTGAAGTACCAGAGGCTTCCCAGCAGCCAGCGAAGGTTAAAAGATTGCATGGTGGCTAGGCAGGCCCTGACGGTTCGGGCACTGGATCAGTCAGTGGATTTGGGGGCTGGTGGCTAAAGCTTGTCCCCCCGAGGTGCACTGATGGAGCGACTTGCTTCATACTGGACCCAGTATGTGTGTGTGTTAGTCTGTCTGGACTCAGGATTTTGTCTAGCCCCCAGTAGACTCTGTGGCCTAGATGGAGACTTCAACAAACAGAAGACTTCCATGGCCTAGAAAAATAAATCTCAACAAGTTAGGCCTACCGTGACTTCTTTATAGTTCTTGCTGAATTTCTTAGTAACTGCTTCAACAGTAACGCTCTAAGCTGCTTCTTGTAGCAGCTGTTGAACTACTAAATCCCAAAAAAAAGGTTAAGAATGAAACTTTCCTCTTAAGAAGCAACTTTTTTTTGACCGACCTACATGGAGCCTTCATAATGTTTTCATACGTAGCACCACATTAAAAGCACAAATTGCAATGCTTTTTGTTGGGATTGTATGTGCCAAATGAACACCAAGCAGCTAATGGAAAATATTAGCGCTTTGGCCTCAACCTAGAAGATGTGTCCCTGGTTGCAGAAAAGGCTAGATTTGTGCAACATATGAGAAGATTATGTGAACCTAAGCTATGGATTTGTGCAGCTCCTCCACAGTAACCATAGAGTTCTCTGATCCATGTCTGACTTCTTGGCTTTGTCAGTTCAGGTGGTGGTCAATATCTTGATAGATTTACAGTTGTGACAAACTTGTAACAATTATTTTAAAATGGTTTTGATGCTATAAGGATTTTTGTATTCAAAGTAGAGATTGTTTTAATGGGGCAGGGACTTTGATGCATTACATTTGATTCATTATATGCAGAGATTACATAATAAAAAATTAATTTGAAAAAGCTCTGGCCAGAACGTTAATATTCATGTGTTTCCGGTACACCTGCAAAACTGACGCACAAGTTGCATCTGCAACCAGCTGTGGACGATAGAAACACTTCTCTTTGCCCTGTGAGGGTTAATATTTGCTTCTACATACAATATGATTGGAAGTTGCAAAAGACTGATGTGTGCAAATTGCGGACAAACGAGTTAATCTGTTACTGAATATATTGAAGAAGTAAATCCAAATGTAGCAAGCAAAATATGTTGCAACAAGCATGGGGGTTGAATAACCTAAATGATTTATAAAAAACAATATTTAAGTTCACATGTCTTTCTATTCAATAATGAAGCAGCAAAAAATTTTAAGAAGTTAGTTTATGAGTAAAATTTGATTGACTGGACTCTGTAATTAACTCAGTCAAAATTCTCAACAGTTTCACTAGCAGTTTTTTTGTCTTTTTTTATTTCACCTTATAAGTATAGCATTTTAGTTTGAGTACATTTAGGTCCTTAACAACCGTCATAACATTTCTCCGTTGGCATGTTTCTCTCATGCATGCGTGGGTTTCTACCTGATGCTCCAGTTTTCTCCCATGCGTTTACCTTGTTACTTTACGTTGCCCCAAGGCATGGCTGTGTGCATGTGCTACTATATGACTTGTGTGTTTGGGTTGGCTGTGTGATGGACTGGACAGGTGTACCTGACCAGCAGTCAACACTGTGCCCATTGACTGCTGGGATACAGTCCAGCTCACCTGCAGCTTCAAACAGGATTGAGGTGGTAGCTGAAAATGAGTGAGGAACTGATTTATTCTGCTTTCGGTGACTAAATTTATCCATCTTTGTAGTTTTTATTGTCACAAAATCCCCACAGGTTTTGTTGTAAATCGCATTCTGAAATTTGGTAGAAGAAGTTTGCAAACTAGATACCATTTTGTAACTTTATTTATCCAAATGTTTTACTTTTTGTTATTTTATGACACACATAATGAATAATTGATACGACTCTGTCAAAATATATACAGCAGCGATTCCCCTGAAATACCTCGGCATGCAAGGATTTATATTTAGACTTTTGTACTTAAAACATAACATCGACGGCTGAATTACAATTTTTTTTCATTGAGTCATGCTGATGTTGAATGTAAGGTCGACACAACCGCTCTCCGAGCACAAACCGCAGTTCTCTTCATTTTCATACTTCTGCATCCTAAAATTGGAGAGCTTTGGAAGTCGGTAATTTAAAAGAGGATCTGAAGGGAGGCTGTGGCTCACTTGGAGCGTTTGAATGGCGTGCCATTCGACACGTAACAGGGGAAACAAAGCAAGAGTTTGTGTTTGAACTGAAAGTTGGGGGCACTATTTGTAGCGGTGGGACTGGAGGCAATTTGTTTGATAGAGATGTGCCACAGAGGGAAGCTTTTCATTAAAAGTCACTGGAGTTGAGAAGAGAAAGCAGAGTTCCATGTTCTTTATATTCTTTCACAAAAGCAGAAATGAAGCAAAATCCATGAAACCACAATGGGTGTGAATATTGCTTCCTTGGGTTATCACTGCCTGTACGTTTTTGCCCCGAGTTTTTAAATATTCATGCCAACAACTAGCAGTTTTTGACTTAATTGAGGTTGTCACCTATTATTTTCTGTTGACATAATTTCTGATGCATTTTAGTTTACGTACAGTTCTTCTTTCTGAAATTGCTGCAATGAGTTCTACATCAGAGAAGGCTTTGAGCAAGGAATGTCATTTATGAGCAGTAATTGTTAGATGAGTGTTTTGGTGTTGAGTTTGTAGGTTTAATGATGAAAGACGATGGACGACATGAACTCACAAAAGGTGCATTTACTTTTTAAAAATATTTTCTTATTCAAATTTTATGAGATTCTTCTGTATTGGTTAGATAAACAGAGGGCTAGAGACTTAAAAACAGGGAGCAGTCTGAGTCAAAGCTATAAAGCCCAATGTGAGCGAATTAGCAGATGGCATGAAGGCTAGAAAAGAGAAGGAATAGGTAGTTCAGGGTGGAGTGTAACTTTGGCACATTAGCATGTCGCTTGACTCACTAAACAAAAACAAATTTACACAATCCAACTTTTTAAAATTTTTGTGATCCGATGATTTTTTTAAACTCCATTCGGGGTTAGATTTAATTTTTTTTCATTATTCAGTTTTCATCTCTCAAAATCCTATGCTTAATTAAATCTGTTGATTCTCTTCCCATTTATGCTTTGTCTTGCTCCATCCTTTCTGAGAACAATAACACGAGCTGGTAAAATACACAGTGTACTGTTTACCCGCTTGGGAGCGTGTCGCCTTGGAGTGGCTTTAGAAGAACTATGTGTCATTTGGTGCCTATTGAGAGGACACAATCAGGTCTGAGCAGCTGCTTAATCTGGAAGCTAGGCTGAGGATGGGGCTGTCATGATGTTCCAATATCTGCAACTGGTTTGACTATTTGATGTTTCACAAAATAGGTTTTACAGGCCAAGAAGGGGAAATGTACAATCATCTGTGAATCACATTTGGGAACAGCGACTTGGTGCCTTAGCCCTCCAAATGCTGGGCCTCTACTGTACCATGACTATGTTGTCATAAGCAATGTTAACTTAATTTACCTTCTTTATGACCTTTGTATATAATTAATAATACTTCCAGGCTGTAGGCGGTTATAAACTAAAGATGTACTAATTCAAAAACATAACAATAATAATAATAATAATAAATTAAAGAGTCATTACCTGATGTTTCAGCAGAATACTGATTCAAAACACAGAACTAGTTAAGCAGATATAAAAGCAATTTCAGACCGAAATCCTCTCAAATCTTGGGGTGAGAGCAGCGGAATTGAACTAGGACTACACTGAATAAATGTACTCTGTTTAAAACTTGCATTTTTAAGCCTATACCATTTTCACCAGGAGCGTTAACAAGTGTGAAAGATGCTTTCTCATTGCAATAACAGTTCCGCCACACAAATTGGATCCGTTGCTTGGTGTCCCAGGAAAGTGATGCTGCGGAGGGCGCTGCCGGTCTTTCCAAAGGTGAGGCGGGTTCACGTCCCTTCGTCTCCAGCTCTATCAGTTCCAAAAGCTTGAGCATTTGATGACCCCGGCCCACCTTTCAACCCCTCTTTCACAAGCCTCATATTTCGACCTCCCCTAACCGGCAGCACTGTTATCCACTTGAGTTATCACAGTGCGAAGAAACCGTCACCCAGAAGGAAAGCTAAATGAGTCGTTCCGTTGCCGTTTTGAATTGGTAATTGAAACAGAAGATGGAAGAAACACATCTGTTGCCTCGTTTGGACACATCGACACTCTATGGCTGTTTCCTTTCATGGGAAAGAAGAAGCAGAGAGTGGAGAAGGTGCTCCTTCCTCCATAGGTAATTGCATATTGATCCAAGTCACTGAAGATCTAAACTGTGACAGTGCATTCGGTTTTATCTCTAAGAGAGCTCTTCTGTGTTTGTCTTCTTCCACTTCTTACATTGGACAGTGGCCGAGAGTAAAGAGAAATGATATTCAGCTAATTACATTTTCACAGAGATGTCCCTCTTCCCTCGTCTCCAGCTCGCAGGTCTCCGTCGTTACGGACTTCACAATTATTCTATAATTAAACGGCGGAGCCTTTCTACTCTACTGTTTGCAAAGTCATTCACTCGTTCTGTGTGGGAGACTTTTTAAATTACCAAGTCACTCCTCTTTCTCCGCCTTTCGCACCTCGCTCCCTCTCCCTGTCTTTCAGGCTTCAGATGCTGTCTGTCCAATGATCCAGAACAGCCTTCAATGTCTCCCCCCGCTGATGAATTAAAAGAGTTTCTTTGGCGGTTGCAGCCTTCGTGGAGAATTCAAAGGCAACCGGCAAATAAAAAGATTTTTTTTCTCTAAGGAAAGGAGAATTTTTTTTTTTTTAAGAGCACACTTTTTTTTTTCAGCAGTGGGAAATTATTAACAAACTGAAGGCAACTGCATCTTGAGGCCAGCTACTTCTTCCTTTTTTTTTTTCTTTTTTTATTTAATCATGGGAAAATTCACTTTGAATACTTAAATAGGTCCAAAAAGAAATGAATGAAGCTCTACAGCTTCATGTTTTGTTCCAGGAGTTGCTGGCAGATTTCATACAGTCATATCAGCAAAGGAGGAGACGGACAAAATGAAAGCGAGTTCTTTTCAAATTCAGATATCCTATTTTAGTTCTGCCAAAAAAAAAAAAAAAGCCAGCCCTGTCTGAATTGAATAATTTAAATTCTGCGTTTTATCTCCCTACGCTCTCTGGGGTCTGGTTCACACTACGCTTGCATGTGTGACTCAGTTCGAGGTGTTGCATCACAAAGCTTCGGAGTGTGGATGAGCAGACGTGCGCGCGTGTATCCCTGCCATTTGGAGGTGGTTCTCACAAAACATCTTATCTAGCCACTCGCATGGCAATAACGGTTTGCAGTTTTGCGTCGCCTCCTGTAAGAGGTAGTCATTGAGTTCTAGTGTTTTTAAGGGGGAAAAAAAAAGAAATTGTTTGTAGCCACTGTAGTCTGTTATCCATTCATACCCAGTTTGTAGACATTTTGTCTCCTAAAATCTTCACAGATGTCCTACTGTGTACATGCAAGATTCATTTGAAGGACGTCGACTACCATCTGAAAGACTAGAGGGAGGTGGGCGTCTGTCAGCTTTCAGTATATTCAGCTTATTACCCAATCAGGAAGGTGCCAGTCTATAACAGAAAGTGCTGCCTGGTCTTATCCATCTGTGTTCAGACAGCTTTAAATAATCTTGTTAAATCACCTTTGTCTCCAACCAAAGGAGATGTTGAAAGTCGTAATCGGTTGTTGTTTTGCAGCTGGATAATTTACCCTTACCTTTTGTTCAGCCGTACTTGTTAAATCTTAAAATTGAGATACTCCTGCAGTGCAATTCCTTCTCACTATCCTGACACCAGGAAGCCATTTGGTACAAGTATTTGCCTCCAGGCCTGTGTCCTTAATGCAACGTCATCTTTGGATAGCCTTGGGTTCTTGTTTCACTGTGTCTGCAGTGCATCCGAAAAGTACTTACAGCAATTTACTTTTTCCACATTTTACGTTACAACTTTATTCCAAACAATAAATGAATCTCTTAAAATTCTACACAGAAGATTATGTGGAATAAAAATGCATAAATAATTAAGACTTGAAAAACCATGAAATCAAATTTCAAAAGTAATCAGTGTTCTTGATCCACCTTTAACAGCAATTACAGACTCAAATCTTTTTGAATATAATACCACCTTTCTTGTACCCATTCTTCTTTGCTCCATTTGGTTGGATGGGGGTCGGCTGTTCAGCCATTTTCAGATTCAAGACTAGACTGGCTTGACCACTCGAGAAAATTCACAGAGCGGTTATGAATCCATCCTCTTTAAATATTGGTCATGAGCCTTGGCTTGTTGTCTTACTGACAAATGAACCATCATCTCAGTCTCAGGTCAAGATCGCTCCTGAGCAGGGTTTAATTCAGCATGTGCATCTCTTTCCCCAGAGTTGTGCCTCAAGCCAATCCTGTTTTGGAGGTCTACAGATATTTCCTTTGATTTCATACTTTGTGTTTGACCTCTGACCTGCAATGTCACTTTGGGTCTTTACATAGACAGATGTGTTTCCTTCCAAATCAACTCCAATTAGCTGAATTTATCTCAAGGATAAATAGTGGAAACGGGTCAATATTGAGCTACGTGCCAAAGACTGAAAATATTTGTGTAAATGTGATTTCTTGGTTTTCTGTTTCTATCACATCAGCAAAAATGTTTCCACATCCCTCAATTGGGTATTTTCCTGAAGAATTTTGAGATGTTAAGATAATTTAATACAATTTATAGCATTATTGTAACACAAAATCTGGAAAAACTGAAGAACTATAACTATTTTCTGGATGCATATTTGTGGTAAAATATTACACTATTTCATATTTGTTGTTGTTTTCAGAGTTACTCTTACTTTGTGAATATAGAGGCATTTCTTTTCCTTAGATTGATCGTACTCGTCTGCAGTTGGATTCCAGTAGAAACCTAAAAGCACTATCCATAGCGGCATGGCTTTGGGCATTCTTGGGCCATATATAAAGATGACGGTTAACACAAGATGGCTTCATATTTTTTTTAGTGACCCGTCAAACATCCTGACAGAAATCTTTTCCAGATTCTTCAAGGTACAAGAGGCTAGAGAGATGACAAAGAAGCCTGAAGAGTTTTTCTTTGAGACAGTGGCCCAAAGTTCTGGTGAAGGTGTTAAACTTTACAAACTGTTTTCACATAAAGACTTTGTGAGTTAATGTGCATGCACAATAAGAACACACAAAACCTTGAAGCTTTGCGATTAGTGACCACAAGTAGGCACATTTTATAAGCTTGTTTCTAAAAGTAAAATAAAAAATTCAGTTGTACTCAGAGGTCATTCCTTTTTCAAACACTATTATAATTAGCTCATGTATGCAATATTTTACATTACCACAAAAAACAAAGCTGTGTTGATACATTGATTTTGTAAAACTCTGGCTTTATTCATAATCTGTGCCTAAAAAGAGCAATGTTATTTAAAAATGTAAATAACTGTTCAGTTTAATTTTGCAGTTTAGCCCAAAACCCTTGAAAGATCCAAGCAGCTTGGTAGTTCTTTAAAATCCATCTAGTGAAGCTGTTCTTCGAAACTCCAGGCTGTTTAAGCTTAATTTCAATGAAAGGTACATATCAGGCGTTATCTGTTAAGTGCCCTATAGCCAAGCCTTAAGCCTTCTTTATGTCTGTCTTCTTTCCGCATTCCATCTCAATCCTTTTCGTTTTTGCTTGAACTCCATCACCTTTTGTTCTAAAAAGGGATTGAGGATGTCTTTGAGACCGTCTAATGTAATTCTGCCTACACATTCCTTCTAGGTAAATTGTCTATCACTTCCAGCAGTTGAGAATCCAATCTGAGCACCATGGAACCTAAATTAAAATAAATAATAGCTTCCATATTTTCTTGGAATCTATTTTATTTTTTCATGACAAAATAGATCCCAGAAATACCATTATACCCCAGTATTTCTGAAACGGCAAACTAAGGAACGATCCCAATTTAATTTATTTACTCAATAGCTTTTAATGTTGACTATTTGGCAATATATTAATCCAGGATTTATCTCAAAATCATAACAAATGAAGCCACATTTATCTTCCTGAGCTTGCACACAAATTCAATAGAGTCCAAGGATGGGAATACAAACATATATTAGCTGTACAACTGACACGCTATTTAACAGTAATTAAAATAGATCAATAAACAAGCGATACAGAATAAAAGGTTATCCGTTCATTATCCGTTAATTATTAGCCATTTACTGATAGCTCCATTATGGGTTTAAGCTGTTCTGAGTGCTCAAGGACGGAGTTGATGTGGAGTTTGCTGGCTCAATATATACATTAACAGCACAGGTGTATCCAATAAAAAGCGGCCACTGAGTGTATTTATTTCCAAAAACCAAAACATGTTAAAAGTTGGCATTGTACATTTTCTGTTTCTCCAAGGCATTAGAAGCACTCACAACTTCTTGCTTTCCTACGTTTCGCCAGTGGACAACTTAAACCTGAGAGCTTTTTCTAAGTAAGGCCCTGAGATTCTTGGCAGTTTGCGTTGCAAGCTCTAATTCAACTTTGGATCATCACATACCCTTATTCTTGCTGTGGAAGAAAGGCAGATGGAGCTTTCTTGGCCATGGCCAATAGAAGAAGATAATTAAAAGCACTTTTCATTTGTTTGAAAGTGTGGACTGAGTGAGAAGTAAGTGACAAACAATTATCCTACACAACATGCCAAAGGGTTGTTGTTTTCAGGTGAAGTTGCCAAACAACCCACCACTCTGCAAGTGAGATCTAAGTAAAATGATAGTTGAATGAGTTTATTTTTAATGTTCACGTAGCAGAACCATCTCGCTTTTACTGAAAGTTCTCGATTCAGTTGAATGGCTTAGAGAGCAAAAGCAACAGAGTGTCCGAATTATCGCTCATTTGAACAACTTCTTTGAAACGACATAATTTAGCTTTACTAGGTTTTGCTCGCAGGAAAAACTTTCCTTTGCAGAGGTTTTCAGGATGTCTTTGTCAAGAGTGGCAGACTCTCCAGGCGTCTTGGGGGGAGTTGTGAAAAGTGCATTTCCAAAGAGCATTGGATTAAGAAAGTTACTCAGAGATGATCAATTTATTATTTATTGCTGAGTCAAGAAGATTTCTGTTGAAGATATACTTTGTTTCAGCTCTAGTTGAATAAAAAGGACGGGGCTTTGCATTTTCCATTTGTCTTCTCCCCTAAAGTAAAAAGTGGCCTATCGTTTTGCTGCATAAAGAGCATAATCAGCCCTTTCACCCCTTAAGCACAGAGAAGAAGCAAATAAGCCATGTTTGAGCCAAAGTGTTTCTCAACGTTTAGCACGTTTGGCATAAGCAGTGCTTGATAGGACTAATTTGTGAAGGGTGGGAAAATAATAGAATCACTGACTGTCACTACCTAATGAACAGGTTAACTGTGTCTTCAGAGCTCCTACATCCATGAAAAGGTTAAAAGCACTTGAGAAATTATAACCTTTTTAGTGGAGCTTTGGAGACTTGGTGCTAAATTTGCCCTCACTATAAGCAAGTGAGGGTAAAGCATACAAACTATGCTTTGCCCAATTTAGAGGCTGTGGGGAGACAGAGAAATGCCTGGTGCCACTGATCTGTCATCTGCACTCACTTGCCTAACCTACTCTCATTGCAATGTTGATGCAAAGCTCAATGTATTAAAAAAATATTGTTGGCTCCTTTTCTGATTAATCGACGCCAAGATCATCATCCTTTTTCAAGTGGATGGACCGGCCTTGATCATTTTAAATGTCTGAAGCTTAAATAGAAGAACTGTGTATGCACACCATTTTTCTGATAGTTTGCTAAAACCACAAACATGAATACTAATTTTGTCTATCGCACAAATTTTGATTAATATAACTTTGTGGTTAGCGTGACAAAAGTGTTTAAAACACTTTGCAAGACACTGTAAAATATTTGCTAAAATCACACAAGCATTTGGAAATTTCAAACCCCCCTAGATCCAGATCTATGCTAAGCTGCATCCTAACAAATTTAAATTCAGGTCCCCAGTGTGGCAAATCGGACCGCATGCAGTCTTCCAAAGGGGAATACCCTTCCAGGCAGAAAAAGGCAGCATGTATGTTCGCAAAACCTTTGGGGAAGGCCACTCTGCTGCATACAGATAAGAGAAATGAAGAATTTATGCGACCTAATGGGCATGAGAAATACTAATCCTTCCCAAATGCTATATGCGAGGGTATAATTTTTTTTTCCCAGTATCCTGTCAAGATTCTCAAAAGCAGCTAATTATACCCACTGTAAAACACTGATCCTCTTTAAATCCATCATGTTTTCAGTGCTGCTCTTGCAAGCTGACCAAAGAGAAATAGATATTACTTTGCAAGTCTTACAAACAGCCCAAATCTGTCAAGAAAGGTATGAAAAGGACCTCCTTGTTTTTTGCCTCTTTTGTCTCCCTTCTTCTTCTTGTCTTTTTCACCACCAGCACTTGTCTGTGGAGGGCTCTAAAATAAGAAATCCCTTTCCGCAGATATAATTAATCACTCTGGGAGAACAGGGCGTGTAATTATTTAGGTTACCACAGAACTCTTCGAACCTCCTCCACTTCACCCTCCCTTCATTCCACACAGAAGGCTTTGAGGAGACACGAAAACCACACTAAGCATGGCGGCTCACTATAAAAGCACATTTTGAAGCGCATGACCGTATGTGTATCTGTGAATGTCCGTTTTAGGTTTTGCATAACATTTGGCATCATAAACGAGTCACATTCAACATCTGGTTTTATACATTCTGTTTGAAATGTTGAGTGTTTTACTCAAAGAACTGAACAAATTACCCTGTAATGATGAGGCTAAACAGCTCTTTGGTCATTAATTTGGTGTTTCGTGAGTAGTTGCATTCATAGCTTAAAACTGTGCATGATGTATCTGCATTAACTTCATCAATATACCTCTGACTAGCTTGGAGTGTCATAGTCAAAGTCCATCCTTAGTCCATACAGGTTCCATAGCCACTCATGTTTGACTTCATGAGCATTGTTCTTGAAACAACTGCATTTTTATTGTCGACCGGTTCTTGTTTTCTTGCATTGTGTTTTTATATTCAAGTTTCTTTGATCTGAAATAAGGGAATGTGTATGCAGTAGCAACTGATGCAGTTTATTTCCCTTTTGTAGCTGTTATTAGTGTGATGATTAGAATAGAATTAATTACTTTATAGTGCTTTTATCCCAACTCTGACAAATTGAGGCTTCTTTTCACACAACCAGAAAAACAAAGTGTTTGGCAAACAGCAGCAGAATATTTGTTTAGAGGCCCGGCAGTAGAAAAAGGAGGTGGAATGGCCCTGCCTTCTCTTTTCTTCCAAGTCTGTTCGGCAAGTAATTATACACCCTCGCTTTGCTGATAAAGAGTTCGGCATCAGTTCACCTGAAGATTAATACAGCACAATGAACCCAGTCGTTTGGAGTGGTCCTGGTTGATTTAGAATTATCTCGATTCAATGGGACTTCAACTAAAATCCTCCCTTGTCTAGCGGCCCGGAGAAAGTTGCCATTGTGCAGCATCAGCGGGCAAGCATCAAGCAAGCCAGAGAAGGGAGCGGCGGATCAGTAATGTGAGCTGTGCCAATTGGATAACACTGGTGTCCAAATGAGGGATGGCAGCACTTGTCAAGAGGGTGATAGAGCCGTGCTCTCTAAAGGGGAGGGTAGACTGATAATGTACTTTGTGCATGGTATGATGCCCCAAAGAGGGAACATTACAAAGCCTGAGAGTCTAAACCAGACGTCAACACACATTTCACTAATTCTCCTGATGAGATGCATTATCAAGGGGGGTGCTATGTTGCAGCTCTGCTCTTAAGTGGAGACTTGCACTCTTCCATGCCAGCAGCCTGACAGCATAAAGTGATGTTCATGTGGTGAAATATTTACCAGTGTAAAAGGTCAGTGGATCACTAGTTCATTGGTCAGGATTCATCCTCCGGGAACACTGACTGCTAAAAATTTCATGACCATCCATCATGCAGTTGTAAAATATTTCTATGTATGTTGTATGTAGCATGTGTTATGCCTGTGGGTGACCTCAGTCTTACAGGCGCTGGCTCTTATGGTTCTCAATTGGGAAAACGTTTGAATGCATACTCTAAGGGTCAGACATGAGGCTGTGTTTCAGGCAAAGGAGTTCAGGTAGATCGATATGTTGTGCACAGCTGATGACATGATGGATATTTGATGGATAAGATCGATATTGTATGAATTTATCTAATTTCAGAATTACAATCTTTCTCTCAGATTAATTTATATGTTAATTATATTCTAATTAACTGTTCAAATATGGGAAAAAATATCAATGTTAAAATTACAATTAATAAAATTTTTGATCAATTTGAGAAAAATCAATGCATAATTTAATTGATTTTAAATATGATCTGTTCTTGATACCTTTTTGATTTGGTTTTTAAGCATGTGGTAGAATGAGGAACCTACTGGAAGTTAAAATAGAAAACATATTTATAGGGGAAAAAAATCTGTATATAATCGTTAACAGAGTTTAGTGAACCCCTGATATTAAAAATCCCAAATATCTAAAAATCCACAAATACTTGAGTTAAACTTCTACCTGCCTCTAGTAATAACGCCAAATAATACTTACCTTAATATGCATTAATTCACACAGTTGAAATCATGCCGGAACATATTATTGGGGATACGGCCAAGCTAAACGTCACCCAATAGCATGTGAAGTGGCATCGCGCCTAGATATCTCAGCGGTTCCGCAAATTTGTGACATAACACACAAATAGTATTCCACCTATTTGTAGAATTGGTTACTCCACAAACAAGTGTAAAGAGGCAGGGATCCAATATAGATCAGAACTGGGCAATACATAGTCAGTGTGCCTGTGTTATTCACTGGCACTGTGGATGGGATCGGAGAGGGTCTGGCTCACACTTGGAAGGCACTATTGGCAATTACTAAAAGATTGGGGGTGAAACAAGATTTTGCAATATAACTTGTTCAGGTAGCCGTCTTGCGAGCAATGCCCTTTTTTTAGGTTAACTTCCTAGTTGGAAGAGACCTTAAAGAAAACTAAACCCACTGTAGGGACTACATGTTTTTTTTTTTTGTTTGTTTTGTTTTCTGCCCAGAAAACCCGTGACGTCTCAAAATGAGGTAGTCACAGGGATTTCTGGATGCCCCTTCTCAGACTGTTACCTCCTAGACCCAAACTTAGATAAGTGGAAGACGATGATCATTGATGGATCTGAAAGTGGAAGTAGATAAAATGGCTGCAGTCAGTTTATCCACTTGGGACCACATCAAATTTAATGACAGTTGGCAAATCCTCCAGTAGTTCTTGAGACATTTCAAGTCGGAAGACACCTGACATTGGAGAGATGGGTTGAGATTGACATCTCTGGGGCAAATGGTGTTTATTTGCTATGGTTGAAAACACAACTGTTTGCAAGAATAGCATCTTTTCAGAGTAATCTGCCTCCTCAAGGCAATAAATCTAGGATTACTGGTAAGAAGTTCAAAATTAAAGAAACCCCAGCACCTTTTGAGTGACATTGAAGGAGGGAGTGCAGAGATTTACTTTGAGTTTGAATCAAAACAGTTGAACTCACAAAGGGCAGCTTTAAACTAAGAGAGATAAAACAAATGTTTGTTCACAAGCCTGTCAGCCAGGGATTTTTTAAATCGTATCATTTTGTGGGTAATTTTAATATATGCTCCGTACATTTTGGGTAAGTTTGCCTGAGTGCTACGGAAAAATAGATTCCAGCCCATGCAAGTCCCCTCTCCCCCAGCACATCGTTGTCTTTCATTTCTCTCCCACACACTGTCTCGGCACCAACTCTAAAGTGAGTAATGCTTTAAAAGTTTCTGTAGCCAGGGGAAAGACTGTCAAGTAAAATTATATGTTGGAACGATCTTTCATCATCGCGAATGTTGTCATTTGCTTTCCCTCGGCAAATGACAGAGCTGAGAAACAGAAAGTAAACTCTGCAACATTAAGGATGGAATAAACACAGTGGAATGTGAACAGTTCTTTGTAATATACCGTAAGGTTTCCCTTAATCTCTTTATAGTTATTGCCTTTAAAAGATATTAACTGCTTATTATGTCTGCACACAGGCAACCTTAGGTTCGAGGACATAGCATTCACATTTCAAATGACAGTCCACAGGACAGTTTTCTGCTTTCTCTACATTTGTGCTTGCAGGTATGAATGCTTGCAGCAGACTGATGGTCACTGACAATTGGTTTCAGGAACATGAGCCCATGCAGGATATTTCTCCACAGATTTTAGCCTATCTTGTTAATTCACTGTTTTCTGAACTAGAGCTACAGTGAACAGTTTTAATAATTGATTATTCTTTTGATTTATTTTGACAACAAATTGGATAAAAGATTTTTGTAGACTTTTTAATTTAACCACCTAAGCTTATTTTGTACAATATTAGACATAAATAATACATCGCAAATAAACAAATCAATTTATTATTAAAGTAAGAAAAACATTGTCTAAAATGCAATAACTGCACGAATTTAGTGTTCAGTTGTAGCAAAGGATACATCTGCATCTAATAAAATACTTCTAACATTAACATGTGAACAGCTCAGCCCTTTCTGTTTGACTTAATATCAATGATAGCCTATTGTGCTTTATAGATTACCAGGTGAAAACAGGCAACAATTTAATAACAATGACTGAGTTTCATAACAATGATCTACCACTTTGACATCTTTGAGTTGGGTTTCCGTGCTCACCAGAGGACCCTTGTTACCCTTGCAAAAGTTTTCAATGACATCTGCTTAAATGCAGACTGGGAAAAAAAAAAACTCTGTAATGATGGTTTTGTTGAACCTGAATGCAGCATTTAACCATGATATGTTATGGTAATGATGACCTAGGTCAGATTTTTTGGTAGAATAATTGGCTTGTTTGAATTCGGCTTAAAATACTTTTGCTAGTCTATAAATCACTGAATGTCTTGACATTAAAGCTTTTTTGTCTTTGTATTAACCTTTCATATTACTCGATTCCTTTGGTTCAAGTCTAGTCTGTGTACCCAGAATCAGAAAAGAACATAAAAAGCCACATTAAGATTTAATAATCTTCTGAAAAAAACTTCCAGGAAACTACAAAAATTCAGTAACCCTTAGTTTTGTCCAGTCAATGTCAGTTTCCATTGAGAGCTCCATTTATAAAATTAGCAGATTAAGTTTAGTTTGTAGTTAAAGGTTTTACTTCATTATGCCACTGCAATGTACTTCTTTTTATGTTTTCATTGTTTGAAGCACTTGTTCCTGAAATGTGGTATACAAACAAACTTGCCTTTTCTTAGAAGATCATTTAAACGAAGAAGAAAATAAGCTTTGGGGAAAGAGGAGACGTCCTTCGCTAAGGGCAGACGGATAAGAAAACGTATTGCAATAAAAGCCATGTTTTTTTGTTTTTTTTCTACACAAGATCCAGGGATAAGGAAAATGACAAAAACAGAACGCTCCATTTTCCTGGATGGCATCTTGAACTTGTGGAAGTTTAGTCAGAGGCAGCAGTACATAAAGAATAAAATGCGCATCCAATGGCACATCAGTGTTATTTTGGAGGCCTTGGCCTCCGTATCCACGGATCATTTTACAGGTGAACAAGGAGGGTTTGGAAAATGAGATTGAAGGTCATTAGAAAGACTGCACACTCATTGTTGTGATGAAGTCTCTGCTGAAGGTAAAACAAGATTGCACACAGATCCTAAGGGAGAGAACCACAGAATGAATATAACATTACAAACACAGATATGGAATAAGGAGAGGTCAGAGAAACTAATCTATATAGATCAGTATTCTTGTTTCCTTGCATTGACTTTCTTGCTGCGTTGACTTTGACTCAACCCCTGCAAATAAAACTTCCACGTCTTAAAATAGGGAAGGCTTCGAATTGAGTTCAAGGAAATCCAAACCCGTAGTACAAAGGACAGCTTTTAGAGCCTGGCTTGATTTCCTGACATGGAGACTTCAAAAGGACTCCCAAAAGTGGAAGCTCCTGCTGGTTGTTATCAACTTTTTGCAAGTCAGGTTTTCAGTTGTAAATTTCTGAAGGGAAGACATCCAACTAAAGAAGTTGTGACTTATTTTTCTTGAAGGTCCCCCGCCCCAACCTGGATTTACAATCAAAACCTGCACATTCTCCTTTTTGTCAAGAACATAAATTGCTGTCCGGATGTGGCGGTCTAATCAAAAAGTGGCAGCCAGGACGTGTGGGGTTTTTTTTTCTTCTTTTTTCCTCTGAGGGCCCCATAAGCTGTAACTGACAGGGTACCAAAGAGCCTTTGGCAGGTCCACTTGCCCATTCAGAGGAACTGTGGGAGGAAAAGGAAGCAAAACTTGCTGTATTGCTTTCTGATGATAAGAGGCAAATCATATGAGGGCAGAAGATTGATTAGGCTACATTTTTTTCCCTGCACTTTTGTGCAATAATTTTCTTCCTATACATCTTCTTTGATGCGAGACATTCTGCAAATATTTGAGGAATAAAAGCAGTAATAGAAGCTATTTCCTACAAGGACACAGAGGTTCAGGAGGAGCACTTTGTGTGCCTTACTGATTTCATGCTTTAACTTTCTCCTCTGCACTGTTTTATTTTTTAAAATGTCCTTTATAGAGCATTAGATTGTGTTCCAACCATCTTTTAATTATTAGGTCAGTTCTTCCTCATATTGACATGAGAAAGAATAAAAGAAACCTTTAAAACCAATAAAACCTCACGGCAGAATAGAGCAAACTGTTAGATACAGTGTTAGAAAATTGATTTATTCCTTGTCCCTGCAGGATTCTATTTAATTGTTCCATTTAGAAAGAAAAGAGAGTGAAAGGAGAGCAGGAGTGAGGGGGAACATTATTAAAGAGGGGCTTTTGTTGAGAGTTGTTTTCCTTTGCAATGCTAGCTCTAAGATTCCTCCACATACAGAGCGAGCATTATCGCACTCATGAAATCTCTCTCGTTCCCCCCCTTAATGCCCGCGCTCCATCCGATTACAGCATCTACATTCCTGCAGAATACTAATCGAGCAAGTAAATGGTAACACGTTATTCGGAGTGAAGTTCAAGACCTCAGCTAATTTGGTTTAGCATTGGAGTGGAACCGAGTTTAATAGATCTCCAGTGCAACAGCTCATTTGCAGAATTAAAACAGACTCTGTGGTCACATGCATTGTTTTTAATGCGTGCATGTCAGGTTTTAAAATAAAAATTTTAGGGAAATGTTTTTCTTTCTTTCTTTTTTTTTTTTTCTCAAAGGGCCCATTTGCCTTTGAAGTCACTGAAAGTCAAGGTTTAAGGCATCAACCAAAGATTCAAAGTTTGGCACCAACCCAGAAATGAAATGTTTTTGCTACCCAACAGTTTGTGAATTAGCTAGATGTACTTTGAAAATAGTTAATTAGAATTTACCATGCAAATGAGTGCTGACTGCTCTATGGTGGAAAATGGATAACTGTGCAATTTGTGGCAAGTGAGACATATGCATCAACAGGAATGAAATGATTTAACTTTCTAAACTTCTGATCGTCCTTCAGAATCTCATTTGAGTAATTGGAAAAGTGGTTAGAGATGTGGATAAATCGTGTTAGACACTCGGGGAAACAAGCGAATATTCAATTTCTTTTAGCAGGATGGCGATTCGAAACGTGCGTCCAATATCCAATTAGAAGTCATTGGCGAGATTTAAATTTCAGACCTTAGAAGCAAGTCAAGAAGATGCTCCAAAAGGTTGATGTTAATGGTTATGATTTAAGGCAAAACAGTATCAGTGTTTTGCTGTCATCATCAACTTCATTAAAGTATCAGATTCACATAGACTATTCATTGAAAA
This sequence comes from Gambusia affinis, assembly GCF_019740435.1. NCBI lineage: Eukaryota > Metazoa > Chordata > Actinopteri > Cyprinodontiformes > Poeciliidae > Gambusia > Gambusia affinis. The sequence continues at coordinate 6,453,239 of NC_057891.1, read as the reverse complement.
TTCAATTCAGTACATAAAAACGCTTCAAAAAACTAATATTGATTGTATTTGTCCCTCCCTTTAATCATTAGACGCCTAATTATTGCTTGTGTTTCTTAATGGATTTAGAGTTGCTGCTTCCTTGCTCAGTTAAGAGCACAGCCTTCGGTCTGCAATCTGTAAGGTAATCACTGGACGGTTAATTTGCTACTTCAGGGTTATTTTTGGATACTGTTTGACATTTGATATCCATATTCATCATGTAGATATCATTGTGATTTAATGAGAATTGGAGTCATAAAAAAGAAGAATAAATGACATTCCCTTTGCAGTGGACCTCCTTCTCTATTCATGTGTATTTCTGTTCCCTCTGGGCATAGTTGCCAAAGGTTAGCCTTGCAGATATAAAAAATGCAGTTGATAACTCTGCAGGAAAGCCATTTATATGGGAGGAGGCAGGGGAGAATTTTTAATTATGAATTGATCTCTAAAAATCTTTGGGTCTTGGAGTAATTCAGCTGCAGGGAATTAACTTGCTATCAGCTTTAAAAGGATTCAGGAAGAATTGTTGTGATGGAAGTCCATAACCTAAATCAACCGAGACGAGCCTATCGTAGAACGTATGGTGTATATATTGAGTAAAGACAGCTGTAAAAAATATGTTTTTTAACGTTTTTTTTTTAATGTTTTGGCTTTTTTAGAAAGTGTCAATGTTTGACAAAGTTCCGTTTTCAAATGTTTTTCAACCTGGACCTATGTAAAAATGTATTGCATAGGTCCAGTGGTCAACCAAAAGTGTTTCATTACTCATAGACGGTGTATAATTTTTTTGCTTGAGTAGGTTAATTCAGACAGCTTTCTTTACAAATAAATGATTTAGAAAACTCACTTTTTTGTCACATTTGATCAGAAACATTAGATGAACGTAAGCATTCATCTAAGTGATCATTTCATGTAAGCGATCATTTCTTGACATGACGTGATTATTTTGTCATAAAAGAAAAATATTAAATTAATAAAGAGTAGACAAATACCCTAAGTAAGGAATACATAGGAATTATTTAGAGAATAATCTATGATACTTGGATGTCTAAGATTACGTGTAAACAGATTGTGTTTGAACAACTTCGGTAAGTGTAATGACCAGTTTAGCAACAATCTTACCTCATATTTACACATTTTCCCCTGCAGTTTGTAAAAATGTGTATAATTACTCCAAGGTGTTCCTTCCAAGATGCCGCCTATCAGCCGTCGCCAGAGATGACTCTCTTTTACCGGTGGAAGTCCTGCCTGTTTCTGATTTCTAAAGGGGCTTTAAGCTGCCTGAAGCCTGAATGCCTCATAGGTGTGATTGTGTTGTGTTTAAGGCTCGCTCCTTGGTCGAGCAAAGAAGACGAATCAAACGGCTCTTGGCAAACGCACGCGTTCCCACTCGGAGTGCACTCACAGGTTTGCCGGTTAGCACATTCAGCCCTCACTGTTCCCCATCTGCACTGGCCTCTCTGAGAGACCATATGGGGAACAATGGCTGTCCGGAGCTCTTAATGTCCTTGGCTTCACGCTGACAGCAATGGAAACAATGTCATCGTTGCATGGCTGTACATTGCAGGTAGGCAAAACTTTATGGCTCGGCTGGAGCAACTGTTCCCCACTGGTTTATAGGATACATTATCCACACTTATGCTTTCCACTCATCACATTAAAGGAAACTGCTGGGGTTTACTTGTGTTTATTTTTGGCTTGAAGGATGTTGAAAGTGTAGCTGTGGCTATTTCCCTTGTTATAAGGTCAGTGGCCCAGCTGTGGACTCAGATCTAAAGCTTCATCATCATAATCATTAAAAATGTGTCTTCTGGGCGTGCGGTGGTGGCGTAGGGGATAACACAACCCACATTTGGAGGCCTTCAGTCCTCGACGCGGCGGTTGCGGGTTAGATTCCTGGACTCAGCCGACGTTTGCCGCATGTCTTCTCCCCTTTCCTTCCCCCCTTCCTGTCAGTCTACTTTCAAATAAGGGACACTAGAGCCCACAAAAGACCCCCTGGAGGGGGACAAAAAAAAGTGTCTTCTGATCATTCTGCATTGTTTTTCTTAGGAAACGTCGTGTAAAACTATTTGTGGCAGCTAAATGTAGGCTGATTTGAAAAGAAAACTGTATGCAGTACATAAATTAAAATAAAATAAAATGTATATTTATCGTAAATCATTCAAGATGGGATTAAAAGATGTAAAACGGACGCCAAGTAAAAAAAATAAAATCTAAATATAAAAAATAAAATCTAAATATAAAAAATAAAATCTAAATATAAATAAATAAATCAGCAGTTGACACAGTAATGTATAAAAGCTGTTTTGTGAGGAGCACTTAGAACCGCACTGTATTATCACAAGAATTTTTTATTTATTTTTTTTACGAATAGCTTTGCAATGTGATGGCAAGCTTTAGTTAAACATCAGTATTAAACATTAATAGTGGCTATTTTTAATTAACGCTACACCAGAGTTGTTTTCTTTCCTTAAAATATATAATTGAATGTTTCTGACTATGTAAATTAAAATGCTTATTTGCCAGTGCAAAGTTTTTGAAATGTTCTGACACTGTGAAAATTTTTTTCTCCTGCTATTAATCATAAGCAATAAAAATAATAAAATGCATCCATTGATTGTCTATATTTGCTTAGGCTGGTGCTTATCTGGACACTTTGAATAATGAAATCATAAAATAAGGTGTCACGTTAACAGTTAGCCTAATTTATGGCAATACGGCTTTAATTGTAGGAAAAAAAAACGTAAATAATTTCAGTCATTAGGGGACTCAGAAGTCTGTTAGTGTTTTATATTAAATTTGTTTACACTTTAAACAGCTCATTTAAATCGCAACAATGTAATTATACAAATTACATGCAACAAATACTGCCTGAGTCTCTGCTCTTTAATATTTTATCTGCTTATACTGATGTCAAACCACATCTGCTTAATCAATTTTTATTATTTTTTTTTGTTTGACTTTCTTCTCATCTAAACTTTCCAGCAGTTGCCAACTTAACACAGAGAAATACATCAATAGACTCTGGGAAAATGTTTAATCTTGGTTGTCAAACAGCAAAATGTTTTATTTTTAAATTTTTTTTTAACAAAAAACCTGTGATAAGGTGCAATTTTCCTAATGCTTGCTGCTTTTTGCACACAGCTGAGATAAGAACATTTCTGTAGCCTTTTTACTCCCTGTACAGATATCTGGAACATCTTTTTGAACACACTACCAATTAGCATCACAGGGTGACAGCGTAAACAGCGTGGCTAAGTTCAACAGGGTGCAGGATTATTTGTGAGAGAGCTTTTCAGGGTGCGATAACATAATATCAAGAAAAAACAGGCTGCCCAGTAGACTTCTGACGGGGTTTCCTGCTAAGATCTGTAAAATCCTCAAATGCTTGCTGGCATCTCAATCTGACTTGGATAGAATTTGAGCTGACATTGTAGCAAATGTTTGTTTGTTTGTTGTTGTTTTTTAGGGTTGTTGGTTCTTCCGAAGATGCAGAAAGAACTAAAATCTTCACTGCTAATACGAGGGTTGTATAAATGTTATTTATGTGGTCTGAGATAAAATCAAAACTTTCCAAAAGATGTAAAAGTAAGTCAAAGTCTAGATTAAATGTAGTTGAGATGGTATGACTTTAAAAGGTCTGTCCATGCTCAGAACTCCGTCAATGTGGCTGAGTCAAGACAGTTTTGCAAAGAGTGGACCCAAATCCTTCCACAGCAACATAAAAACAACCATTTTGAGTGATTACAAACGCTTAATGGTGGCTATTGCCTCAAGTATCGACACATAGACACAAATCTTGAAAGTGAATAGGGTTTTCTAATGTTTCCAATAGGTTTAAAACAACAAAACAAAACTTTCATATTGGTAATTCATGGGACGTTGCTTACATGTCAGCGGCAGACGGTTTATCTCCCTGAACAGGACTGAGCCTTATCTGCTAATGTGCACGAATGGTGATTGTTTTAGTGTTTCAGTCACAAGCTTGATGCCTGCATGCTGTGCACACTGTAAAGAATCTGTTCATAAACATTGTTACCGCTCATGCACAGTTCATATCGCAGATGAAACGAGATTTGCAGTGTTTATGCATTTCTTTGTTGTTTGCTTTGATGTGTGAGCCTGTGAGTCATTAACAGACCAAATTATCTCAGGATTCCTGAGCTGATTTATTTTTTTCCCTTCAGATGACAACACTGACATCACCAAGTGTTGGTGATCCTAAAATAGAATAAAATGGTTGAGAGACAATCTCAGTGAATTCCACATTTGTCCAACCAGTCCAGAAATGGATGATAGGCTTTCTATCATTCTGAAATATTCCTGATCATTTGCCAATTTATTCGCTATGAAAGAATGTCAAGTCATTATCATCTTTTCGGCAATAGCTTTGGATATAAGTGAATGCACTTGTATCCAAAACTTTTCCCTTTCAATTCAATTGAAAAAAAGATTTTTAATTCAGAAGACTTTAATCTAACCATGGTTACCCAAGTTTCTTCAAGGTCCTAATAGATGGTGATGGCTGCGAGCTGGATGGAGGTCCACTGTGAAAAAGCCTTTTGGATTGGAGAGTTTCCAGAGTATTCCCCAGAACTGAACTGTCCTTCTTCATCTTCAGCTTCTTTGAGTCGCTGGCTCCGATGCAGCTACCCTAATAGATGAAAGTAGCAGAGATTGCATGCATCACCATAGCTTTATACAGCAAACACCGAGGTATGTAAAATTTCTAAAGAATTACATCCTGTTCTCTCCATTCTAATATGCATGTTTACCATTATGTCTTCAGAACTTGACAAACTTTACTTTCTTCTGAAGAAAGGATTGTGGAGCACTCTCCAACTAAGGCACTAACTTTGTCTGTTTTTCCGGGTTGGCTTAATACATTGGATGGTCACATATATGATTTACCATTTGTCTTGCTGTTCAAGGCTGAAACTCTCCCTGCTGCTGGTGCACATTTTCTTACCTCATATTTTTCTTCTTAACTTTCTAGGAGTATGCCTGGATACAGAACTCTGTGAACAAACAGCCTCTTAAGAAATGACCTTTTCTGACTTACCCTTCTTGTAGAATGCAATGACTTTATTTTCCTTTTGACATATGTAGGATCATCGGTTTTCCCATGAATTTGTAGCATACTGACCCAGACTCGGACCATTTAGAGGCTCAGGAACCCTTTGCAGGTATTTTTTGAATGAACAAGTTGATTATGATAAGACACAATGAGTTTCCAGTATCTAACTTTTTCACAAGATTTGATTTTTCTGAGACTGAATTTCAGGTTTTCTGTATCAGCTCTAATTGTCAAACGTATAAATAAGAAAGGCTTGAAATATGTTAATTTGAGTCATGAATGTATATAATGCTTCGCTTCCTAAAATTCAAATTTCCTATTGCATGTTATTGTTTTGAGGATGTATCTCTGTGGTTTCCTTAAGAAATTTGGGGCTGACACAATCTGGACGTTCAGCATCGTCTTTACCCAGATGAAGAAGCAGAAGGATTCACAAGTAAGCTGGAAGATGAAACATTTGAGGTATGGCAGTAAACAAGTTGGTTAAGGGAGTGAGATCTTTGTCTGAGGACAGAAGAGTTTTCTGAGCTTGTTCCTGAATTGAAACTGTGAAGAATGTGTTTAGTTCACTGTGTCTTAAATTGTTTTTGTATAGTCATCAATATGGTTCTATGAATTTGTGAATGCTGTTTTATTATTTTGATTCTGTTCTCATCCCCTCCACCCCCCAAATATTGGATCAAAATTTCTTTGGAGTCATTGAAAAAAAACAGATAAATGACGTCTTTGAAAAGTTCTGTTTGGATCATTAACTCAATAACTTTTTGCCAATTAATTAAATTCTATTTTGACAATGTCACTGCAACAGTGTAAAGAACTTCCTTTTATCAAGTAGAATATTACCATCCAGGTTGTCTTGATACTGATAGTTTCTCACCTAAAATGGGATTTTTTGATGAACTAATTGAGATTTTCCTGACATGAAAATAGTGTGAACTTTAAACAGAACTCGGCATTAGACCTGAGATTACAAGAGGGATCTTTTCAGAAAAAATAGCAGCTGTAATTGTACTAAAGTAGTATTAAAATGGGATAAAAAATAAAAAAAAATCAGTGTTGTGGTTCTTTGGAATACAGAATGCTACGAATGAAATATTAATCTCAGTCACTTGAAAATATATTGTAAACGTCTTTTGGACTCTTCCAGTGAACTAATAATGGATCATCATTCAATTTGAACAAGATTACAATTTAAAATATGCTGCCATATGTATGCCATATAAATGCACTAGAGAGAATCCAGGACTTTGGACCAACTATAGTGATTGCTTAAGGAGGAATCTCAGATGGTCATACAATCTTAAAAATAGTAAAGAAGCTGGTCCTCAACCAGATTGCTTCGTTCCCGAGCCGAGTGGCTTCTTATTACATCTGGATCATAACACCAGTCGTGCCAATAAATGTCCGAGACACCACATGTTTTAAGTTTGTGTAAAGGGTACATATTCACCCAGTGTCCTTTTAGTTAAGGACACACTGCTGGGTCATGATCATGGTCGAAAATAAAGACGAGCATTACTAAAATGTTTTTCTGCAGTTTACTGAACGTCAGACGGTGCAAACACATTGATTTGTGCATGTAATCATGTGGGACACTCATGAGCGGCCATGAAATCAGGCCGGCATGCTGAATGTGTCAATCTAGGAAATGTCTTTTAAATTTAGATCCCGCTCCCATGCTGGGCAATTCAAACGGGCCTCAATAGAATGTAGATACCTCCATAACGGCACAATATAGATGGAAAATGCTGTTTCAGGGTAACGGCAGGTGCTTTAGAAGTCTTCTATAGACACAATGGAAATGCTTTCTTAAATGGAGCCATTGTGTCTGGAAAAAGCATTTTAGTCGATCATTACCTCTCACCGAAAAACTAATAGGAAAATATAAGAACTAATTCCTTCATTCCTTCAATTTGAAGCAATGTGATTCTGTATATATATATATATATTTTTTTTTAACAATCTATACTGATTGTTGTAGGCTGATAGTTATGTCAGACTTTTAAGTCTGCTTGGCTCAAATCCCAAATCTGGAATTGTGTTAGTTTAGATCAATTAGGCTGGCCGATAATAACAATTGGACCTCAGGCTGTGCACAATCAACGTGCCAAAGCTGTCAAATTTCGCCCAGGTATTACCGGTTCCTACGCCACAGTTCAGAACTTGAAAATATTTACCTTAAAATGCGATTCCGGGCAAGATCTTCAGTCCACTCTGGGCTATAAAAATACAACCCATTCACCGCACTTTACTTTAGTCATGAACTAATTATCTTGTGAAAAGACACTTTCAAGTTGAGATGTCTCTCGACCATTTATGTATTCGAGGCAACCACAAACAAATTCTTGTCATTATAGACAAAGTGATGTGCATTCTGACAAATATTGTAATTAGATTTAGCCACCACTTGTGGGGAAAAAAACTAAACAAAAACATAATTCATGCACCAAGATGGCAACAGTGATCCCAACAGACTTAGGTATGCACTAAAAAATACAATAACATTGTGTTTTTCATGTAAACCAATATTTAATAAAAGACTACTTTCGTAAGGCCTTCTGAGAACCATAATAAACTGTATCTATCTCAAGAATAATCAGTCTTTTAAGTATTAAAGATTAAATAAACAAATGTTGCATTTGCAAAATTTAAGATCGGTGATGGTTGAAAGTTGCAAACAGATTGAAAAAAAATTTTAAAATCCACGTTTGATCCAAATTATCATATGCAACTCGACTACCTTCTAGAAATGTCACCCGCGGATGTATTTTAATACTGTGCCCCATTCTCTAAATAAATCTTTGTATCTCTTTTCTTTCTGCTGAATATGAGTTAGACAAAAAAAGTGCTAGAATGGATTTGACTGTCTGGCACACTACCTTGCAGGGGGTCTTGGTAAGTTGGCTTTTTTCCTGCTTGATGCATTACCAAATACATATTTATGGCTACCTGGAGTTTCTGCAAGCCCAATGTGTCGCCCCCAAACAGAGATCTCTTTGAATACAAAAAGTTAACCTTTAATTCTTTCTTTCAGGAAGTTCTTTTGCCTTTCAAAGTGCATCATAAACTGTAGATAGAAGGACTTATGGAACAGAGTAAAAGTAGGCTTGGAAATGTTGTCAAAATGATTACAAATCCAGTCTTTAGGCTTGCTATTTATGTTCTTAAATGTTGTGACCTCACCATTAGCAAGGTGCGGTGTAGTCACATTAATTTAATTGATTGTGAGTCTCAACTTGAATTTTAGTCAAATCTCGTCAGAACATCTGGATCTGGCCAGACAGAATTTAGAAGTAATTTTTTTTGCAAAAATGAGCTGGTACAATATTAGCCATGGTTGCTGGGTCGTCATAATATATGGTGCAGGTCTATATATTATATATTTATATGTTAGGTCTTCTGCAGTAAATGAGTCTTCTCCTTTTTCAAATAGCTTCACCAGTTTTGCTTCTATTCTTTAATGAGGTCTACATGCTCTGTATACCAAGTAGCTTGTTTTGATAGTTGGAGTGTTCACTCTCGCCCTCTGGGGTTTTCGTTGTGATGCATTCGCTAGAGTCTTTAAAATTCATCCAAATGGCCAAAGTCTTTAGTGGCTAAATTACTTTTAATTTAATTCTCCAATGCATGTGTGTTTGCTGCTGTGGGATTTGTTCAATCAGTACAATTGACAAATCTAGCCAGAGTTGCTTTGCTTATGTATTTTCTGAAGTGAGGAATCAATTGCAGGATGGGTATACACATGCTCCACACTGCAAAAGACATTATGCTTTTTTGTCACATTGGCCGGTTTTTGACTCAAATGGATGATTGTTTTTTTTCAGTGGTCCTTATTTCTCTCCGGTGGGTTCACTCCAACAGTTAAATAGAACACCAAAATACTCTACTTAGCCATTGTAGCCCTTGAAAAGCAGCTATTAGTTATGTATTGTAGAAGCAGGTACTTTAACTGTGCAAATTGAGGGTGTCGAGGGAATTTAGAGCACACTTTCTGTTCCTTGTTGAACTGCCTGAATTATGAAACCATTCTTACAATTTTGAAACTTGACATTATGCATTATTCTTGACATTTACTTGAACAATAGAACCTTCAATACCAACTAAGTCATTTGTGGTGTTGGTCTATTGGATCAAATGCAAATAAATACATTAAGTTTGTGCTTTCATGTGACGAAAAAGGTTAGGAGTATTTTTAAACGTAAAAATGTTATTGGTTTTGATTTGTCTTAGCTGTTTGTTTTAGAGCCAAATATTCTTTTTTACAAAGTCTGTATCTCATTTGCATTGACCTGTTTCTCTGCCAGCGGGCTCGGCAGGGAGTCAGAAGGAAGAACACGTCAGCCAAGGAGCCAGGCATTTGAACGGCTGCAAAAAAAACAAAAGTCAGGTGTTGGCTTTCCCCAACACCCCCTTCTCCATCCAGCATAGGAAGGTAACAAACGCATGTGGGTGTGTTACAGACTCACTCTGCCCAGATGATGTTTGTCAAAAAGATTTTGTGAAACGCTTGTGCTGCAGTAACCAGCATAAGCTTGACGAGTTTATGATTTTCAGGAGACTCATTTTCAGTTTCAACCTAAAATTAGATGCCTTTTAAGAATGACCATATGTCACACGCACATCAAAAAAACAGAAGGTCGGTAGCCTAATATTGCTTTTGTTTTTGTTGAAGTCACTGTATAAATGGTCATAGGGTGGTGCACAGTCGGTGACACGGAGAAGTTTGCTTTTACCATTGATAAAAAGAAGATGGTGATAGATAGCCAATATCAATCATGAGGACTAGCTGCTAGAAGTTATGCCTTAAGTGGCAAAAATAATCAGAAAAAAAAAAAAAAAGTTTCTTTAGTCAGTGCTCCAATTCCTTGCTATTGACATCCATAATGGCGCCTCACAAGATTAAGTGACAAAGTGGCTGTTAGAATAAATAAGTTTTGTTATTATTTAGCAGTTTGCTTTTCATTTATAGGTTTAGTATTCACACCCCGGAGAGGAGAAATTTGTTAAACAGTATAAGACATAGCTAATCTTTCTTTAACCCTTAAAACATGTTCTTTGCAGATGGTCTTCTGAGAGTTCCCTTAGTCGTAAAACTGTTTGTTTATACTCTGTGCCCCCCTATGTAGAGATTCCTTAGTCATAAAACTGCTTCTGCTGTGTGTTAGTTCCTGGGGGCTCCTAATCTTATCAGCACCAGCCCCCTTGATTTTGTTTTGTGTTAATAAAAGGCAAGTTCTCCTGCAGTTTCAGAACACATGGTGAACTGTTCTGATTCTGAGGAGCAGTTCTCTGTGTTTTCTCCTTCTGCAGAAACTTGGTTGAAAACGTCGTCTGTGGTTCTTTCTTTGTATTTAGGCAAACAAAATACCTATCGGTGGCAAATGGTCAATATCTGTTGAGTGCTGAAAATAGGGAGAACTCCAGCTACAATTGTGGTACTCCCTAAAATCTGTCAATCTGCATACAAAGACATAATCATCTTTTAAAAAGTTCAAATTAGAGTTGCTTTTTGTAATTAGTGCTTGAGGTTATCCATGTTTAACCAAGCACTTAATATTACGGCCATGAAATATCATTAAGATACCATTAAAAACAAATGTTTTTAATCGTATTTTCCTTTTTAAAACAGTCATACTTGCGAAAGTTTCATAAAGGAGATCATTAAAACTAATTGTTAGATTCCAATTGCAAAAAGAAGCCCAAATCATCACCTCTCAACCTTTGCAGCTGATCTGAGGTGTTTGTGGAGCTCTGGGTAATTTTATCTATTTAAATCCCTTGTGATAAAATGTGTTGCCATTTTATCACAGACAAGTTAACCACAAAACTGAGAAAAGGGCAATGGGACACGCCTAGCCATGGGATGTAGACTGTACAGCAGGGTTCTACAAATAAAAGCCTCCAGGTCCGATGGCCTGTGATTTTTATGCTGGAATCAAATGGGTGGATATTCTCCTCAGTATGCAGTCGAGTTTCCCAGAGTCCTGCTAATGGCCTCATTATTTGACACAGGTGTGTTGAAGCAGAGACACATCTAAAAGTTGCAGGACAGCGGCCCTCGAAGGCCTGGACTTGAAGACCCCTGCTGAACAGTGTAGTGTCTGAGATGGAGCTCTTTTTGTCTCAACATTTCACAGTTCGATGTTACTAATGCTAATGTGGTAATTTCCATGGAAATATAGTTTTGTGTGATTTCATCAGAGGTGCTAATAATTCTGACCCAAACTGTATAACTAATAGCTTGTGGTCTTATAACTCTAACCAGGTGGGGGGACAGTAACAGTTGTTTCACTAAGAGGGTTGTTGTTATTTTTGCATTGTGTAAATATTCCTGAATGTTAGAAAGGTGGTTTCACAAAATCCATTATGGAAGTATATATGATTGATTCTAAGAAAGCAGCCAGGATTTACTTAGTTTTGACTCCAGCCTTAGGGATGGGTTTACTAGTTTTATAAAATGTAAAAACTGTCAGTCGTTTTTGTGTAACAAACATTACAGAACATTGTTTTGTTGCTTTAATGTGACCATCTTGCATGAATTTAACTCTGTGAAGTCATTAGATAGAAAACGTAACTTTTTATGACTCCCTTTACAGTGGAAGATCAAAGTTCAAAGGCGTATTAGATGGTGACGTGAACTTATTGGACGAGATAAAAATGAAGCGTTTACTGAAGTAGTTAGAAGGAATTCATTTTATCAGGCTATTATAGCAGGATTTCTATCTACCTGTTGCTTTCATGGAGTTTTGATTTGAGCTTTAACCAGACAGACATTGTTTCCTAGGCAAGTAATGACAAATCTTGAAAATTAATATTTTGCTCAAACTGAACTTTACATGAGTCATTTTTTACATAATGATGGGAAGCTTAGAAGAGCACAAGAGAAGAAAACATCAGAAAGGATTTGTTTTGTCGAAATTATACTTTGATTTTTATACTACATGGAATAAAAATAAACATTTAAAATCAAGTACAGTTAGAATTGTTCTGCCAAGTCATCAAGCTGCTTACTTTAATACTTGGAAGACAAATAGGCTCTTCAAAGTCAGGATAGTACTTCATATTTTCATATTATTCATATTTTCTTGTCTCGGTTTTAAACACGGTTGTGTACAGAAGAGATGCCACACACTTCTCTTTTGTAAACAAAAGGCAGACAGAGAGAAGTCTTTCCCAAGATAGAAGGGAAAATAAAAGAAATTGATTTATTTTTATAAAAGAAAAAAAAAAGCGTAGAGGATGGAGAGGCTTGTTGTCGAAAGCTGAAAGACGGCGATTCATCTCCGGAAAAAGTCTTCATCTCAAGGCTGATGGATGATGGAAAGAGATGGAGAGGGTTTGTGCGGCAGCCATTCTCCTTTCTTTTCTTTCTGTGAAATCTCCATTATGGGAAAACAAGTTTTTAAACTCTCTTCCATCTAGAAAGTTTTCACAACAGCAAGCACAGTCTTTGTTGGGAGATCTGTTTTCTTTTTTTTTTTTTTTCTTTTTATGGACTAAACATATGACAGAAGTGCTGTCATGCCTACACAGGCAAAAATAAGAGTTTTAGATTTATCTTGTGACGTGTGTAATATAGGTGTTTTCATTTAAATAAAATTAGAATTATTCCTCACTTAGTGTCACAAATGGATAGAGATTTTTGAAGGACTGAGGTTTCACTTTGAGGATTTTACTTTAAATAGAGGTATTCATGCTGGGGTTTTGTCTTAAATATTCCAGCTTTACACATCAGCAAAAACATTTTGGCCTTCATTTCTCCATTACTGTTTCTGTAGATTTTTCTGAGCCAGCAGGACATATAGTGCCTTTTTAGTGTTAATATGTCCTCAAAAATTACAAATTTCAGTCTTATTTTATTTGGATTTTATTTCATAGAAGTACAAAATCTATTGCTGAATTTGCATCATTTACCACATAAAAACCTCAATTGCTTTTACTGATTAGCTATTGTTATTTGGTGAGCCTTATATGTTGCTCATGGTTGCAGTTCTCCAACAGAATTTTGTAGTGTTTAACCTCATCTGTGCAGCCTTGCTGGGACAAATGTGGTTCAAATTAATGCCATGTTTACTTTTAGTTTTCCTTTTGAATAGAAACTGACATCTGCAAGGTGTATACCTCAGCAAAAACTGAAGTCTCGGGCTACTGAATGAAAGTTCCTTGACACTCGAATCAGTTGGAAGTCAGAGTGTTTTTTTCATCGGCGTCGTGTTAGAGAGTCCTTAGAATTAAAGCAACGAGTTGAACCGAGCGGAGAGGAACTGGAACAGCCACGGCCACAAACAATGGCTGCTCGCATGGTGTGAAAAGGCTGTTCAGAGGAAGCAGAGAGACAGAGGCAGGGACCCTGAGGAAATCAATAATCACAGTGGACAGTGGCAGACTGTGCATTTGGCCTCTTCCTGTCAGTTATGCTGGCACAGCTGCTGGGCAGCACAAGAAGAAACAACTCCTTCACCTCATCCACATTCTGTCTCAAATTAGCGGCGGCCCCGTCCGATAAATCAATGACACATTGACCTCGGGAATCATCACATCGCTAAAAGACACTGTATGGCTTGCTGCGTTGTGCAACGGCTCCTCGATAAGTGAAACCCCCTCATAGCGGGGAATGTCTAATGGTGAATCACTAATATCACGACATTAGTCCAACTGCAGCTCTGTTATCTCATTGTAGTTAATGGCTAACTCCATGCATGCTTCATTACAGTTGGAACCATTTTCCTCCTCTCGCTCCCTGTCTATATACGCCTGTTTAATCCCCTATAACTATTTTATTTTGCTTTTTGAAAAATCAAGAACAGCAGTGAGCTTTCTGCTCAATGGATAATTTATGGGATAGAAATGTTTTTGATGCCTTAGCTGTGCTCTGATGGCCTTAAATTGGATGTTTTTTTGATCCCGTGTGTCTTTTGCCTCTTATTTTTAAGGAGCCCATACTTGAGCTTGCCGGATTTTTATTCACTGTCTCTTTGTAGTTGGTGTGTTTTGCTGAAATCCTCTGTGTGGATGTCAGATAAATAACTCTGACTTAACAGCATATCACAGTGGTTGACTCACTCCTTGTGAATAATCACACTAAGCCAAACTGACTCAGACACTTCTCTCAGATTGCACTTCTAATTATATTGTAACTTAAGCAAATATGCCTTCTTGCTGTAATAGCATATCAAATAAAAGTTACGGCATGTTTTTTTTTTTTTGTTTTTTTTTCACCCTGTAAGAATTTGAAGAGAAAATTGTTCTTGATGTTAAATCACAGTGCTACTTTTACATTTATGCATTGGTTCTTATTAATTCACAATGAGAATTTCTAACAAACTTTCAAAGCTTTATTTTCCCCCAGCACCAACACTGTAAATGTTTCCAAAACATGGCACATTATTCTATAAGATGGCAACTCCGAACTGACGGAGAAAACAATCTCTTTTAAAACAAGTATATTGTTTGTTGTTTGGACTGACATAGTCAAAGTTCAATATTTGTGCCTTAGATTTGTTGATTCCGTTTGTGGTCCGTCTTTCGAGATACACATTAGATCCGCATCGGTATTGACGTTAGTCACTTTTCACATATTGTTATCGACCCCATCAGTAAAACCGGGCTGATCTCGACAATCGATGTTTAATTTTATTTTGTTGACACTTCTATATGTTGTAGTATTTTGTCTGGACATGTGACGGTGATTGTGATACATCACAAAACTGTGAAGATTTTAACTGGTTGTTTTGCAACAATCCTGAATGGGCAAAGAAATGTCAACTTTATAATTTTGGTTTATCGGACACAACAGGAATATGAATATCGAATATTGATATCCACCCAAATTTTCATATCAGTGCATCCCTTTTTAAGGGTGCATTCACATAAACCCTGTTTACTACTATTCAAATAGTAGTTGGTCTGTCTAGAGTCTAGACAGTCTGGTTTCTTTGGGAGGTAAGAATGCACAATTGAACTGTGATCTGCCTAAAAACTTAGGCAGGCCAATGAAAGTAAACTATTATCCAGATGGAATGCATTTGTCAGTGCCAAACAGACCGGAGACTGTTAAAAAAGCAAGAAGTGCACTGTGAAGAAAGGCATTCTGGGTAAGTACAACCAGTGGTAGCCTGAGAAATGACTCATGGTGTCATGCTTGCAGTTTTGACACAATTATTGATGCGCACACACAAATAATGGTAAGTAATATTTTATTTTGAGTGACTAGTCAGCAAGGAACTGTGGAAAAGAAGCGAGGTAAGATGAACACAGGCATAACTGAAGGGTGAAACGGTCTTACTTTCAGAGACAGAACCTGATTCAGTAAGTACGTCAATGCACAAAGTTCTGAGGCTGGCAGCGAGCGGGTAAGTGACTCTGAGTTTAGAGCATCTACAGCAGTGGACGACAAAGGTAAACCATGGGAAGGTGAAAAGGCAGGTGAGTAAGCGAGTGCAGATTCAGGACGACAAACTCTTGGAGATCCTGAGAGACTGTGGATGATAGAACAGAAAGCAAGCAGGTAAGAATGGAACAAAGAGAATCTCACGTTGGCACGGTTGATCTTCAAGACGTAGGACAGGATCACTGGGGAGCACGGATTACTGTGTGGTAAGAAAAAACTCAAGGAGACAGCAGAAACTGAACTGATGTTGCCAGTGGGTGTAAAGGCACCGACTAAAGGCACCTCGTAGTCAGGCCGATGGATTGGTGCTGGACTTTCACTTGCCCAGCTAAATTTTGATCCCATTCCATATTTGTTTACTTTTTGTAAAGATGAAAGTTGAGTTTAGCATCTTTTTCACAGGTTTTCATATTGCTTCCTTTAGTGACTCAGTGCAGTGTGAACTCAAACTGCACCCGCTGAAAATGCAACAAATGTTGCAATTTTGGTCCTCAATCCAACAGATCTATGGATGAAACGGGTGTAAAAACACCTCAAGTCAAAAGTCTGACCTCAATTTTAAACTTACTGATAGGAAATACCTGCTTCTTCATACAGGGATCTTTGTTTTTTGCCTTTTTAAATCAATTAAACACATTCCACTTAAACTGAAGCAACTGCATTGATGTCAGGAATTATTCAGTCTGACTTGATCGGAATCTGACTTGATGTTGTGTTTTTGATGTTGATTCTATGTTGCATTGTGTCTTTGTGTTTGATTTGATGTGAAGCACTTTGAAATGCCTTGCTGCTGAAATGTGCTATACAAATAAAGTTTGATTTGATGTTCAATAAAAAGTCAATTTCCCTGCACTGGCATTCTGACTTGTTAAGACTAAGGAGGTCTTAACTCCTTTCTCTTGCTTGCTATCGGTTCTGTCTGCAGGTCTGTAAAAGAGACAGCCTTCTGTTGTTCTCTCCTCTGTTTGTCTTCCTCTCTCCTCTTCTGTGCTTGTAATTACCTCTCAACCATGATCCCTTTATACCTCAGAGTGCGGAAAGACACCTCTGGGGCTGTGTGAGGGCGTGTACGCACGCGCTCATTCACGTCCATTCCCAGGCGAATTGAACTCGGCCTGTGTGTGTAAATCTGCGTGTGTACATAGAGGTCCTGTGGGGCTTTTTCTGTGCTGGATAAATAATGATGAATTACAGATTGATTACCCAGGAGTGAAAACTCTCCTATTAAAAGTGTTTTAAAAGGGTGCAACCTGCGAGCTGGGCAGGAGTACACAATTAAGATTCTGCTTGGCTCATAATTAAGGGAGAAATATTTCTGGGTCATGAACACAAAGATTGGCAGCAAAAGGGTTTTAAACTATATTGATTACATTAGATTGTGCACGCGGTGTGTAGGGGCAACACTCCGCCTTACATAGCATCAATATTTTTTACCTGTGGACTTGACATATACGTGCTGAGTATTTGCGGTTTTTACAGCAGAGTAATAACCCGCGTCAGCCTGGGTTTTGCAGATGAGAAGTGTGTTTTTATACTCTGCCACATATTGTTTAATGCACAATGGAGCCCTTGAGAGTCTGTTTTAAGAAAGGCGGAGATAAGATTAAATAAAAGAGGCAATTTAAATAGCCGCTCCGATTACACATGCACACGGCTACAGTTCTGGCTTGTTGCAAGCAGTACAAACTACTCATGGCCATTATCTGGGTTCAAGATGTACCAACATTTTAGAAAGCCTGTGTCCGTCCTAACCGTTTCTCAAATGTAAACCTCTGTCAGTAGGTCTCCAAAAGCTGTGGGGTTTTCTCAGTTCATAAATGTAAGGTAGTGTCCCCTCCCCCACCCGTTCTTGTGTGCTCTGTTGGACAAAGTAGTAAAGTTTTTTGTTTTTTTCTCCCTTGTTCACAAATTATACCTTAAGATTCTCTTTTGCATCAAATGCTTGCAAGAAACTATGACAGTTAGCATGTCCGTAGGTTAAAACAGAGAGATTCAGGACCAGGAAATAAAATATCTGACCTTGAGAAGGAGCTGGTTCCGGTGGTAAAGAACATTGCTTGGCACTGCTGCCTTGGCTAATAAAGATGGATGGAGGGCTAAATTGACACTTCCTCTGTAGATGCCCCCTCTGAACTTTGTCCTGGACAGCTTTTGGATTAGTGGTCTATTCTCAGAATGAGCCGGACTTCTCATTTGACATTTGCGAGCCATTAGTTTAATGTTCCCATTAAGCGGTATGTTGTGTGGTGTTTAATGTCGGATTCCTTTGACAATCTACTTTTGTTTTGTTTTGTTTTTTTGTTTTTTTTGCGATGCAGTTGTTGTGTAGTACATCAAACACACTAAACTATGCAATGGGATGAAAAGCATATGCAAATCAGTGTTCTCACTAATTGAACCACATGCAAACACTGGCTTCAGAAAGACATTCTTCCTATGCAGAGGATAATCTAACAATGTTAGAAATTAGTAAGTAGTCTATAATTGTAGGAATTGTATATTCAATGCCTTTTTGTAATTACATTGTCAGATATAGTCAACATTTGCAATGTTATGTTTCTCATCCGTTTCTCACCTTGTCGCTGAAATTTGCTACACAGTCTTCCCTTGCCTTTTAAATGCCTTGAACTGTTTCCCCATCCGCTTTAAACGCTGGACGATGTATTTTATGTTTTTGCTTTTTTTAAACCTTCTATCAAATATGTAGAAATTGAACACACCAAGCTCTGCAATGACGTAGATTTTGCTTGTGTTAATGGTTGCTACATTGATTGCACAAATCAATTGTTTTACAGCATGATTGCTGTTACTATAAGACCATAGCGGTATACCGTTTGCATTTTTTTTTTTGGCCAATCACAATTTTTAACGTTCATAGACACAATTTAGAAAATGGGCAATTTTTGCAGTATTTTTGAAATATAGTTAGTTTTCAAACACCAATATGATATGACTGTTATGCAAAAGACCTTACAACAGCATGTAGTATTGATGTATTTTGGTTTACCTCTGTGCTTTTACTCTAAAGTGAAAAAACATTTGTTCTTAAGTGAACAATTGTTCACTTAATTCATTATTACAGGTACTTCAACTGCAAAGGCCAGATCTGGTATCTTCTTTGGGTATACCAGAGAAAATACCAGAAAATACTTATATATTTACTTTACTAATAAATAGTGAAGTAAAATGGCAAAATAGTAAATACAAGGACTTTTTTATGATATTGAATGGTATTTAAAACAGCTTCATTTTCCTTTCTCTAGTTTTTGCAATGTTAAGGTGAAGGCAATATGTTCTTTTTGTAGCCATCAACTTTTATTACTCTAACTTAATAAAAATAGAGGTCAAACATTCAGTTTCCAAAATGTCTGCAAAGGTAGAACAGTGTGCTCTGAGAAAAGATTTCAACAATAACTTTAGGAGGGGAAAAAAAAAAAAAAACTGTGAAATTTGGAGTGTTTTAACATTTCACAGAGTGAAGAAAGATTCAGGCTTTAAGAGCTAAAATCTTAAAACCTGGAACAGTCAAAGAAAACAGCCAGGTTAGGTTAATTTGCTGACAGAAAATAAGAAAACTAAAAGTGTTTTAAGAAATTACCTTGTTGTTGTAAAATCATGTAATTTTTTACATGTGAACAATTACACAAAAGAACAGGATGAAGTACAGTGTGCCCTTTTCCCTTTAGTACCATTTTATTTTATTTTTTTACTTGGACAAACCTCTTTATATTCCTCTTTGTATCACAACACAAATAAAGCAGTTTTCATTTGTGGCCCGTATCTTTCGCCGTGAAGCATTTGCTTCACTTCGATGCTTTCAAGAGTGACATTTCGGGATTATTCAAAACCTGTTTTAATCAAAGCCTTCTTGACTGACTTTAGAGTTAATCACTGCCAGGTGTGTTTTACTAATATCCGTCTTTCGTGTGGCTCCGTCGGGTAACTCTGTCCACTTCTTGTGTGAGAGTCCCAAATTCACTATTTGCTGTGGCCATTTACATTTATGCGCTTTCCTGCCCAACAAGGCAAAAAGTCAATTTTCTCCAGTAAATTCCATTATTCACTGAGGCCAGCAAGAACATTGGGCAGTTCCACTACCCTTAAGCATTTCTCTTCATTGTAAAAATACATATGACACTTGGGAAATGGTTATGGGAGAGATATAAAACAAGCTATTTCTTTTGTGTGCCGAACGATGCACAGGTTTGTGAGGCTGATACCTGAAGTCAAAAGCTGATATGAGAAGAAAAGACGCCAGAGAACCTTGCAAACTCGGATAACGGCCAAAAACACTAACACCATTACTGACGGTTTAGTACCGTTAGTGGTGCATTTTCCCATGTTCGCCTGTCTCTTTTTAGATAAAACAATGTACATTTTTCTGTCCTGACTAATGTGCATCGTTATAGTCAATTGATTAAATTAATCAAATTAGTCTCTTGGATCAGGTGCTGGTTGCTGCATCCTCTGAATCTGCCGTTTGGCACTGTGTGACCTTGGGAAGCTAAAGGAAGTAAAGCCCTTGAAAAGAAGCAGAAAAGATGTTCAGGTATCTGTTAATGGAGCTGCTGTTACACCACAAGTTTTCCAACTACACCTGCAACCCAGGTGTGGGTTGGTTGGGTGATTTCTAAAGGTTCATGTTTGTCTTGCTTTCCAATAAACTCCCAGGTTGTGTTAAAGCAAAATGTATCTGATTTTACTGTTTAACCCAACATGTTTTTTTTTTTTTTTTTTTTTACAAATTCAGCAGACAAGCATCTAAACACTGTCTGATGGGGAAATAATTCAAATGTGCACTATGTAGATGCCTTATGTTTAAATTTTTCATAGGAGTAAAAGAAGATTGTACACATTATATTGGGATTGTATAATATTAGAAATGGAAACTGGCTGGCTGCTAATTCAAAAATTGCTCAAAATAGTTCTGATCGCTTTGGCATTATCATGAATTCATTAGGCTTTAAGGTGCAGAGGTGGCGGGGGGATATTAACAGATTCTTCTGACCTCTGTTTAATTTCTACCGAATGAAGTCAAGTACCAGTTAAGCTAAATTGCCCCGACAACACCAGCATGCGAATCAGTCAAAAGCCTTGTTCCAGTTGAAGGCTGAGGAATAAATCCTTGGTGAAAGGTAATTTCCAACAGTTTCAGCACTTTCAGAAAGAGAAGCAGGATATCTTATTTGATGGCTGAGCTGCAGTCAGCCTTGCACCATTGGGGAACAAATGCTGACGGATTCAAAATGAAAA
Source organism: Gambusia affinis (assembly GCF_019740435.1). NCBI lineage: Eukaryota > Metazoa > Chordata > Actinopteri > Cyprinodontiformes > Poeciliidae > Gambusia > Gambusia affinis. The sequence goes on along the minus strand of NC_057891.1, from coordinate 6,432,495 downwards.
TAATAAGCGTCAGACATAATAGGTTTCCAAAAGGAAGCCTCAATAAGAGATGTCTTGTTGCAGTATTTTTTGGGGCTATATTTATGATGGATTTGGTGTCCTAGTTAATAGATGATCCTTTGAAAAATTCCTTTCCTCCAAAGGTTCGGTGGCCTGAAAAAGTGTGATGGCCTCAATGAGATTCTCTGATGATATGTTCCATAGAAGTAATAGTCACTGAGATTTGACTAGATCTCTCTGAACTACCAAACCGAGTTTTAAGAATCGGATGTCATTTGAAATGATTGTTTCACATCTCTCACATTCTAGATCTTTTGTGGAGTGACACTCAAATTTAGCCGATATACATTGGTTGAGTTTGAGCATTTGAATAGAAAAACAATATTTATGTTGCTTAATACAAGGCAATATTAAAGTTAAAATTATTTGTTTGACCTGATAAATTTCTACTGTTTATCAGACCTGTTTCTCATGCCAGTTACTTGTTGTGTGACTTTGCCATGGTTCCTTTGGTGAAAACAAGGTTCACAATGCATAACACAGGATAAAAATAACTCCCGCAATAACTCAACTCTTTCCTGTCTAAAATACTGAATAAATGCCATGAGACCTATAAAAGTTTAAATTGATTAAAAAGAAACCGTGTTCATTGGTAGTGCTTTAAAAGAAGATTGTCAAAAGCTTGAAATGGAATAATAGATCTGCAGTCATGTCACTTTTTGGAGAAGCCGGTGCTGTATAATTTGGAGAGCAAAATCCTTGTCACCAAGGGAAGGATCAATGTTGTTTTGGCAGGAAACAAATGCCCCGTGTCAGAACGTTTCCACATGTGGACCCACAGGCCCGGCCTTTGCCAACTTTATGCTCCTGCCAGCAGAGTAGAAGGGGACTAATGTATGCCTTTTATTGCAAGGATTGCAAACAACAGGAGTTTAGAGCGGTCAGCCTCTATTTGAGGCAAATTTAACGCTCATTGTTTCTTCTGCCCTCTGCTTGGAGCAGCTTTGAGATTAGCAGTGAAAGTTATGCAAATATGTTGTTTTTTTTTTCCTCGTTATGCTCTGGACATAGCTAGGGCTACAAAAGAAAAAGAAAGGATTGGTTAGACTGAAAGCTGTGATAAACAGCCTCTCTGCTTTTCAGATGGACTGACGAGAAAGGAAACATAAATGTGTGTTGACTGACCAGAGGGCAGAAAATTCACATTTGACATTTGTGGCAGGTCTTAGCGCAGACAAACGCGCTCATTCTGCCACGTGCTGCCCGCTCTCTCCCAAACACACACACACACACACACACCCGGACTGTCGCATGGCCCTATCCCCCAGGGAGACATACACTGCCTTGAAGTCTGCAGCACCACCAATCGCAATCTTCCAAGGCTCCAAGAGGCAGAATGACTGCACCCTGCTGTATCTAAATATCACTGCTAGTGTGTATGTGTGTGTTAAAGCTTTCCTCACTCAGATCCTGCCTTGTATTAAAGCTGATACGTGATTAATTATTTTGTGGCTGGTTCCTCTTATTAACATCACTCACAACATCACAGATAACGCAAACTAGCTGCAGTGGCTCACCAGCCGTGTGGATGGATTACACACCAGGCGAGTTATCAAAGGGCACACGCACGCATCGCATGCAGCCTCTGACATCATCGCAAATGATCGGATCAAAACCCGGGAGAGAAAGAGGGGAGCGGCGCGAGAGGAGAGGAATCAAAAGCCAGGCGAGGAAGATGAAAAACAGTTAGGCAGAGAGGGGGAAAATATGCAGCCTGACTAAGCAAGACAAGCCTGTTACGAAACAGCAATAGGCTGCATGACGGCTGGTTTCTCACATTGATTTATAAACGAGAGCAGACAGCGGAAGACGAGCGAAAACAAACTTTCTGGTTTCGCTGCCAACAGTCGTCGGAAGCTCGCAAGCTATTTATTTATTTATTTATTTATTATTTTTTTAAACTTGCTGCCGTGTGATGCAAGCGAATCGGATGTCCGGGATCGTGGAGAATTTGTCTGAGTAAAACAGAAATCAGCTGTGCCTCATTTGTCTCCTCAAGGCTCTCCGACTCAAAATTGTACACATACACACACAGGCACGCACACAAATGCAGTTGTGGGAGCTGACCCAAAAATAGGAACCCAGTTAAAAAGTGAGTGAATAGGCCTGACTGAGATCCCTATACATTTAGCTCTTTCTTTGCCTTGCATCATATTTAATACCTGCTAAATTGTCATTAATGTATTTGTAAATTTACTTGTATATTTGACAGGGTTGCAACCATAAATCTGCATGAATTTCAGACAGTTGAATGTAAGACTGAAAAGTGCGGCCTGCTTATGTACGTGGAAGTTTTGAAGTTGCAGAGGACGAGGTCAACCAGCTATAGGTGTGACAAAACTGACCATCAAAGTGATTATCCTTGACTTTTGAGCTTCAAAGGTCTGCTGGAACTAGCCTGCAAGTACAGATAAACTGCTCATTCAGTCTCAAGCTTTGCTGCTGTGTTGTGACGTTGATCTTCTGGGAGTCAACACGCGTAGAAAACCAAGTTTTCTTCAACTTGGGTATGGGTGTTGGTTGATCAAAATGCAATTAAAATGTTTTGATACCAAAGACTTCTTTACTTAAAAAGGAAAATGGCCATTTTCTTTTTAAACTGGTTTATTGTTTCAAGTGTTATTAATGCGATGATTTGATACAACTAAACATGCTGGGTAAACATGTCACATTTTGCTTACTTCAAATCGTGAGCCTGTGCGTTCCGCCAGACAAATGTCAACCGCCAGCCGTCGCTCCTCCAGCTCACATGCACATTTGCACACGCATGCACAATCTCTCTGCTGCTACCTCATGCCTGTTCGTCCCCCAACCCTCACCCTCCGCCACCCCTTCCTCCATGGGAGACTGATGCAGTGGCTGATTGCGTGGGAAGTTCCTCTGTCATCGTTAGCAGGCCTGGACGCACTTGTCAGGGGCCCCATTAGGAGGTTCCAATGAACTCTCCTTTGCCTCTGCCAGTCAGAAAGACATTCACGGATGGGTCAGAGGGCCGTTTGATGCTATGTATGGTCAAAGGCTGAGCAATTCTTTGGAATTGCTTTTTGAGACTCAAAAAAAAAAAACCTGTGTCGATACGGTCAACCAGTTTAATCATTGGGTAATTAACCATTCAGGTAGCAAGGGACCATTTGCTCAAACAGATGTTGCCTAGCATGTAGAGGGATGACTTAACAGCCAATCAGGTCTTTATATTCTGCTGAGTCACGAATCATTAATGTGTAGTCTTTCTTTTTTTTTTTTTTTTTAGGGGAAGCGTAAGTTGATCATTCTCCATTTGATGAGACCTGAAACTTTTTGAAGACATCACGTGACATCTTCATGCGGACATAAAATGGAAGTCTGTATGTAGTTTTTAGTCAACTTTGCGAAGGGGTAAGTTGCTCACAAAGTCTACACTCTATCTGGTCCGCACAACTAAAGGGCACCAGCACTGGGGAGGTTCCTCCACAATTAACCCAGTTTTAGTATTTATTTAAATGTTTTCATACCATACATTTATAATTTCATTTGTTTGTGTGTTTATTGTTTTAGGTTGTTTGCTATTATGGGTGCACACATTTAGTAAACACCTTTGTTTGGTAGTTATTAATTATTTGTTTGCTGAGTTGAAGGGCTGGCTGGGAAAGAAGACTGATTGAAAGATGAACCAGGAAGTGGAACAAACCATCAGGCTGCTGGAAGCAGGGGAACTTTCCTCTTTCTAGTTATAGCCTAAGACCTTAAATATTTTGATGTGAGGTTTGATTTGTGTTTGTTATGGTGTTGTAGTTAAAATATGTTGGTTTAAATTAATTGTTTATGTTTATACATTGTTTGTCTTTGTCTCATCTCCCACCCCTCCTTGTGTGTGTAGGCTAGCCTTTGTGTTTAAATTCCCCTGTGTGTTCATTGTGTGAGGTCAGTTGTTTGTTTGTTATCTTGAGTTAGGTATGCTTTAGTTGTTTTCTTTTGGGCCCATTTTTGTCATATTTTGGCTCAGGAACATATGCGTGTCTCCCAACAGAAGCAAAAAACCTGGTATGATCAGACTGCTCATGAGAGAAGTTTCGAACCAGGTCAAAAGGTATTGGTACTGCTACCTACTGATGACAGCAAGTTTTTAGCTCAGTGGCAGGGTCCATATGAGGTTGTTGAAAAACTGGGACCCACCACCTACAAGATTTGTACTCCAGAAAGAAAATGCAGTTGTGAAACGAAGAAGTTACAGGATTCCTGAGCGTCTCCTTGGCCCTTTAAAAGAGGAGATAGAATTAATGCTTTCTCTGGGCATCATTGAGACTTCCCACAGTGACTGGTGTAATCCTATTGTCCTTGTACCAAAAAAGGATGGCACCATGAGGTACTGTATAGACTTTTGTTATTTGAACTCTGTTTCCAAGTTTGACTCGTATCCATCTCTTGTATTGATGATTTGATTTGCTGTCTTGGAAGAGCAAAATATCTTGCCACCATTGACCTCTCTAAAGGTTATTGGCAGGTTCCCCTTATCAACAAGTCTCGTGAGCTGACAGCTTTCCGGACACCTTGGGGCCTCTATCAGTTCACTGTCATGCCTTTTGGGCTTCATGGAGCACCTGCAACCTTCCAGAGACTTATGGATAAGGTACTGGGCGGGGGGTGGGGGTTAAACTTTGCATCTGCTTATTTAGATGATATTGTCATCTACAGTAACAGCTGGGAGGACCATTTGCATCATCTTAAGGCTGTTTTTGAGTCTCTTCATGCTGCAGGTCTGACTGTTAATGCAGCTAAATGCACCCTTGCCAAGAAGGACGTTCAATATCTCGGCCATATTATTGGCAATGGAGTCATCAAACCTCAGATCCAGAAGGTTCAAGCAATTCAGTCATGTCCTCTGCCGCAGACCAGGACACAGCTAAAATCCTTTCTTGGGATGTCGGGTTGGTACCATAAGTTCATTCCTAACTTTTCTGCCAGAGCTGCTATGCTTACAGATACGACCAGTCCCAAGAGACCCAATCAGCTTCAGTGGTCGGAGGAAGCAGAGAGTGCATTTAAGGACATCCAAGGTGCCTTAAGTGGACCTCCAACATTACACTGTCCTGACTTTGACCAGCCATTTATTTTGCAGGCAGATGACTCTGGGCGTGGACTGGGTGCTGTGTTGCTTCAAGGGCCTCCAGGAGAATGTCATCCTATTGCTTTCATAAGCCAAAAGCTCTACCCAAGAGAAACTCGATATTCCACCATAGAAAAGGAGTGCCTAGCTGTGAAGTGGGCTTTAGACTCACTTAAATACTACTTGTTGGGGACACGGTTTATCTCGGAAGTGGATCATAAGGCTCTGAAATGGCTTAAAAAAAATGAAAGACTCAAACAGCAGGATAACCCGCTGGTACCTGGCAATGAAACCTTTCCAGTTTGACGTCCATCACATCCCTGGGAAGCTGAACACTACTGCTGAGTACCTATCACGCTGGCCCATGGACCTTCCAGAGGTTCCTCCACAATTAACTCAGTGTTAGTATTTATTTAAATGTTTTCATACAATACATTTATAGTTTCATTCTTTTGTGTTTATTGCATTAGGTTGTTTGCTATTATGGGTGCACACATTTAGTAAACACCTTTTGTTTATTGTAATTATTAACTATTTTGTTTTGCTGAGTTGAAGGACTGGCTGAGGGAGAATGGTTGAAAGGCAAACCAGGAAGTGGAACAAACCAGGCTGCTGGAAGCAGGGGACCTGATGTTAAAGAACCTCCCTCTCTCTATTCATAGCATAAGTCCTTTAACATTTTGGTGTTAGGTTGTTTATACATTGTTTGTCTTTGTCTCATCTCCCACCCCTCCTTGTTTGTGTAGGCTAGCCTCTGTGTTTAAATTCCCCTGTGTGTTCATTGTAGGAGGTCAGTTGTTTGTTTGTTATCTTGAGTTAGGTATGCTTTAGTTGATTTCTTTTGGGCCCATTTTGTTATATTTTTTAGATTTGATGTTGAATGTCTTTTTTTGAAGAAGATTTGGAAAAATAAATAGAACTTATTTCTTTATATATGCCAACACAAAATCCTGCTGATTTTGTGTTGCAAAATCAGCAGGAAAATGTCCAGAGTATGCAAAGCAGTGTTCAACCTCAGGGAGCGGGGGAGAATCCACACGGAGAAGAAGCAATGTCCAACGGAAGAGATTTCATACCAACATCTGATTGAGGTATTCAAGCTTGTCAAACCGTCACATCACTTTGTGCCCAAGAATCACCTCTCTACAGCTCAGCAAGCCATCAATAAGTTATCAAAATATTATTTAAAAAAGCTGTATACTGTACTTTCATGGTTGGGGTGAAATTAAGTATTATCTTTTAAGGTGGAAGAATGAGATGCTCCTCAAGTGTGTGGTGTCCTTCAATATAAAGATAAATCTGCTCTGCATAATATTTAAAAAACTGAGAAAGATGAATGTAAAACTCATCATATTGAGTTTATTCTAACCCTAGGAAGAGATGGAGCTACGAATGTTTGAGGAGAAAAGGGAAATGCCAGAAAAATACTTTTCTTGTTGGGATTATATTTGTCATATTGTACATGTTGAAAAAGTACAAAGAGTAAACAGGACTATTTCAAGGTGATTTACAGAACATTGTCACTTTCTAAACCTTTAATTCAGTTCATTATTGGGAAGCATTTGAATGTCCCATTCAAGCTTGAGGAACCTGGAGACCAATCAGAATTGCCTGACCTTTTTCCATACTAAGCAGAGCAGAGTGGTTTATAATGTTTTCCAGTTGAAAATGAAGTGAAATCCACATGGCTTTATTTTTCCTATTAAGAGAACTTTTTTTTCTCTATGTGCTCATATATATGGACTGTAAATGTGTTAATGATGTAAGTCCGTCCACCTCTTTTGTCTGTTGAGGAATTTTTACATCTTATTTGGAAAAGGTTATTCATCTGTTTTTGGTGCACACAGCAGGCCAGAACGGGGGAAGTGAGTGTTTTGAAGCAAAAGCTTGGTGCGTCAAGGAGATTAATGTCCTGCTATTGTCTCCAGCTCTCATCAGAACACTTTTATCTTCAGAAAATGACAGAGCTTGCACTTTTCATTATGTACGTTAGATAGCGAGCGGCGCTTGACGCCCCGTCTCGAGCCCTTACTTCCCCTTTCACAAAAGGATTGCTATTTGGGGTGAATGTGAATTTGCTTGGGTGCGTGTGTGATTTACACACATCGGCCATAAGCATACATGATTAAAAGCTTGAGTGTTTGGAAAGGAGTCTGTGCATTTTGCTATATGCAGGCCTTATTCATCATTTCTGGGTTGTGATTACTAAAATTTCACAATAATAACTTACAAAAATGGAGAATTTATTTAAATTTAAATTGTTTAAAGTGTCTCAGAGAAATACGATGACATTTAAAAAAAAAAAAATTCTTCTTTCCAGACACATCACTGGTTTATTTGTTCATGTGTACTTCGTATTCAAATGAGTGGGAATCAACACAGATCAGAGAATGAAAATGTTGCAAAATGTACATGTACCAATTACAACTAACTGTAATTGCGGTAACTAATCAATTTTTTGTGAAGTTCCATCCTCTAAAAAGAACATTGAGTGTGAAATATCAACAGCAACGAGGCCTTAAACATCGTTTCCTTTAAGCACGCATGTGTATATATATATATATATATATTTTTTTTTTTCCCCTTCAGACACTCTATATATAAAAAAAAAAAAATTGAACCAATGAGAGAAAAAAAAATTGTAATGCTTTCCTTCTGAAATTCTTTTTTGGCATAATGTGTGCTGTGAAGCATGACAACACCATGCATTTAGCATACAGCCTTTATAATGAACAGAGGATAATTAAATCAGATAGATAAATTAAGTTAACGTTTACTTACCTGGTGAAGGTTTTTTCTATCAATTTTTCAAGATAAAACTGTAAATATCATAAACCCTTGTTATTGTTTAGGCTGCCCAGCTTAAAAGGAGGCAGTTCAAGGTGGCTGACAAAAAACTGGCAAGCCATCTTCAATAATCCCTTATTGAACATAATAAAAAATAATATTGATTCCAAAGGGAAATTCAACTTCTTCAAAGAGTTGTCAATAAAGATCTTTCCTAATGGTTGTCTTAAAGTGAATTTGAAGATATCGTTTCCCCAGGCATGGTTTAAAATGTCAAGCCAAATTTGTGGTACTTGTAGAAGTTCCGATGTGATAGGTTGTCGTGTGCTCGTATGGCACACTGGATGAAGACTGTGTCCATGTTCTGGTGGTCGCTGGTTCAAGACCAGCTTGAGACATGGTTTTAAAAATGTTAGACAGTTGTTAAAGACAGCAACAACTGGTCTTTAACAGTTGTTAAAGACAGCAACAACTGGTCTTTAACAGTTGTTAAAGACAGCAACAACTGGTCTTTAACAGTTGTTAAAGACAGCAACAACTGGTCTTTAACAGTTGTTAAAGACAGCAACAACTGGTCTTTAACAGTTGTTAAAGACAGCAACAACTGGTCTTTAACAGTTGTTAAAGACAGCAACAACTGGTCTTTAACAGTTGTTAAAGACAAGCAACAACTGGTCTTTAACAGTTGTTAAAGACAGCAACAACTGGTCTTTAACAGTTGTTAAAGACAGCAACAACTGGTCTTTAACAGTTGTTAAAGACAGCAACAACTGGTCTTTAACAGTTGTTAAAGACAGCAACAACTGGTCTTTAACAGTTGTTAAAGACAGCAACAACTGGTCTTTAACAGTTGTTAAAGACAGCAACAACTGGTCTTTAACAGTTGTTAAAGACAGCAACAACTGGTCTTTAACAGTTGTTAAAGACAGCAACAACTGGTCTTTAACAGTTGTTAAAGACAGCAACAACTGGTCTTTAACAGTTGTTAAAGACAGAACAACTGGTCTTTAACAGTTGTTAAAGACAGCAATAACTGGTCTTTAACAGTTGTTAAAGACAGCAACAACTGGTCTTTAACAGTTGTTAAAGACAGCAACAACTGGTCTTTAACAGTTGTTAAAGACAGCAACAACTGGTCTTTAACAGTTGTTAAAGACAGCAACAACTGGTCTTTAACAGTTGTTAAAGACAGCAACAACTGGTCTTTAACAGTTGTTAAAGATAGCAACAACTGGTCTTTAACAGTTGTTAAAGACAGCAACAACTGGTCTTTAACAGTTGTTAAAGACAGCAACAACTGGTCTTTAACAGTTGTTAAAGACAGCAACAACTGGTCTTTAACAGTTGTTAAAGACAGCAACAACTGGTCTTTAACAGTTGTTAAAGACAGCAACAACTGGTCTTTAACAGTTGTTAAAGACAGCAACAACTGGTCTTTAACAGTTGTTAAAGACAACAACTGGTCTTTAACAGTTGTTAAAGACAGCAACAACTGGTCTTTAACAGTTGTTAAAGACAGCAACAACTGGTCTTTAACAGTTGTTAAAGACAGCAACAACTGGTCTTTAACAGTTGTTAAAGACAGGGTGAATCAACTGGTCTTTAACAGTTGTTAAAAATGTTAAAGACAGTAACTGGTCTTTAACAGTTCGAGGAAAAGGTAACTGTGTCTTACAGTTGTTAAAGACTGTAACAACTGGTCTTGGTGCTGGTTCAAAGACAGCAACAACTGGTCTTTAACAGTTGTTAAAGACTGTTGTTGGGGTACTTGTATAAGTTCCGAGGAAAAAGGTTGTGGTGTGCTCGTATGATGCACTGGGTGAAAACTTTGCCTCGGTTCTGGTGGTCGCTGGTTCAAGATCAGCTTGAGGCATGGGTTTAAAAATGTTAAAGACAGTTGTTGCGGTACTTGTAGAAGTTCCGAGGAAAAAGGTTGTCGTGTGCTCGTATGGTGCACTGGGTGAAAACTGTGCCTCGGTTCTGGTGGTGGCTGGTTCAAGACCAACTTGAGGCAAGACTTTAAAAATGTTAGACAGTTGTTGAGGTACTTGTAGAAGTTCCGAGGAAAAAGGTTGTCGTGTGCTCGTATGGCACACTGGGTGAAAACTGTGCCTTGGTTCTGGTGGTGGCTGGTTCAAGCCCAGCATGAGGCATGGTTTTAAAAATGTTAGACAGTTGTTGCGGTACTTGTAGAAGTTCCGAGGAAAAAGGTTGTCGTGTGCTCGTATGGTGCACTGGGTGAAAACTGTGCCTCGGTTCTGGTGGTGGCTGGTTCAAGACCAACTTGAGGCATGACTTTAAAAATGTTAGAGAGTTGTTGAGGTACTTGTAGAAGTTCCGAGGAAAAAGGTTGTCGTGTGCTCGTATGGCACACTGGGTGAAAACTGTGCCTCGGTTCTGGTGGTCGATGGTTCAAGATCAGCTTCAGGCATGGTTTTAAAAATGTTGAAGACAGTTGTTGGGGTACTTGTAGAAGTTCCGAGGAAAAAGGTTGTCGTGTGCTCGTATGGCACACTGGGTGAAAACTGTGCCTCGGTTCTGGTGGTCGCTGGTTCAAGACCAGCTTGAGGCATGGTTTTAAAAATGTTAGACAGTTGTTGCGGTACTTGTAGAAGTTCCGACGAAAAGGTTGTCGTGTGCTTGGTTGGCACAGTGGTTTGAGTCTGTGCTTTGGATGCCTTGAGACTGGGGTTCAAGTCCCGGTTGTGGCTCAATGTATCCAAAGCCCAAACTGAAGCAACCAATGTAACAACATGAACAAGGAGGACAGAACAGAAGTGTGTGGCACAAGGAGAGGCACAGAGCAGTGTGGTGGACAAGGAAAGGCACTGAGCAGTGTGGCGGGCAGGTCAGGGGAGGGTGGATAGGATAGGGAGGGCAGGTAGGAGAGGTCAGAGCAGGGTGGCGGACAAGGCATGGTCAGAGCAGTGTGGCGGACAAGGAGAGATCAGAGCAGTGTGGCAAGCAGGTCAGGGGAGGGTGGATAGGATAGGGAGGGCAGGTAGGAGAGGTCAGAGCAGGGTGGCGGACAAGGCATGGTCAGAGCAGGGTGGCGGACAAGGAAAGGCACAGAGCAGTGTGGGGGACAAGGAAAGGTCAGAGCAGGGGAGGGCAAATAGGATAGGGAGGGCAGATAGGATAGGTAGGAGAGGTCAGAGCAGGATGGCGGACAAGGAAAGGACAGATCAGGAGAGGGAGGATAGATAGGAGAGGGAGGGCAGGTAGGAGAGGGAGGGCAGGTAGGAGAGGGAGGGCAGGTAGGAGAGGGAGGGCAGGTAGGAGAGGGAGGATAGATAGGAGAGGGAGGGCAGGTAGGAGAGGGAGGATAGATAGGAGAGGGAGGGCAGGAGAGGAGGGAGGATGAATGGGAGGGAGGAGGCAGGAGGGAGGGAGAGGAGCAGGAGAGGGAGGATAGATGGGAGGGAGGGAGGGCAGGTGGGAGGATAGATAGGAGAGGGAGGGCAGTTAGGAGAGGGAGGATAGATAGGAGAGGGAGGGCAGTTAGGAATTATTCATCTGTAGCTCATCATCTTCTCCTATCTATCCTCCTACTCCCTCTCAACTGCCCTCCCCTCTCCTCCCTCCCTCTCCCTCCCTCTCCTATCTATCCTCCCTCTCCTAACTGCCCTCCCTCTCCTATCTATCCTCCCTCTCCTATCTATCCTCCCTCTCCTACCTGCCCTCCCTCTCCTATCTATCCTCGCTCTCCTGCTCTGTCCTTTCTTTGTCCGCCATCCTGCTCTGACCTCTCCTACCTATCCTATCTGCCCTCCCTATCCTATTTGCCCTCCCCTGCTCTGACCTTTCCTTGTCCCCCACACTGCTCTGTGCCTTTCCTTGTCCGCCACACTGCTCTGGGCATGCCTTGTCCGCCACCCTGCTCTGACTTCTCCTACCTGCCCTCCCTATCCTATCCTATCCACCCTCCCCTGACCTGCTCGCCACACTGCTCTGATCTCTCCTTGTCCGCCACACTGCTCTGACCATGCCTTGTCCGCCACCCTGCTCTGACCTCTCCTATCTGCCCTCCCTATCCTATTTGCCCTCCCCTGCTCTGACCTTTCCTTGTCCCCCACACTGCTCAGTGCCTTTCCTTGTCCACCACACTGCTCTGTGCCTCTCCTTGTCCGCTCCTTGTGTGCCACACTTCTCTGACCTCTCCTTGTCCGCCACATTGGTTGTTACAATGTCTTCAGTTTGGGCTTTGGATACATTGAGCCACAACCGGGACTTGAACCCCAGTCTCAAGGCATCCAAAGCACAGACTCAAACCACTGTGCCAACCAAGCACACGACAACCTTTTCGTCGGAACTTCTACAAGTACCGCAACAACTGTCTAACATTTTTAAAACCATGCCTCAAGCTGGCCTTGAACCAGCAACCACCAGAACCGAGGCACAGTTTTCACCCAGTGCGCCATACGAGCACATGACAACCTTTTTCCTCGGAACTTCTACAAGTACCCCAACAACTGTCTTCAACATTTTTAAAACCATGCCTCATGCTGGCCTTGAACCAGCCACCACCAGAACCGAGGCACAGTTTTCACCCAGTGTGCCATACGAGCACATGACAACCTTTTTTCTCGGAACTTCTACAAGTACCCCAACAACTGTCTAACATTTTTAAAGTCATGCCTCAAGCTGGTCTTGAACCAGCCACCACCAGAACCGAGGCACAGTTTTCACGCAGTGCTCCATACGAGCACACAACAACCTTTTTCCTCGGAACTTCTACAAGTACCGCAACAACTGTCTGTAACATTTTTAAAACCATGCCTCAAGCTGGCCTTGAACCAGCCACCACCAGAACCGAGGCACAGTTTTCACCCAGTGTGCCATACGAGCACATGACAACCTTTTTTCTCGGAACTTCTACAAGTACCCCAACAACTGTCTAACATTTTTAAAGTCATGCCTCAAGCTGGTCTTGAACCAGCCACCACCAGAACCGAGGCACAGTTTTCACGCAGTGCTCCATACGAGCACACAACAACCTTTTTCCTCGGAACTTCTACAAGTACCGCAACAACTGTCTTTAACATTTTTAAAACCATGCCTCAAGCTGGCCTTGAACCAGCCACCACCAGAACCGAGGGATAGTCTTCACCCAGTGCACCATACGAGCACACGACAACCTTTCTGGTCGGAACTTCTACAACTGTTAAAGACCGCTGTTAAAGACCAGTTGTTGCGGCCTTTAACAACTGTTAAAGACCGCTGTTAATGACCAGTTGTTGCGGCCTTTAACAACTGTTAAAGACCGCTGTTAAAGACCAGTTGTTGTGGCCTTTAACAACTGTTAAAGACGGCAACAACTGTCTTTAACATTTTTAAAACCATGCCTCAAGCTGGTCTTGAATCAGCCACCAAAAGAACCGAGGCACAATCTTCACCCAGTGTGCCATATGAGCACACGACAACCAATTACGTTGGAACTTCTGCAAGAACTTCTACAACTTCTACAAGTTCCGATTTGGTTTAACAGTTGTTAAAGATCGAAACAACTGTCTTTAACATTTTTAAAACCGTACCTCAAGCTGCAAAAAACGACATACTATATGTATGGAACCACCAGAACCAAGGCACGAGCCACACCCGGTGCACCACACGAGCTCACAACAACCAACCCCGCGGAGTCGGCTTTCCATTGTGCCAACCAAAAAGAGTAGGTTTTTCCATAGCACATTGACTATACAACCAAATCAGTGACAGCTTTAGCTCCAGATACTACAAATACCACATGTCACATATCACATTTGATTTGGCTGTAATGTTTTATGGCTTTTAACAAGTAAAAATGTTTTGTATGTTTACGCAAAGTTTCACATTTACTTTTTTCATCCAGAGTTATCAGTATTGTAATTACTGAGGACCCAATTTTTATAAATGTTTTATGTCACTTACCCACCCTTTACATCTTAATCTCTTCTGAAATATTGTAAGGCACCACCTTATTCTCTCAGGCTGCAGTGTTGGCACCCAATTTCCCATCTCTCCTGCAGCCATGTGACATATTTTAGCTGATTTTAGCTGAACATAGGTAATTGCACGTTTCACATTGTTCGTTCTGCTTACAAAAAGAAATTGCAATTGCAGATGGTATTGAGTGATTAATTTTCATCATCCACTCCTCCTGGATCAGCATGTTCTGATCCAGTGTTGTTCTGGATCAGAACAACACTTTCATTGAGTTGTTGACTATAGTGGTCCATCTTGAAAGTGGTGACAGTAGAATGGAAAAACTCCCCTCGACATTTTTAAAACCATGCCTCGACCCGGTCTTGAACCAGCTACCACCGGAAGCGAGGCACAGTCTTCACCAGGTGTGCCATATGAGCACAAGACTCTCATTAGAACTTCTACAAGTACTGCAAAGTCTTTATCCGTTGTGCTAACCAAGACTCTGGCAGCCTTTGCACTTCAATTTCTAGAAACACAAAGTAGGTTTTTCAATAGCACATTGACTATACAGCCAAATCAGTGACAGCTTTAGCTCCAGGTACTAAAAATACCACACGTTTGATGAATGTGCTTCACTACCATTATTTCATTTTATACCTGCCTGTAATGTTTTATGGCTTTTAACAAGTAAAAATGTTTTGTATGTTTTCGCAAAGTTTCACATCACATTTACTTTTTTTCCATCCAGGGTTATCAGTATTGTAATTACTGAGGACCCAATTTTTATAATTGCTTCATGTCACTGACCCACCCTTTACATCTTCATCTCTTCTGACATATTTTAAGGCACCACCTTATTCTCTCAGGCTGCAGACTCTGATTTTAGCTGAACATTGCTAGTTGCATGTTTTGCATTGTTCGTTCTGCTTACAAAAAGAAATTGCAATTGCATATTTATGCATATGGCAGCATCTGCAACACAAAAGGTACATCACTCATTAATTGCTATGCATCATAGATACATTCCTATTGATTCTAGTTATCAAACAGTACAGTAAGGTTAATTTGGCAGATGGTATTGAGTGATTAATTTTCATCATCCACTTCTCCTGGATCAGAATGTAGCAACAGCACAACACTTTCATTGAGTTGTTGACTAAAGTGGTCCATCTTGAAAGTGGTGACAGTGGAATGGAAAAACTCCCCTTAAATAGGAAGAAACCTCCAGCAGAAGCTGGTTCAATACAAGTGGCGAAGACCGACTGGGGGTTGGAGCAGACGGCTAGAAAAATCCAACAGACAAAAACAAAAAAAGCAGAACTGATGTTAAATTATTTTTGATGTACATAAAAAGTTCAGAGCAGAGTATGAAGAAGGATTTGCTGATGACAGCATTATCTCAACCGACGTCCTCTTCGATGCGGCACGAACCGAAACTGAATGCCCCGTCGAGTGCGGCTTCTGTGGAGAGAAAAATAATTGAACGAAAACAATAAAAAAGTAACAGCAATTATCTTTTTGTGGTACTTCTCCTAATTACATGAGGAGAAAAAAACATTGAAAACCCAGATTAATATGCTCTATTCTGGACAACATATATTATAATTTTCAAAGGCAGTGAGAAAAATTGGATGCAACTTTGAAATATTGTTGGCACCAAACAGCAACACAGTTGACTGGGTAAGGCTGTGATGCAAGTTGCCAGAGACCCGGCCCATTACAGTTACGATCTTCAATAAACTGTCCACTACATACATTGCAAATACCACCATAGTAATTTGTTCTATCCTCCAAATGCTAATTCTGCTTTACAGTTCAGACTATGATTTGGCAACAAGTCCTAACAAAAAAAAAAAAAACAAGAAAGAGAAAAGAAATCCTGATTATTTGTTATATAACAGCATGTACTTTAAACACTGGAGTATCTCAAATAGATTTGTTGGTAATTTCTTCCAGAAACAAAGTGATGTAAGTAGCAAAACACTTTATAAAAAACTATGTTTTTTTTATTTTAATAAATAAAATACATCAATATATAGCTTTTTTTCTTTGTCCTTTTTTACTTATACTAATGCAGAGCAGGAACATAGCATTCAATTGTGTTACTTTGTAAAAACATCTCTAAATCATTAAAGATTGTCTCTTTTTAAAACTTCAATGTTTCATATCTAACAGATTTTATTCAATAAATAAAATCTGTTGGATATGAAATATCTAAAAAGGACATACTATATTATGGTGTCAAAAATGTCGAAAAAACGACATACTATACTATGGCGTCAAAAATGTGCAAAAAACGACATACTATACTATGGCGTCGAAAATGTGCAAAAAACGACATACTATATACTATGGCGTCAAAAATGTGCAAAAAAAGACATACTGTACTATGGCGTCGAAAATGTCGAAAAAACGACATACTATACTATGGCGTCGAAAATGTGCAAAAAACGACATACTATACTATGGCGTCGAAAATGTCGAAAAAACGACATACTATACTATGGCGTCGAAAATGAGCAAAAAACGACATACTATACTATGGCGAAAGTGCAAAAAACGACATACTATACTATGGCGTCGAAATTTTGCAAAAAACGACATACTATACTATGGCGTCGAAATTGTGCAAAAAACGACATACGAAATTGTGCAAAAAACGACATACTATACTATGGCGTCGAAAATGTGCAAAAAACGACATACTATACTATGGCGTCGAAAATGTGCAAAAAACGACATACTATACTATGGCGTCGAAAATGTGCAAAAAACGACATACTATACTATGGCGTCGAAAATGTGCAAAAAACGACATACTATTCTATGGCGTCGAAAATGTGCAAAAAACGACATACTATACTATGGCGTCGAAAATGTGCAAAAAACGACATACTATACTATGGCGTCGAAAATGTGCAAAAAACGACATACTATACTATGGCGTCGAAAATCTGCAAAAAACGACATACTATACTATGCCGTCGAAAATCTGCAAAAAACGACATACTATACTATGGCGTCGAAAATGTGCAAAAAACGACATACTATACTATGGCGTCGAAAATGTGCAAAAAACGACATACTATACTATGGCGTCGAAAATGTGCAAAAAACGACATACTATACTATACTATACTATGGCGTCGGAAATGTGCAAAAAACTACATACTATACTATGGCGTCGAAAATAAGCAAAAAACGACATACTGTACTATGCCGTCGAAAATGTCGAAAAAACGACATACTGTACTATGGCGACGAAAATGTGCAAAAAAACGACATAGTATACTATAGCGCCAAAAATGTCGAAAAAACATTTTTTTTCGACATTTGTGCGACGAAAATGTGCGAAAAACGACATACTATTCTATGGCGTAAAAAATTTGCAAAAAACGACATACTGTACTATGGCGTCGAAAATGATGAAAAAACGACATACTATACTATGGCGTCGAAAATGTGGAAAAAACGACATACTATACTATGGCGTCGAAAATGTCGTAAAACGACATACTATACTATGGCGTCGAAAATGTCGTAAAACGACATACTATACTATGGCGTCGAAAATGTCGCAAAAAACGACATACTATACTATGGCGTCGAAAATGTCGAAAAAACGACATACTATACTATGGCGTCGAAAATGTCGAAAAAACGACATACTGTACTATGTCGTTGAAAATGTGCAAAAAACGACATACTATACTATGGCGTCGACAATGTGCAACAAACGACATACTATACTATATACTATACTATGGCGTCGAAAATGTGCAAAAAACGACATACTATACTATGGCGTCGAAAATGTCGAAAAAACGACATACTATACTATGGCGTCGAAAATGTGCAAAAAACGACATACTATACTATGGCGTCGAAAATGTCGAAAAAACGACATACTATACTATGGCGTCGAAAATGTGCAAAAAACGACATACTATACTATGGCGTCGAAAATGTGCAAAAAACGACATACTATACTATGGCGTCGAAAATGTGCAAAAAACGACATACTATACTATGGCGTCGAAAATGTCGAAAAAACGACATACTATACTATGGCGTCGAAAATGTCGAAAAAACGACATACTATACTATGGCGTCGAAAATGTCGAAAAAACGACATACTATACTATGGCGTCGAAAATGTGCAAAAAACGACATACTATACTATGACTTCGAAAATGTGCAAAAAACGACATACTATACTATGGCGTCGAAAATGTGCAAAAAACGACATACTATACTATGGCGTCGAAAAAACGACATACTATACTATGGCGTCGAAAATGTGCAAAAAACGACATACTATACTATGGCGTCGAAAATGTGAAAAAAACGACATACTATACTATGGCGTCGAAAATGTGCAAAAAACGACATACTATACTATGGCGTCGAAAATGTCGAAAAAACGACATACTATACTATGGCGTCGAAAATGTGCAAAAAACGACATACTATACTATGGCGTCGAAAATGTGCAAAAAACGACATACTATACTATGGCGTCGAAAATGTCAAAAAAACGACATACTATACTATGGCGTCGAAAATGTCGAAAAAACGACATACTATACTATGGCGTCGAAAATGTGCAAAAAACCACATACTATACTATGGCGTCGAAAATGTGCAAAAAACGACATACTATACTATGGCGTCGAAATTGTCGAAAAAACGACATACTATACTATGTCGTCGAAAATGTGCAAAAAACGACATACGATACTATGGCGTCGACAATGTGCAAAAAACGACATACTATACTATGGCGTCGAAAATGTCGAAAAAACGACATACTATACTATGGCGTCGAAAATGTGCAAAAAAACGACATACTATACTATGGCGTCGAAAATGTCGAAAAAACGACATACTATACTATGGCGTCGAAAATGTCGAAAAAACGACATACTATACTATGGCGTCGAAAATGTGCAAAAAACGACATACTATACTATGTCGTCGAAAATGTGCAAAAAACGACATACTATACTATGGCGTCGAAAATGTCGAAAAAACGACATACTATACTATGGCGTCGAAAATGTGCAAAAAACGACATACTATACTATGGCGTCGAAAATGTCGAAAAAACGACATACTATACTATGGCGTCGAAAATGTGCAAAAAACGACATACTATACTATGGCGTCGACAATGTGCAAAAAACGACATACTATACTATGGCGTCGACAATGTCGAAAAAACGACATACTATACTATGGCGTCGAAAATGTGCAAAAAAACGACATACTATCTATGGCGTCGGAAATGTGCAAAAAACTACATACTATACTATGGCGTCGAAAATAAGCAAAAAACGACATACTATACTATGGCGTCGAAAATGTCGAAAAAACGACATACTGTACTATGGCGTCGAAAATGTCGAAAAAACGACATACTGTACTATGGCGTCGAAAATGTCGAAAAAACGACATACTATACTATGGCGTCTAAAATGTCGAAAAAACGACATACTATACTATGGCGTCTAAAATGTCGAAAAAACGACATACTATACTATGGCGTAAAAATTTGCAAAAAAGCGACATACTATACTATAAAATGATGAAAAAGCGACATACTATACTATGGCGTCGAAAATGTCAAAAAGCGACTTACTATACTATAGCGTGGAAAATGTCGAAAAAAAACGACATACTATACTATGACGTCGAAAATGTCGAAAAAAACGACATACTATTCTATGGCGTGGAAAATGTCGAAAAAGCGACATACTATACTATGGCGTCGAAAATGTCGAAAAAAACGACATACTATACTATGGCGTCGAAAATGTGCAAAAAACGACATACTATACTATGGCGTCGAAAATGTGCAAAAAACGACATACTATACTATGGCGTAATGTAACAAAAGCGACATACTATACTATGGCGTCGAAAATAAGCAAAAAACGACATACTATACTATGGCGTCGAAAATAAGCAAAAAACGACATACTATACTATGCCGTCGAAAATGTCGAAAAAACGACATACTGTACTATGGCGACGAAAATGTGCAAAAAAAACGACATAGTATACTATAGCGCCAAAAATGTCGAAAAAACGACATACTATACTATGGCGTCGAAAATGTGCGAAAAACGACATACTATTCTATGGCGTAAAAAATTTGCAAAAAACGACATACTGTACTATGGCGTCGAAAATGATGAAAAAACGACATACTATACTATGGCGTCGAAAATGTCGAAAAAACCACATACTATACTATAGCGTCGAAAATGTGCGAAAAACGACATACTATACTATGGCGGCGAAAATGTCGAAAAAACGACATAGTATACTATATATAACTATACTATACATACTATACTAAAATGTGCAAAAACATACTATACTATCAAAAACTATACTATGGCGTCAAAATGTGCAAAAACTACATACTATACTATGGCTGAAATGTGCAAAAACCACATACTATACTATGGCGAAATGTGCAAAAAACCACATACTATACTATGGCTTTAAAATGTGCAAAAAACACATACTATACTATGTAAAATGTGCAAAAACGACATACTATACTATGGCGTAAAATGTGCAAAACGACATACTATACTATGACAAATGTGCAAAAAACTACATACTATACTATGAAATGTAAAAAACTTACATACTATACTATGGCTGTAAAAAAACCACATACTATACTATGGCTGCCGAAAATGTGCAAAAACTATACTATACTACTATGGCGTCAAATGTGCAAAAATCTACATACTATACTATGGCGCCGAAATGCAAAAAAACATACTATACTATGGCCGAAAATGTGCAAAAACGACATACTATACTATGGCGTGAAAATGTGCAAAAAACCACATACTATACTATGGCTCAAAATGTGCAAAAACTACATACTATACTATGGCGTCAAAATGTAAAAAAACACATACTATACTATGGCTTAAATGTGCAAAAACTACATACTATACTATGGCCGAAAATGTGCAAAAACTACATACTATACTATGATGTCAAAATGTGCAAAACTACATACTATACTATATGCCGAAAATGTGCAAAAAACCACATACTATACTATGGCAAAAACATACTATACTATGTGTCAAAAACTACATACTATACTATGGCGTCAAATGTGCAAAAAACGCATACTATACTATATGGCGTCAAATGTGAAAAAACGACATACTATACTATGGCGCAAATTTAAAAAACGATACTATACTATGGCGCCGAAAATGCAAAAAACGACATACTATACTATGGCCGAAATGTGCAAAAAAACATACTATACTATATATGCCGAAATGTGAAAAACTACATACTATACTATGGCGTCAAATGTGCAAAAACCACATACTATACTATGGCGTCAAAATGTAAAAACATACTATATACTATGGCGAAATGTGCAAAAAACTACATACTATACTATGATGCCGAAAATGTGCAAAAACGACATACTATACTATGGCCGAAAATGTGCAAAAACACATACTATACTATATGGCCGAAATGTAAAAAACTACATACTATACTATGGCGTAAAATGTGCAAAAAACTACATACTATACTATGGCTTTAAATGTGCAAAAAACTACATACTATACTATGGCTGTCAAATGTGCAAAAACACATACTATACTATGGCCGAAAAAAAAAACGACATACTATACTATGCCAAATGTGCAAAAAACCACATACTATACTATGATGTCAAATGTGCAAAAAACTACATACTATACTATGGTAAATGTAAAAAAACCACATACTATACTATGGCCGAAAATGTGCAAAAACTACATACTATACTATATGGCTTAAATGTGCAAAAAACTACATACTATACTATGATGAAAATGTGCAAAAACTACATACTATACTATGGCCGTAAAAAACCACATACTATACTATGGCTAAAATGTGCAAAAAATCCATATACTATACTATGGCGTCAAAATGTGCAAAAAACTACATACTATACTATGAAAAAATGTGCAAAAACTACATACTATACTATGGCAAAATGTGCAAAAAACTACATACTATACTATGGCGTAAAATGTGCAAAAACGCATACTATACTATACATGATGCAAAATGTAAAAAAACTACATACTATATTATGGCGTTTAAAATTTGAAAAAAACGACATACTATACTATGACATCAAAAATGTGCAAAAAAACGCCATACTATACTATGGCGTAAATGCAAAAAACTATATACTATACTATGGCTCAAAATAAAAAAACGACATACTATACTATGGTCGAAAATGTGCAAAAAACGACATACTATACTATGATGTCGAAAATCTGCAAAAAAACGCATATACTATACTATGGCGTGCCGAAAATGCAAAAAACTACATACTATACTATGATGTCAAAATGCAAAAAACCACATACTATACTATGGCGCCGAAAATGTGCAAAAAACTACATACTATACTATGATGTCAAAAAAAACTACATACTATACTATGGCGTCAAAATGTGCAAAAACTACATACTATACTAATGGTTAAATGTGCAAAAAACGACATACTATACTATATGAAAATGTGCAAAAACGACATACTATACTATACTATGGCGTCGAATAAAAAACTACATACTATACTATGGCGTCAAATGTGCAAAAAACTACATACTATACTATGGCGTCAAAATGTGCAAAAACTACATACTATACTATATATCCGTTGTGCAAAAAACTACATACTATACTATGGCGAAAATGTGAAAAAAAAACACATACTATACTATGGCGTCAAAATGTAAAAAACCACATACTATACTATGGCCGAAAATGTGCAAAAAACTACATACTATACTATGGCGTCAAATAAAAAACTACATACTATACTATGGCCGAATGCAAAAAACTACATACTATACTATGGCGTCAAAATGAAAAAACACATATACTATACTATGGCGTCAAATGAAAAAACTACATACTATACTATGGCGTCAAAATGTGCAAAAACTACATACTATACTATGTATTAAAATGTGCAAAAAACTACATACTATCAAAACCACATACTATTCTATGGCGTCGAAATGTACAAAAAAACGACATACTATACTATGGCGTCGAAAAAACGACATACTATACTATGGCGTCGAAAATGTGAAAAAATCCATACTATACTATGGCGTCGAAAATGAGTAAAAGCGACATACTATACTATGGCGTCCAAAATGTCGAAAAAACGACATACTGTACTATGTCGTCAAATGTGCGACATACATTACTACTAACGACAATGTGCAAAAAGCGATACTATACTATGGCGTCGACAATGTCGAAAAACGACATACTATACTATGGCGTCAAAATGTGCAAAAAAAAGCGACATACTATACTATGGCGTCGAAATGTGCAAAAACTACATACTATATACTATGGCGTCGAAAATAAGCAAAAACGACATACTGTACTATGCCGTCAATGTCGAAAAAGCGATACTACATACTATACTAGGCAAAATGTGCAAAAGCGACATAGTATACTATAGGCCAAAATGTCGAAAAACATTTTTTAAATTTGTGCGACATTTAAATGTGCAAAAACGACATACTATTCTATGGCGTAAAAATTTGCAAAACCACATACTGTACTATATGGCGAAAATGATGAAAAACGACATACTATACTATGGCGTCCGAAAATGTGCAAAAACCACATACTATACTATGGGCGCCAAAATGTCGAAAAACCACATACTATACTATAGGCGTTTAAAATGTGCAAAAAACGACATACTATACTATGGCGTCAAAATGTCGAAAAAAGCGATATACTATACTATGGCGTCCAAAATGTCGAAAAAACGACATAACTATACTATGTCATTTAAAATGTCGAAAAAGCGACATACTGCTACTATGTCGTTGAAAATGTGCAAAAAACGACATACTATACTATGGCGTCGACAATGTGCAAAAAACGACATACTACTATACTATGGCGACAAATGTCGAAAAAACGACATACTATACTATGACGTCGAAAATTTGCAAAAAAACGACATACTATACTATGACATCGAAAATGTCCAAAAAACGACATACTATACTATGGCGTCGAAAATGTGCAAAAAACGACATACTATACTATGTCGTCGAAAATGTGCAAAAAACGACATACTATACTATGATGTCGAAAAAACGACATACTATACTATGACGTCGAAAATGTGAAAAAAACGACATACTATACTATGGCGTCGAAAATGTGCAAAAAACGACATACTATACTATGGCGTCGAAAATGTCGAAAAAACGACATACTATACTATGGCGTCGAAAATGTCGAAAAAACGACATAGTATACTATGGCGCCGAAAATGTCGAAAAAACGACATACTATACTATGCCGTCGAAAATGTCGAAAAAACGACATACTGTACTATGTCGTTGAAAATGTGCAAAAAACGACATACTATACTATGGCGTCGACAATGTGCAACAAACGACATACTATACTATGGCGTCGACAATGTCAAAAAAACGACATACTATACTATGGCGTCGAAAATGTGCAAAAAACGACATACTATACTATGGCGTCGAAAATGTCGTAAAACGACATACTATACTATGGCGTCGAAAATGTGCAAAAAACGACATACTATAATATGGCTTCGAAAATGTCAAAAAAACGACATACTATACTATGGCGTCGAAAATGTGCAAAAAACGACATACTATACTATGACTTCAAAAAACGACATACTATACTATGGCGTCGAAAATGCAAAAAACGACATAGTATACTATGGCGTCGAAAATGTCGAAAAAACGACATACTATACTATGGCGTCAAAAATGTGCAAAAAACCACATACTATACTATGGCGTCGAAAATGTCGAAAAAAAACGACATACTGTACTATGGCGTCGAAATTGTCGAAAAAACGACATACTATACTATGTCGTCGAAAATGTGCAAAAAACGACATACGATACTATGGCGTCGACAATGTGCAAAAAACGACATACTATACAATGGCGTCGACAATGTCGAAGAAACGACATACTATACTATGGCGTCGAAAATGTGCAAATAAACGACATACTATACTATGGCGTCGAAAATGTCGAAGAAACGACATACTATACTATATGGCGTCAAATTAATAAAAAACGACATACTATACTATGTCGTCGAAAATGTGCAAAAAACGACATACTATACTATGGCGTCGACAATGTGCAAAAAACGACATACTATACTATGGCGTCGACAATGTCGAAAAAACGACATACTATACTATGTCGTCGAAAATGTGAAAAAAAACTACTTATTTTCATTTGTGGTCGAAATTGTCGAATAAACTACATACTATACTATGGCGTCGAAAATGTGCAAAAAACGACATACTGTACTATGGCGTCGACAATGTGCAAAAAACGACATACTATACTATGGCGTCGACAATGTCGAAAAAACGACATACTATACTATGGCGTCGAAAATGTGCAAAAAAACGACATACTATCTATACGTCGAATGTAAAAAAACTACATACTATACTATGGCGTCGAAAATAAGCAAAAAGCGACATACTATACTATATTTAAAATAAGCAAAAGCGACATACTATACTATGTCAGTTTAAAATGTTTAAAAAAACGACATACTGTACTATGGCGACGAAAATGTGCAAAAAAAACGACATAGTATACTATAGCGCCAAAAATGTCGAAAAAACGACATACTATACTATGGCGTCGAAAATGTGCGAAAAACGACATACTATTCTATGGCGTAAAAAATTTGCAAAAAACGACATACTGTACTAAAACGACATAATTATACTATGGCAAAATGCAAAAAACGACATACTATACTATGGCGTCGAAAAAACCACATACTATACTATGGCGTCAAAAATGTGCAAAAAACCACATACTATACTATGGCGTCAAAAATGTGCAAAAAACCACATACTATACTATGGCGTCGAAAATGTGCAAAAAACGACATACTATACTATGGCAAAATGTGCAAAAAACGACATACCATACTATACTATGGCGAAAATGTGCAAAAACTACATACTATACTATGGCGTCAAAAATATCCTAAAAAACGACATACTATACTATGGCGTAAAATGTGCAAAAAAATGACATGCTATACTATGGCGTCAAAATGTGCAAAAACCACATACTATACTATGTATGTCAAAATGCAAAAAAACCACATACTATACTATGGCGTCAAAATGTGCAAAAACCACATACTATACTATGGCGGCCGAAATGTGCAAAAACTACATACTATACTATGGCGAAAATGTGCAAAAAAAACCACATACTATACTATGGCCGAAAATGTGCAAAAAACCACATACTATACTATGGCGTCAAAATGTGCAAAAAACTATACATACTATACTATGGCTTAAAATGTGCAAAAAACTACATACTATACTATGGCCGAAAATGTGCAAAAAACCATATACTATACTATGGCCGAAATGTGCAAAAAACCACATACCATACTACTATGGCCGAATGTGCAAAAACTATACTATACTATGTCAAAATGTGCAAAAAACTACATACTATACTATATGCCGAAAATGTGCAAAAACGACATACTATACTATGGCAAATGTCAAAAAACGACATAGTATACTATGGCGTCGAAATTGCGCAAAAAACTACATACTATACTATGGCGTCGAAAATATGCAAAAAATAGACATACTATACTATGGCGTCGAAAATGTGCAAAAAACGACATACTATACTATGGTGTCTAAAAAACGACATACTATACTATGGCGTCAAAAATGTGCAAAAAACGACATAGTATACTATGGCGTCGAAAATGTGCAAAAAACTACATACTATACTATGGCGTCGAAAATGTGCAAAAAACTACATACTATACTATGGCGTCGAAAATGTGCAAAAAACGACATACTATACTATGGCGTCGAAAATGAGCAAAAAACGACATACTATACTATGGCGTCGAAAATGTGCAAAAAACGACATACTATACTATGACTTCGAAAATGCAAAACCACATACTATACTATGGCTATGTCAAATGTGCAAAAAACGACATACTATACTATGGCGTCGAAATGTGCAAAAAACGACATACTATACTATGGCGTCGAAATTGTGCAAAAACTACATACTATACTATGGCTGAAAATGTGCAAAAAACCAAATACTATACTAGGGCGTGTAAAATGTGCAAAAAACGACATACTATACTATGGCGTCGAAAATGTGCAAAAAAACATACCATACTATATGGCTCAAAATGTGCAAAAACCACATACTATACTATGGCGCCGAATGCAAAAAAATACTATACTATGGCGTCGAAAATGTGCAAAACTACATACTATACTATGAGCGTAAAATGTAAAAAAAACCATATACTATACTATGGCATGTTGAAAATGTGCAAAAAACCACATACTATACTATGGCGTCGAAAATGTGCAAAAAACCACATACTATACTATGGCGTCAAAATGTGCAAAAAACCACATACTATACTATATGTTTAAAATGTGCAAAAAACTACATACTACTATATGTCAAATGTAAAAAACCACATACTATACTATGGCGTAAAATGTGCAAAAAACGCACATACTATACTATGGCCGAAAATGTGCAAAAACTACATACTATACTATGGCTCAAAATGTGCAAAAAACTACATACTATACTATGGCGCGAAATGTCAAAAAACACATACCATACTATGAAAATGTGCAAAAAACCACATACTATACTATGGCGTCAAAAATGTGCAAAAAACGACATACTATACTATGGCGTCGAAAATGTGCAAAAAACGACATACTATACTATGGCGTCAAAAATGTGCAAAAAACGACATACTATACTATGGCGTCGAAAATGTGCAAAAAACCACATACTATACTATGGCGTCGAAAATGTGCAAAAACGACATACTATACTATGGCCGAAAAATGTGCAAAAACCACATACTATACTATATGTCAAAATGTGCAAAAAACGACATACTATACTATGTTTAAATGCCGAATGCAAAAAATACTATACTATACTATCTAAAATGTGCTACATACTATACTATGGCGTCAAAAATGTGCAAAAAACCACATACTATACTATGGCGTCGAAAAAACGACATATTATACTATGGCGTCGAAAATGTGCAAAAAACCACATACTGTACTATGTCGTTGAAAATGTGCAAAAAACGACACGTCGAAAATAGGAAGAAACCTCCAGCAGAACCCGGATCAATACAAGTGGCGAAGACCGACTGGGGGTTTGAGCAGACTGCTAAAAAAACCCAACAGACAAACAAACAAAAAAAGCAGAACTGATGTTGAATTATTTTTGATGTACATAAAATATTCAGAGCAGAGTATGAAGAAGGATTTGCTGATGACAGCATTATCTCAACCGACGTCCTCTTCCGGTACGGCACCGCAGCTGAAACTGAATGTCCCGTCGGGTGCGGCTTCTGTGGAGAGAAAAATAATTGAACGAAAACAATAAAAAAGTAACAGCAAATATCTTTTTGTGGTACTTCTCCTTGCGACCGACTGGCGACCTGTCCAGGGTGTGTACCCCGCCTCTCGCCCGGGACGCAGCTGGAGATAGGCACCAGCAACCCTCCGGACCCCTTTAGGGAGGAAGGGTGTAAGGAAAATGGATGGATGGATGGATGGATGGATGGATGGATGGATGGATGGATGGATGGATGGATGGGTACTTCTCCTAATTACATGAGGAGAAAAAACACTGAAAACCCAGATAAATATGCTCTATTCTGGACAACATATATTATAATTTTCAAAGGTAGTGAAAAAAATTGGATGCAACTTTGAAATATTGTTGACACCAAACAGCAACACAGTTGACTGGGTAAGGCTGTGATGCAAGTTGCCAGAGACCCGGCCCATAACAATTATGATCTTCAACAAACTGTCCACTACATACATTGCAAATACCACCATAGTAATTTGTTCTATCCTCCAAATGCTTAAGAAAAAAAAGAGCCGCGCCAATTCTGTCAACATTAAAGGAAAACCCAACAACGCCTTATTGTTCACTTGAACGACTTGCTTTTTTCTTTTTTTCTTTACAGTTCAGACTATGGACTATTTTGTAAGTGATACAAAGCAGGAATCTGTGTGCATCGCGACTGGTTGAAAATGAGATCAAGAAGCTACACAGGAATGTGAACAAAGCAGGCGCTGAGCACTCGTCAGCCTTAACATCCATTTGATCAAAGGTTCACCACTTAATAGAAAAAAATAACTTTGATGCTGTTACAACACCCGAGCAACTAATCAATCACTTTGACAGTGATCACTGGGTTTCATTTTAGGCCTTTACACTTTCGTTTGATGTGCAAAATCTTTTTTTTCCTCTTAATACAAGTAGAAAAAAAATTGTCTTAAGCAAAAAATGTTGTGAGCCCCAGCACATTTGTGTCCTCTTAGATAAGATCTACTCTACAGTTTGCTCCCCCTCGAGCATTACACCTGCAGTGGAATGCATCGCTTTCCCACAGTGGCTGGCATTTCAGTTAATGCCGAGGCCAGGCCGGTAATAGATTCATTTAACTAATTATTTAGAGACGGAAAGAGAAATGGAGAGGGAGGGAGCTACAGAGGGAAAAAGACAAAGTGGTAGATCGACAAGAAGAGGGGTGTGGAAGCGCCGATGATTAAATTTTGCTCTAAAATCCTTATGGAACGCAACAGATAGCCATCGCAGAGAAAACGGGCAAGACAAAATGACATTACGTGGAAACGTATTGACCGTCTACTGTGTGAAAAATGTAATGTGTCCCGGAGAAAGTGCAACTGTGCATATCACGCACATTAGGAGTCTGAATACTGACACGCAAACAGCACCAACAGTGCCATTAGGACCGTTCTGAATGCGAGCAACCGTAACAGGTACGGAGCCCCGGACTTGATTAGATTTGATACTGACAGTGCATATGTCTTCCTCTGGCCTGGCAGTGACTGCGCAGAGTGTAGAAATTGATTTTGGTGGGGGAGCCACGGTAAATTCTGTTGTTATCGACAGTAGGAGGGCCTGGATGGGAGGCAAATGTGGATGCTTAAATTTTATAGAAGCATGCAGCTCGCTGCTACGTCGTAAACGGAGAAAGAAACATTTGGCAACAAGTCCTAACAAAAAAGAAAAAAAGAAAAAAACAAGAAAAATAAAAGAAATCCTGATTATTTGTTATATAACAGCATGTACTTTGACAAAAAATTACACACTGGAGTATCTCAAATAGATTTGTTGGTAATTTCTTCCAGAAACAAAGTGATGTAAGTAGCAAAACACTTTATAAAAAACTAAGTTTTTTTTTTTATTTTAATAAAAAATACATCAATATATAGCTTTTTTTTCTTTCTGTCCTTTTTTACTTATACTAATGCAGAGCAGGAACATAGCATTCAATTATGTTACTTTGTAAAAACATCTCTAAATCATTAAAGATTTTCTCTTCTTTTTAATACTTCAATATATCATATCTAACAGGTTTTATTCGACAAATACAACCTGAGTAAACACAGACAGCAATTTTTAAAATGTTTCTTCTTTTGTTAAATCAAAATTAGTCAACATTTTTTAAAAGCTGAGTGAGTCTCTCTATCAACATATTCTTCCACAACTATTCTTACTGTGCCTCTTGCCTGTCAAATCTAACTTGTAGACTGAAGCGGGTCTCGAGCATTAGAAGAAAACCGCTATCTGATCCGCTTTGAGAGCAGCCGCGGCGTCGGTGGCGCTCTGCGTGAGCCAGCCGGATGCACGTAGAAAATGACAGCCGACCATATGGCCCGCCGGCGGCGTCCTCGCACAGCCAGTCAACCTGGTCACTTTGGGGATCCGCTCCATCCGGCCCGCTGGGATAACCGCTGATAAGCCAATCCGCACTGCATCAAAAAGCCTCTCATTATCCATCAGGCTGACCAACCTCATCACTTATCTAACTGGCTGTATGTGCTCTGCCAGGCAGTCTAATAAAAAAATAAATAAATAAAAATAAGAGAAATAAAAATTCCACATTTTCTAATAGAACCCAACTTGCTCCCTATGTATGGTTTGCTTGTAAACTGGAAAGAACCGGCAGAGATTTTGTGTCTCAGATAATTTGCTTTGGCATACCGACTGTCCTGTTCTTCCTCCCAATGCGCTCATCAACACAAATTGCTCGTAAAAGCCCACATTTTGTGGTAGCGACGTCAAGATGCACGTAAAGTTCCTCGGGATTCAAGTTGAACCAACAAACATGATGGAGAGCTCTTCTATTAAGTGAAACTAGTCAACATAAATATGTAACCTTAAAATATTAACATATGTTTTAAATCAGAATACATTTGTGACGGCATAAACATTTAAAAAGTAGTCATCTCGAATGCAAAACGTAAAATTTACTGCCTTTCTTTGCCTCTTCCTTTCCTCATGATAGGGCATCCTTTCATAAAATTTGCACCATAATTTCAGAACTTGAAACCCTTTATGAATACGCACCAGAAAGTTTAGACGGCAAACAAAAACATTACAATGTCTACCACAGTTTGTCCCTGTTTGCTGTGATTCAATACAGCTAACTGTCATGAGTAATCATGAGTACAACAAATCAATCCATAAGATGTAATTACATATCAAGTTATATAATACACCTAACAAGGAACTCCCTTAGCATAAAAGGCATTCTAAGAACTTCTGCTGAAAGATTAGCAGGCAATTGTGAGCAAGTACATCACGCCAGACAGACCCGGTGGATCTTGAGAGTCCACACTAACTATCTATTATCAGTCTGGACTGAACTCTTGTCAATTTTCTCTGACATTTTAAAAATAAATACCCTACTGTGCCTCCAAAAGGACAAAGTTCAGTTTGTCCAGTCACAGCTTTTGTTGTACATGTTTTTTGGTTGTTTCTTTTTTTTTTTTTTACTGCTCCATGTTTAGAATCCTGCCAGGTTTTGGCTTTTCTTTTAATTTCACCAGCAAAGTGGTTGTAAGTCATTTAGAGTGGGCCCAGCTGGAATCCTGACATGAATCTAATAGAAAATCTGTGATAAAAATTAGGGTGATGAAAGAAATGGGCTTCCTCACCAAAGATAAAGTCTCACAAGACCAGTGGAAACATCTGTAAGACTGATCAGCAATGATAAGAAGCAAGTAAATCTTTTTTTAACAAATTATTGAAAGAAGTGGAAATAAGGCAAAAAAAAAAAAAAAAAACCTAAACACTGCAGCATATTTTAAAACAAATTTAGTTCAATAACAGTTGTGTCATTTTGTAAGCAAAACTTCCAAACACCTTTTCAATATGTGTGTAAAATCAAGTAAAGTTGCGAGAAAGTAATGACGCACCAAAAAACTCAAAATTCCACGCTATTGATCCCCGTATGCAAAAACTATTCAGATCAAGAGCGCACCAAAAGAAACATCTGAACTTCCAAGACAAACGTGTTCAACTACACTTTGTTAATTTCACTGCGTGTAGAGCAATCGTTTCTGGAAACTTTTCCTGAGGACAAAAACATTATTGCACATTTTAGGAGGCTCTCAAAGTTTCCAGAAACTTTTTTTTTTTTTTTGTTTCTTTCAGGAGGAGGTTTTAGTCATTCAAACCTGAAACAAACTGGTACAAAACAAGAATGGTCATTAATCCCAATGTTGAAAATCAAATTCCCATTTATGTTATTCACTTTGTTACATCATCTCAGTGATTAGAATAAAGAAAGTTTGAGCACCTTCTGCATGTATTTAATAGCGTAGCACATAAGCTAATGATCCGCCGCCATTACGGCCCTCAAGCTCGATCGACCCGACGCTTGTTCGATACATTTCATGCAGGAAAACAGTAGCGTACAGAGCAGTAATATCAGTAATTGAAAATGGGTGAATTGATTAAATAGACAAGCTTTACACGAGCACATATTTCATGGCTTCCCGGATGGGCAGCTTCAGAAGAGCCATTGAACCCTGAAATGGGATTTCTTCACAGAACATTTCAGATAGTCGTCCGACGGTGTTTCACACGCCGGAGTTACATCCATCGCTAAATGCAGAAGCGCTTTCAAATAAAATGCAAATCAGGCCGAGGTAACCTCTTCAGCAGTACGCGCACAGCTGCATCCGAAATTCATATCTGGTGCAGTTTTAGAGTGAGGAAATCCATCACGTCCCGTTTCTGTTTTTTGGACAGTATCAACTGTACATTTGTGCCCGTATAATGGCCCCCTGAAATATTTGCTAGGCAATCTATAAAGTAGCACATGCAGCACATTTCTTTTTTTGCTGATACGCCACAGTTCACATGTGCCCTGCCTCATTGAATAATAGTATCAGTTTGTTCTATCAAAGAGAAGCCCCGTGTCGCAAGTGCATCCAACCCCCTACAGCAAATTGGAACAACTTGGTGATGACATACAATGTTGTACAAAACAAAAAAGAAAGAAAGAAAAAAACTTCAGATTCACAGTTACTGTGAAAACATCCGCAGAGTAAAGGGAATTGGTTCAGTCAAGTAAAGGCATGAGCCACAGTCTAAGATCTGGATCACAGCCACATGTACTGATACACCATGAGATTTATTGAGAGGATAATCATTCAGCGTTTGGGAGGAGAAAATATGAGGAAACCCAAAAGAAAAAGAGAAAATGTAGATGGAGAAATTGAACAGATTCTGTTGCAAATTCACAAAATTGTAAATTTGGTTAAAGAATTAAAGAAGACTTTTATGTGATAAATTTTGGTGGTCTTTTATTGCGCCTTGTCAATTGATACTGCCCCCTACCGGCATTGCCTTTTCACTGCTCTACTTAAGGTAGAAGCACAAAAAAATCTACAACTAGTTTGAGGTTTTCAAATCCCTTTAAAACTTTATGTTTACAGTCAATCCGTTTTGGGGTGTTGGGAAACATCTCGAAAATCAAGAAATGACATTCACCGTAAAGTTGCCGGTGAACAGACATACGAGGACCAAAGTATTTCCTGTGATGTTAGAACAGCAGGACTTCAGCATTACTGTAGTGATTAATCAAATGATTACATAACTACCAACTTCTGGCTGAACTTAATCCCATTTACACAGGTTTAGTTCACATGCTTGTTTTTCCTAGGGGGGTAAAAAAAAAAAAAAGTTTAAGAAATCCCCATACTGGTAATTTTTTGTTCATTGCAGGCTTCTCATTTCTCAGTGGTGCAGAGAGGAATCTCTTAAGCTTTTCTTTGTTTGTGATGTTCATGTCAAAGGGAATCAGAAATGTGTTTGGTGTCTGTGTATCAAAGATAAAGAACATGCATAGGTTGGGTCTTTCTCTGCCGCCCACTGCGAAGGTATGCCTGCTGGATGCAAAAGAAGGTAAAGGATGCGCTGCAGCTCTTTTGTAATGCATAATACAGAATACAATGCAATCTGTCACCTTGATCTCCAGGCTATTTTTATCGCCTTTTGATCAGTGTGGCTTAGATTTTAAAAACCGGCGAACACGTTCCATGTTTTTTTGGCAAGAATGTCAAGAAGCTCTAGATGAAAGGAATTTTGGAATATTCAAGCGACGAGTGAAATGGAAAGGGAAACGCAGAAGTGGGATCGGTAATTAATCCTGTTTGATGTTTTCGACAGAAATGGGTGTTGTGGTCGACCCCAGGACGGCCCAGTGTTGCACGATGATATTTAGAAAGAAATCAGATGGAATGTATGATTAAATAAGACCAACTATACATTCCAAAAGATGGTTTTCTGAATGTCCATCCTTACCAAAGTACATTACATCATAACAGAAGGGAAAAAAAAAATGTTAAATGCCACCATTAAGCAAATACATTGATCAATGTAGGGTAGTAGTAGTAGTAGTAGTAGTAGTTGCAGCTCTGAACAAGTGAGTTTTTAGCCTTGATTTATAGGTACTCAGTGTTTCAGCAGATCTGCAGTTTTCTGGAGGTTTGTTCCAGATATTTGTTGCTATAAAACTAAAAAGCTTTTCCTCCTTGTTTGGATCCGACATGTTAATGCTGTGGCTTCCTCCAGATTATTGAAGGAGACGTGTGAAAAGTTCAAAATCTGTAGATAAGTACAGGTCCTCCTTCAAATGTCGGTGCACACTGACAACACTAAGACTCAAAATACCCGAAAAATAAAATGCAGGCAATTTGAAAACAAACATGACCTCCTTGTGATATCCTTTGGCACCGGCTGAGATGGAGTGTCGTAATTGCAAAAGGCGCTTGTGTCGGCGTCTCTGCGTTCGCATCCTGTGGCGGCTGCTCTACAAGCACCTGTGGCCCATTTGTGTCTGGGACTCGGATCAAAATCTCCACTTAATCAGACAGAAGTAATTAGGAATTGTTTGCACAGGCGGAGAGCAATTGTTTGCCCAGATGGAGGCAGCCCCTCCACCCCACCCCAAAGTGTTACCTGCTCAGCGTCGCACAGCATGTTTAGAAATTCCATCGCAAATTAAATCTCAATTTAGCCCGCGATATCTCATTCTCTCCGACCCATCTTATCTCCTATTCCCACTTAAGAAGTTGCCTCCGAGCGACGATAAGAAGCAGAAGGAGGGGAACGCAGTGATCCTGCTTGCTGGCAGATTAATTCATAGCAGAGGAAGGGGATGTGCCTTCTCTCCAACATTGTAGCTCGGTATATTATAATGTCTGTGATAGTGGTGAGGAGAAAGATGGAGCCGTGCCATGGGAATCTGACTTGTAAGCATACTTGCTGGATGTGCTGAACGGGACAAAAGCAGAAACTTCACACAGATTTGCCAGTGCTGATTATTGGGGGGGAATAAAAGTGATGCCTGAAGATCTCACGTGTACAAGGAAGGGAATACAGAGTAGGATAGAAAAAGAAATGTAGGGACATTTCGAATTATTGTGTCTATTCTGGTTTCCAGTTGTAGAACTATTTAAAAGATTGCTAAAACACTGAATTCCTTTACATCATGGCAAAATCCCCATGTTTGACTCCTAATGACTTTGCCGCATATTTGCTTGATGATTTTGATGATATAATATTCCATATTCTGCATTTTCGGAGCAGATTTCCAAGTCTTAATTGACAAAAGTCCAATTCAGGTTTCCCCTTAGTTCACAAATTCAAGTCAGCAGGGCTCATCTTAAAAAGATTTCACTCTTTTATGTTGCCAATTCCTTTTATGTATGCCAGACTTTTAACATGACTTTTAATGTCATCCATCTAATTTGTCAAAAACACTGGGATCCATGCTGTTAAACTTATAAAAGGATGATAGTATACACTTTTTTAGAGCAGCTATAGAGAAAATACATATGCAAATGCTTGTATATTGTAAAAAGATTTGAAGCCTCTCTGAAATATATCCATTGACAGATTTTTGTAAACTCTGAAGCTCACTGAAGAAAATGCTTTCTGACCTATAAGTCTAATGGGAAAGTCTCCAAGTCGGGGAAAAGAGTGATTAGTGATTAGTGTGCAAAAAGTGTTTAAGTAGGTGGAGCGTCGCACAGAAAGACTAACATCAATGCCACCATGCAGGTTTTCCCAACTGATCATGTTGTCAGAAAAATATTCATATAGGTCTTTGCCTGAAGGATCCATAAGAAACTTGTACATGTTGGGGTAACTTTCATCCATCCAATACAAATCATTGCGATGGGTAGGTTCTTGATTAACACTATTCATTTGTTTCATTCCATTTCTCCCTGCCCTTCATCCAGATCTTATTGAGCTTTTGGTGATTCCTGTTTCCATGGCAACGTGAGTCAAGTCATTCTGTGGACGGCAGGCGGATGGAGTAAGAAAGCCAGAAGCTGAATGTGCCTGCTTGTTAGAAGAGTTCACTTATTTCTGCGCAACCTCCAGTTAACAGCAGCTAAGCGGGTTTTCTTTATTCTCACAGTCATCTTGAAACAAACAGGCTAAATCTCTTCTGTTGGGTAGCGTCAGAATGCCCAGACATTAGCTTCTCTGTGTGTATTGGAAAATCGTAGTTGCAGAATTGAAAATTTCAATTCCAGTTAACATGTTCAGCTCAGAAATAATGTATAGACACAAAATCCAAAAAGCTATACCCATTTGCAGTTCAATAGCAAATCACAAGATATCAACTCAAGGAATTTAGGCATGTAGATGTTTTGAATACGCCTTACTAACATTTATGCAGAGATTCACAGTGGGGAAGAAAGGCGATTTAAGTCACACTGAAAGTGTCATGGAGGTTGGGTCCCAGATTGGTTGGTCGCATTTTTCTGAAGCTGCTTGTCTGCTGGTACAGAGCGATCTTTCAGGTGTGCAAGTGCTGGTCCAGAAAGAGGGAATATTCACCAAGAGTTCTCTTCTTTGGGGATCTGGGATTAAAGAAGAATGGACAGACTAGCTCAAGTTATTAAAAAAATAACACTAACCACAAAGTTACACAATGTCTGCATGTTCAAACCTGAAGCAAATGGGAAATCACACTTCTTGAAACTAAAACTACAATTCATACAGACTCCCCAAAATAGGTAAAATTTTTGATGTAAGCAACATAAGAACAAAAAAACACATTTAATCAAAACCTGTGCAGAAGTAAGCTATCGTGGAAGGGTACAATCCAAATTGTCAGTTTGGTTTAACAACAGTTGGTAAGACAGCGATGACAATAACAGAAGAGACACACACACTTTTCAGGTGGAATCAAGGGAGACGGTCAATGCTTGATTTTCTTATTCTGGACTTTCTCAATGAATTCATGTTCAGCACATTTTCTTCTCCGTGCTAGATTTACAATCAATGGAGATATTTTTTTTTTCTTCCATCAACGAATACCAATGTTACCACCACTCCACATGGAGAAAGTCAAGCTTGTAGTGAAGCATGTTCTTGCTTTACTCCTGTCCTAAAAGAACATGACACACTTACACACGCCAGCGCACGATCACATCATCCCCAAATCCTGATTTCTGAAGGGAATAATTCATAACATAGTGCCAATCCCTTGAGTGGTAGATGTTATTCTCTGCAAACAGAGTCAAATTTGAACAAAAAATGATTTAAATTTAACTTTATTTGATACAATAAAAGTAATAATAGTATGACTAGCCTAGTCCAAGCTTCAATTTGAAACAGTATGTTATTATATCTACATCCTGTACCTGCAGACGCACTTTATCAGGAAGTGGCATTACCCTGGAGCTCCGCTTCAACCTGATGCATCTTTAAAATAGCTGAGTGATATTAAAAGTAAGCCGTGTTTTATGAGATCTGTGAAAAAGACATTTTCAGGGAATAACTTTAGGTTTTTGTTTCTCCTTCAGGTGGATATGAATTCAAATGCTTAAGCCTCATAAGCACCCCAACAAGAGTAATGCAGAGTAGGAGTACAAAGAACTGCTAGAAAGGGGCTACTGAGGAAAAAAGCAAGACACTTCAAAACGAATGTAATTTGATGACATCAGCACACTTTGACGGCAGTCATATTGGGATGTTAGGCTTGTTTTGAAAGAAACTTTTTTTTTTGTCCCAGGAAAGCAGGAAAACTTCCAATTTCTAAATATACATCTTGCCTAAGTCTTCATTAAATGTTTTTATATGGAGAGACTTGCTAAGACGCCTGGCTAAGGTTAGCGTCACAAAACGTATGATGATTTGGCTTGTAACAGAGTTTTAACTAATTATGTGCTGTTAAAACTGATAACCTGGATGTATTGTTCCCACAACTTATATTTTCAATTTAGATTTTCTGTTTCAGCAGCTTTCTAGGGAGCGCTTTGTCAGCAAGAAGTTCACAAAACAATCAGAAAACTGCAGCAGCCAATACACTCTGTCTCCAACTTTGACCATCACTATAAAGACTGAAAAAATACTCTGAGCAGCAGAACAATGTCAGATAGCTTAGAAAAACAAAACAACGTACAATGCCAAAAATACAGCAAAAAAAAAGCTGCTAAAAGAAAAATCGGACATTCCAACACCAAACAGAACTGGTTAGAGATTTTGTTAAAAATGTTTGATGCTGTTAATTTAAAAATTAGTTCTATGAAACTGGAGATCAGATCAAAGCATGCATACATTTTAGTCTAATCAAATTATGGTCAATGATCCAACCTAGAACTGCAGTGGTAGATCTGCGATGGTACTGTGATCTTTCATCTTGCACCATTTGTCGCAACCTTATGCATCAATTCACACCTTCGATGATCCATATCTCAATTTCCTCCCACCCACAATCGTTTCACCATTTTCAGAGTGTGCTCTGGTTTAATTTGTACTCTTACGTCTTTTCATGTACTGTGGAAATAAATGGCAAAATAATTAAAACATGCTGAAATCTCATGGCTAATATAAATTATCTGGACTGTAAAACACTCTATATCTGTTTATTTTGTTTTAATCTCTTTTGGTCAAGTTGCCTGCTTTAAAATAAGAAAATTGTGACTGCATACCAAAAACATAAGTCTTTACATTTGACTCGATAAATTACTTTAAATCATCAATTATTGAAGGCCGTTCTGCTAACATTTGCTATCCAGCCAAATCAGATTTAACATCCAGTGGATTTTATTTTCTGGACAACAGCTCAACGTGTCAAACAAGACCTGACTTGACTCAAAAGAAAACTTTACAACAAATAAGAAAATCCTCACGTCTTCCTGTAATAAATAATTTGGCACTGTTGATCAGAAGTCATGTTTTGTATGAAATCAGGCAAATGACCTTTAGCCCCTCCTGCGTGCATTAACAAACGGTATCCTTATTGGACCGTACGTTTAATTGCCAGATTTATCTTTGATAATGTTGAACAAACAGTCATTCCCATATCATACTTGGTCTCTATGACATAACGGAGCCGAGTCTACAAATCAGAAATTGGAGACGTTAAACCATGATGACCTAGACTTTAGTGCTGCCACTAATGAACATAGATGATCCACACCAAAGAGATGTTTTTGTTTTCCTTGGCACCCGTACTGCGGACACAAAAGGACAAACCTGCTAGAGGACAAGAAAGGGAATAAGAAATTAGTGCTCCTCGTTAATTATAATATTATCACTGGCCTTCAAAACACTTCTTGCCCTGTCTACTCTCTACATGTATTAATTATAGTTTGTGAGCTGGAGAGATGGGCTTAAGTAATCATTAAAAGCAATGTTTGATTCCATCAGCGAGAGATGCTGTTTTTTTAATTCATTTATATATATATATATATATATATATATATATATATATATATATATATATATATATATATATATATATATATATATATATATATTTTTTACATAGTTCATCTATTTTGGTCCCAAAATAAAGTGCATCATTAATGCCGGCTGAATTTTTCATGAGATGATGGCAATGTTTTTTTGTGCGAGAGGAAACGCAGCAGGGGGACAGCACGGCTTAAAATCTTAAAAGTTAATCCAGTTTCTTACCGATTGTTGCGGCCGCTGATTCCCTAAGTAGTTTAGCATCTACCAGCTGGCCATGACTAAACTTTACATCCCAGAAATACTGGGATACAACAAAGTAAGCCTCTTACTTAAAAATATATTTAAATACGTATTGATCGGTGACTTAAATCCATAAGATGCAGAACTTTAAACAACCTTGTAACAAAGTAAATCAGACTGGTTCTTTTGACATATAGCAAATTAACTGCCTTTATCCTAAATCCCAGCCTCATACAAGTTTATCCTCTTATTCTCATTCGCCCTCATCTCTTCTGCTTTATCATTGCCCTGCCGTTGGTATCATCCAGGCTTTACTTTCAAATTCTGCCACTAATACATTCTTTTTCATTTTCTCTTCCTTTGACATTTTCACATGTCAGCCACCTTTGTGGAAGCTCGGTATTACGTAAAAAAGAAATGACTGATTATTTCTGGGAAACACGCTGGACGTTCTAAGAACAGCATATGAATACCAAGAACAGTGATGATTTGCACCAACGTGGTGGTCACATCATCCTAGAGCAGCCTTATTTCACACTCTGCTTCCAATGCCATCACAAGTGAGTCACAGATCGTGAGATATGAATTCTTGTCAGGCAATATGGTTTGGTGAAAAAGTAGTAGGCTATTAACATAGACTTTAGGCTTGCCTTAAGTGTGAGGAAAGAAAGAGTTCATTTACTGAATGATAAAACAAATAAAATGTTTTGATGATCCTGAAGAATTTTTAATATATATATACATGCTGAAATCTTTTTGGTAGGGTTCCAGTTGTGCTGCATCTTGCATCACACCGACAGAGAAACATGGTGGGCTGAAGTTTTTAGAGCACCAGTCTAAATCAATCTGGAATTTGACACACCTAATCTGAAAAGAAGGCCGTCACAGAATGCTATGTCATAAAATATAAACTGCATTTCCTTAAAAATATATTTATGACCCATTAACTTTTAGTTCTTAAGTATTCCTCAGCCTCTTTGTGATTGTTGGAAATCTTGCCAACCCCCAGCTTGTTTGTGTTAGCACTTTGAAGAAGCAGTTTTGATTCTGTTTCCCTTTACACCACCACCAAACTGAGTTCATGATGAACAAGACATTTCAACAACTCATTCTTCTCGCTCGTGGCACAATGCTCAACTCATTCACCTTTCATGATGCTGCTTCTGTTTATTGATATTAACAATACATCGCTTCTCCTCTGTTCGTCTTGATTGGAACGCCTGCAGGCTCACCCGCCACTTTTCATCTCCTCCGACTCTCTCTTATAACGTGTTTATAAGCAGAGTCTCTGTACCGTCTTCAGTCAAATCGCTGTTTGGTGAGACGCTCTTGTACCCAAAATAGTTGTTGTTGTTCTACTCCACAGCATCTGATTGTCAGGCCTTTGAATCTTGTCCCTGCTCCTCCAAAAACAGAAGAAGCTCCCCCTCCTTCTTAGCTCAAGTATCAACCAGGCAGCAGTGTCCTACATAAAAAAAGAGAGGAGGGTGGGGGTGCGACATGAAAACCCAAACAGCCTCTCAGGGGAAAGAACAACAAGGATAAAAAGACATAAGATGAAGCAGGCAGAGCCAGCATACAGATTCAGGAGTGATATGCATGTGCATACACAGCTGCCCTCCCTCACAGATTTCTTATTCTCTCTTTCTGTTAGCGCCTTCAGTCATCATAACTGTGTGATGGTGAGACATTGTAGCTTTTGGACATTATGAACCAGTTCACAAACTGGGGAAACAAATTGTGAAAACACGAAAAGGCACAGAGAGACAAAACTCTGCGCACATGAGCAGATGACCGAGATGGGGTTGACTTCTAAAAAAAATACAACGCTACAGAACATCGGCAATTAGTGGGCGTACTTACAATAAACACGCAAGCGAGTGCTTACCCGTGCACTTCTGTTTAGTCTAGGGTGTTTTAGTTCGACAAAAGATTAAATTATAGTTCATCAAATCCGATTACAATTCCATTATGATCATTTTAAATAGATTCTACTTGAAAGAAAAATACTAAAACTGAATGTTTCATCTGTAATAGAATAAGGCATACTGCATTACGGGGTTATCCACACAAGACACAAATCCCTTTGAAACAACACTTTCAATGGAGGCTTTCTTTGTACATCAATATCATTTGTGAAACACCTCAGGGTGAACTGAGATAATCAAACAGCCAACCGAGACAGTCACAGAGGCGAGTCTGTTAGCAGGTTGGAATTAAGGGGGCGGCCCCGGCAGCAAAACATGCTAAAGTTCTCCTTATAACCCTGCTAAGCTAGCACCATGCACAAAAGATATGACAAATCAACAAGAATAACAATGTTCTTCTTGTGTCTTGGCAAGGTTATCCAATATTCATCAAGAAGCCCGTTTGAATAAAAAAACGAGTGAATTTAAGAGATTGTGACTCAGTTTTTGGAGTCTTCCAAACTAAAAAAAACACTTTGTTTTGTGGGGTTGGGTTGTCACATCATCAACTTGTGCCACTGATTTTTCTCAAGTCTGCAATCAACATGGTACACACAGCCATCAACCAAGACACTTCACAGCACTAAATGCTTTCTTCTGTTGACCTGGAACCTGTCTATACTGGCAAATA
Source organism: Gambusia affinis (assembly GCF_019740435.1). Lineage (NCBI taxonomy): Eukaryota > Metazoa > Chordata > Actinopteri > Cyprinodontiformes > Poeciliidae > Gambusia > Gambusia affinis. Next base: position 6,389,595 of record NC_057891.1, on the reverse strand, counting down.
TAGAAAATGTTAGTCCTATGGTCCTGGTGTTACTGTGCTGGTCTGATCTTGAAACTCATCTGACCTAAACCCCAAACAGAAATAGTATTCTCAAAAGGAACATGAGGCACCATTGAACCTGATTAGACCAACCTGGACATGACATGAAGGGAATATAACAACATATATTTTGCTTTGGTATATTCTATTAATACAAAATGATTCCATTATGATTTCAAGACAACACTGTTGCTCTCTGTCTTAAAAAAACATTGAGCTGAGACCATCATCCAACACAAAGGTCACACATTTATGGCAGCTCTGGCACCCTATAAATAATGCCAATACAGCCACTGGCAGCACTTAAACCTCCATGCCTGTAAATAAGAGTCAGAGATGTGCTTAATATGGTCAAAATGTGTCTCTACTCTCAACTGCTTGCTCTTAGAACTCAAAATCTGCACTGTTTCATAAAAACTATTCATTCGAGTATCTTCTTACTCTGTGGCATTAACGTGTAATTTTGTGTTGTTTGTTTTGGTGTTTTCAACCAAATAAATAATCCTATGAGATCAAACAAATTTAAAAGCAGGACATTTAATTTTAGCATCTTCATACTGTAGACCTGACTTTTAAGAAAGCAATAAAGAATTTAACAGTTATTATATTCCGATTTTCAACAAACAAGAAGGACATCAAATCTGGAAAGTAATTAAAAAATACTTCTGACATTTGACTGGCTTTAAAGTGCCTTTTTCTTGGTAGCATAAATACACTCCAAGTGCAGCGTCAGGGTCAACCTGCACCATAATGGCAAATCAATATCACACAACTCCCACCAAGTCGAGCAGTACTCTCTGCTTTTTGTCTCCTCCCTGCTCTTTGTCTTCCTTGCACAAACAAGCAATATTTCAGATTCTGAGGACAGCCTCTGAGGAGGTGAAGTCAAAAACAGCTTCATTTCTCCCCTCCCCCACAGGAAAGCCGATGGTGTTTAAAAGCACAATCTCAGTAGCAAACATGATTGATACTGCAACAACTGCAAAGTGTGCCTCCCACGTAATGGAGATTTCAAATGAATCTATTGGTTTCCAAAACATTGCCAAAGGTGTTCGGAAATTACAGTAAGGAAAGAGAAGAAATCTTTCCATTATGGCCTGTTCTAAATACAAAATTTGGCATTTTAGTTTTACACCGACTTATAAAAGAAGGGGATTTCTGGAGTTGCTAAGAGGGAGGTTCCTGGATGTGGGAGGAGTTTCTGTACGGCGTGATTTGTTAAATCAACTAATAAAACGGTTTGAGGTTGAAAGTTGCATGATATAGAATAGACTTGTTACAATCAGTACTTTATCTGTTTCCTCTGGAAGCAGCACTGCTCCTCCGCCCCCAAAAGCTGCGACCTCCGGCATGTTAAACATGTTGATAAGTCTGAAGCTTAAAATATTTTATGTAACAAAAAAATAAAAATTGTTTTACAAGATTTATTGTTTATAGTCCTGCAGATAGGTATCGCATTTCCCACATGATTTAACACATTCTACACCCTGGGTTGTCTGTAGAAATTTGGTAGTATGAAAGCTTTCATGTTTCACGTCCACAACTTCCACGTACACCTAAGAACTTCCCCTTAAACTCACAGCTCACACAAACTCTGCCCACACAAGAGAAACACACTTTATCTTACTGCAGAGATCTCTCTTTTTTATTTTTTGCTTGAATAAAAAAATATTCTATAAAGCTGCAAAAGTGGCCAAAAACATTGTCAAATAATAAGAGATTATCTATGACAGGGACATTTTTAAATCAATATTTCAACTTGTTAAACCAATTGGCACATCCAAATCTATCTTAAGGAAATGGCATAGCAAAAATAAGACATATTGGTGCTGTACAAATAGTCACGTTTTTCTTTTCTTTTTATATCAATGCTTTCAGGAGTTACAGAACTTCTAAAACGGGCAATTATCTATTTCCGAGAACAAAGCATGCACAAATCAATTGCTTCTCTTTGGAAAAGTTAGTGCATTGATTGGAGAAAAATGGAGGGAAGTGATTAGTTTAGTTTGCAAGTGATTGATTATGTTCTTCAGGAAACGGTGTCTTTAGAACAACCACCAATGGGGCTTAAAGGAATTAAATTAATACTCTTCAAAATTAACACTGATTTGCACTGTTCATTGTAAGTTTTGATTAAAATAAACTGAATACATGAATTTAAAGGAATAAACATTCTCCAGCAAACAACTGTCACTATCTGGAGGAATGAAAGATGAAGATTAGCTTCCTTTTAGATCTGCAGTGGCGACTAAGGGTTTGCATACTGTTCCTCTTGGGGGAAAGATGCATACACACACTTGACCTGAATTTACTGCTGACCACAACACTTCTTCCTATACATACCAAAGGCCTACATAAATGCAAACCAACACCAAATAATTTGCAGCATTACTGGTATAGTGGAACAGTCAACCTGTCTAGAAAAAAATGCTTTCAATTGTCTTGTTCATAAGTGATATCAGGACTGATATAAATAGAAAGGTTGGGTCTTTATTTTAAGGAATGTATGACAAAGGGAAACAGCTGAAATTGTAAAAGTTGCTGCTCTTTTTGGGTGTTCCTACTATCCTACATCTATGGTCCTACCAGTGACAAAGACGCTACATTGACTTGTACCATCTACCAGCATGTTGCAAACCGTTTATGCACTTTAAACATAGATTCCCTGATAAATGAAACACCATACACTGAAAGAGGAAAAACGGTTCAGGAATTGTTTAATGAGGAAAAGAAGCAGTTTAAGGTGTCTGCCGGACTTCCACATAAACTACTTTGACTTGTACCTCCTACCGATATGTTGCACACTTTAAACATCGATTCCCTGATGGCTGTCAAAGAAGTATACAAAGTTCAATTCATTCTTCATCTTCAATTCAGTTTGCGGTGTAAATCGTTCTTCTTGTTTGCACGGTAGATGTTTTCTGCATTATTGTAGCTAATGCGTACAAGTATTTGCACCCATGGCAACCCTGAAATCACACATCTTTTTCACAGGAGAAATCCCGATTTAACCCAAGGGTAGAATGGTCCATTTAGCCAGATGGAAACTGTAGCCATAAAACATCAAGTAGTCTCTAGGAGCATGCATTAGAGAGCTGTCTAATTAGAGTATACTCCGTGCCTCGTTCAATATTGTACATCAGTGCCACGAGCTGGTACTTACCAGCCATTTCCATTGGGCCTTCAAAGAAAGTCTTCATCTGCAACGCATGTGGTCATCATTTAGGTTAAGGACCATTTATTACGTTTCAGGAAGATGTGTTAATCTACTGGAGAATCATTTTCACCTTCGCCGTAATGACTCATGAGACAGTCAAGAAGGCTTGACTAATTTGCACCAGATAATAGATTTTATCCATTTTAGCTTCTCATTTTGGAAGCGCGCTCTGACAAAATGAAGGATAGGAAGTCCAGACAGACAGACAGAAGGAGTTGCTTAATTCAACAATCAGTTGGGGATTAATTGAAACGCCAGTTCTGTGGCTGCATGGTTTTGGCATTCAGCTCCATGGAACTAATTGTAAGAGATTGTTTCCTTTCAAACACGAGGTCCATAAATGACATTTTGACAACCACTAATTCTAGAAACACTAATTTACTGTCACATTTTACACATTTAATTTTGCCATTTTGCACGGCAGACATTTGCGCTAACGAAGGAACCACAAATGACATTCATGATGGCTATTATTGTGTGTCTCTGCCAAGCAACAACTGTGTCTTCTGTTTTTCTTACTTTGCCGTCCCGTCTACCAGTCAATGTTTTAAGTGTCCACATGGTAAATAGCTACATTACAACCATTACCCAATCACAAGCTAAGCCAACATTATGCTTAAGAAAAAGAAAAAAAAGAGAAGACATAAACAAAGAAAAAAAAGAAGTTGCCTCTTTTCCTCTTTCCTGCTTGCTGTGTTCTCATTAATTTTTCCCAAAGAGGCCTGTCAGCTCGGCTAGTACATCATCCATTCATCAAGGCGCCAATATTCCAGCAGCACCACATGTTGGTAAAAAGAAAAGGTCAAACAACGAAATTTTGTGTTTCCAACCTGAAGTGTGCCATTCAGCATTTTAATTAACAAAGGACAGGGAATAGCGAATAAGCTGGACGAAGTAAAAAAAGAAAAAAAAAAAGATGTGGCTTTGTGTAGCCTTGAGGAGAACAGCACAGAGACATAATGACAATGTTCCAAGTCCCTGAGAACAATGAAACAGCTAGTGAGGAAAATCAAGCCAAGGAGGATGAATGACACAGCAAATATGGTGTGAAAAGCTTGTTGAATATTACACTTTACAACTAACTATATGTCACATAAGATAAATGCTTTTCCTGCTCTTTCATTCAATGTTACTTTCCCCCCCCTTTTTCAGACATTTACAAACTCAATTATGGCTTCAGTGTCATGAAATGCGGTGTGATGAGGTGGTGAGGCAGCAGGTGGGAGAACCAGGACGTGAAGAATAAATGTATTTAATGAAAAAAATAATCCAAAATAGTCCAAAACACAAGGCAGCACTGCTGGGCAGAATCCAGGGCTCAAAAAACAGTACCATGCAAAGCAACTACTGTGACCAGTTAACAATACATTTTGAGGAATCAAAGCATGCCTGCACCGATTGGTCAATGTTCCGACCCAGCTCTGCCAGGGGGAAGGAGAAGTAACATTAAAGAAACCTAGATGTTAAGGTTTATCAATTTGGGATTTATTGTTTGGGTTTAACAAAATAAAACAACCTTAACCAAAAACAAAACACTGACTAAAACAATGTCCACAAAACAACCAGAGTTGGAAACCAAAGATCTTAACCAAACAAAACACGACCAAAACCTAAGGTTAACAACGAACAACTAAACTCTAGTTCATACCTGATTTGAATAAAATGTTGATCTTTAGCACATCATATTTTCAGGGCAGCAGAACCTCCACTTGCCACTTTCTTGAAGAAGCATCAAAAACAGAAAAACTGAACATTTAGAAAAGATACACTAAAATTCTATAGCTTGAAACCAAAATAATCACACTTTCTCATGCATGCAAACCTTTCTATGATTATAAATGCATTGATTGGAAGGCTAACTATCTCAGATCAACTATTTGTTGAGATAAGATTTTTTCAACCATCTGTTTTTGATAGGGCATTTATTTGTGTGAGATCATCAATGCACTGTGAAGCGCTGCTTTTAATGATTTTCAGTTATGTTTACTTAAGTGGGGGATGTGAGCAAATGTTCAACATCCATGGGTACAGTGTGTCCAATGTAGATTTTGAAGTGTACTCAAAACTTCATTTTGTAACTGCCACACTTCTCCAGCTTCACCCTGTTCTGTTTGTACAAATACTCATTTATCTTCAGATTTTGATCCTATATAATTAAAGCCATTCTTCGTTATACTGGGATAAAGCTCCAAGTTTTGCTCGCTGCAACAAAAGCCTGGCACATTATCAATTCTGTTGCATAACAAATCAATGTAGAGGGAGATCTTTTTGTGAACTGTGGCACCTTTTTTTAGGTAAGAGGTTTTCACACTGGTTAAAAGGTTCTGGTTCTTTAACTGATTAGCATTCAAAACCTCTCAGACTGTAATTTAGGCGACAAGTTTAAATGTTGTGCGTCTGCAAAATGTGATTTGTATTGTTGATTTATTTATTTATTTAGAACTGCATTGCTTTTAGGTGATCCTAAAATCTTGATAAACTTTAGGGTCTGTATTGGTCCTATTAGACAACTCTTTTTGTGTAAAAGTATTATGCAGGGAAATTAAACATATCCCATTTCTGTTGTTGGATTTGATCTATCAAAGTGAAAATAGCTCAAAAAGTACAAGTAAATGTTTGTGACATAAAAATAACAATCATTCTTCCAAAAATACTGATTAAAACTTTTTTTTGTTTTGTTTTTCAGCTTTCTTCTCAAATCTTGGACAAAATATTTGCTTCCTTGCTCAACATTTATTGTTGACCAGGCTCAGGTGATCCTAGCTGTCCTTTTATGTAAAAGATCATTTTAGAAATAGTTCTTAACTAAAAGTTGCCTTTCAGTCATCCCATTATTTGATTACATTAAAAAAATGAAGTATCAGCTTAACTATCAATTCTGGCCAGTTGAAAGCCCAGGTAGTTTATAGATTAAGCATCAAATGCTTAGTTGGTGCTTCTTTTGCATGGATGACAATCAATAAGGCATGGGAGCACTCAGCATCTGGATCTGCTGAGAATGACATGACATGGCCTCCCTAATCGTTATTGACTGCAAACTTTATACTGGATCTCAATCAATTTAGACTATGTGCCTCTCTACTCTTCCTGCATTTGATTAAAGAGTCATTTCAGTGAATGCAGCAGTTGTGGCCCTAGTCATGTGCAGTAGCTTTGATGCTATGCACATTGTGAATATTCTTGAAACTACAGAAATGACTTGCTGAGGATGTCTCTGCTGCTTGTTCAGCATTTTCTATTCTCTGGCTAGGTACTCTATAAATAGCTAGCTTCTTTAGCAGTGGTCTTTTGGGGTTTGCTCTGCTTGGGGAGGGTACCAATATCTTCTGGAGAATCCAACTCAAAAATCTTGATCATGATTATTTCTATCTTTATTGTGACATTGTAGAACAAACTCTTTTAAAGTGTCATTGCTCATGTAAAGAATGCATACCATGAACAAGTTTCGCTTTTTTGAGTAAATGAACTAGATTAGCTTGATACGGATATTCTAATTTAATTAGCCACACCTGCAATGTATTAGCACTGAAATCTAACTAAGACATTTCATGTTTTCCGACGCTCTAACTTGTTGCAGGAAGTTGCAACAGTGTCCTTGCTTTGGTCGAAAGATTTACAAAGGTTTCCTTTTTTAACCTCAGATGTTCTTTATGAAATTTTCCTATCCTTAGTTGGTCTTCATTTTTCAAGTCACAGCCAAGCTCCTCTGTCATTCTTCTCATAATGCAACTCCAAAAGGAAGAAACCTTCCTGCATGGCCATCGTCTCTGAGGACCAAGGAGAGCTGCCTCGCAGTTCTTTGTAACCACACTTCTTGCTATAGACAGCTTACTTTGGAGTGGGTGGACTTGCTGTCCTCGGTGGTGCGGGGTGCTGCCTCAACTGTCGCCTCACCTCAGTGACATTTACACGTCTGCCCATGCAAGAGAATACACTAAAACCTCAGCACTGGCACTGCGTTATCCACAACCCAACACCCACGGCGACGCCAGGTTTACTTGGCTGTTTGGGCTCATGGTTGGGAGCCTCACTCAACACGCATTTGGCTCTTGGCAGGCAGCAGGAAAAACAGCATCAGGAGAGCTGTCAGTCACATGGTTTACACGGATATACACTTATAGTCCTGTCTACAGCACACTTCATGTTTCTTTACGAACTCAGAGGAAGCCCAACACCTGCTGGGAAGAAGCTAAAAAGCCTCCATATGCAGAGCGATGACAGGAGTTATTGTTTATACCCCAGAGAAAACCGGTGATAATACTGTTAGATATTGATGAAAGAGCATTTGGAATGTGTCTCAGTTAAATCACATAAAGCCAGAGATGAATAAATGGTAAAACTGACTACATTTAAAATAAAGTACTAGTTTTAGAGTCTGCAAACTTCTGCATCCACATTGTTTGTGCTCCGATATTAAACTGTACAGAATAAATGACAACAATGATGGGAAAAGCTTAGAAATCATCTTTCTTGACACTGTTCACGCAACAAAACTGAAATAATTTCTCAAGAAAGAATATTCCGGGGCGGCATGTGTGGTTAGAAAAGCTTACCAAAAAGTACCAAAGACATTCTGCCCACCAACAAAGTCAAAGGTAAAATCTTAGTAAGGGAGTAAAAAATAATTGTCGTTAGGATACCTGTCAGTGTGGCGATACCCAAACTGAAAAGCACTCAGGGTTGACAAATGATCCAAATAAGAGGTGACATGACTCGAGATCGCGCTTGACTTGCAACAGCAGCTTTAGATTTACCGTCCGCTCACAGGCCGTAAATCTGAGGAAATACTTTGCTGTTTGATGGAAAGCGATGCCCAACTCTGACATTCGCGTTAAAACCAAGGAGGGGTCAGGTACTCTATTTTAATTCCCAGATTTATTTGGGTCTCATCATTACACACAAACTGCCTCATAGATCCACAGAAATGTTTGAATAATTCACTCGGAGATGACTTTATTATTCTAATTCATCTGTCAGCCAAGCAAGTAATGCCCTAATGCGTGGAAGCAGCTACCCGTGAAAAAGAAGAGAAAAGTCAAACCAGAGCCTTCCCTCAGAGAGGATTAGCAGCTTGATAAGTAAACTTTGGGTTCAGCTCTGTGTCTTGACCCTGACTTCACCAGGTTGTGGGTTCGATTGAAAAGAAGAGGTGGCGACTCAAGACTTTTGGACAACAGAAAAAAACAATAATGCGAGCAAACCTTCATCATCTCTCATCTCCTCTGCCTCTCGAAATCAAGCTGTCTGAGTTTTACAGAGAAGCGGGTTCACGAGAGACATGTCACCAGACATGGAACGCCTGTGTAGTCTAAAACATCTCTCTGAAGCGCCTTCCTATGAAAATTTAAAGATTTGAAACTATCAAATTCTTTTTCTTCATTGAAACATCTATGAAATATTTACGTATGTGAAACCAGAGGGGGCGGCGGGTGGGAGGAGCATGAAAACCCCCCACAACTATGAACTGGTTTACACAAGAAGCTCTTCACACTGAATTATGAGTATATATGTGAATTCTTCACAAACATTTCCATGCACTTTGGAAAAATTAAAAGAATATGAGCTATGAAAATGAAAAGGGTATGAACACAAAATATGCTTGTTAAAGTAGGGATTACTCTTTAATGAAATATTTTAAGCATAAGATCCAAATCATTTTGTAAAGTGCAAAACAACTTCCTTCACGATTTTGCAAGAAATCTTGAAGGCAGACAACACAAATGTTTGTAGTTTTACCAAAATCTGTTGATTTAAAATATTTAAATAAATCCTTGTAAACACGACCTTATTTTCAGGGAATGTCTTCAGCCACTCAATAAAACTGCTGCAGGAAATCACAAGAAATGGGATGCAGCCGCTCAGCACTATTGTTTCTATAACCTTTTTACAACAACTTTTTCTTCCACTAAACTTTCCATAGGTGTTTTTGCATAGAGCAGTCTGTGAAGAACCCAAATGTTTTGCGATCACCTTTTTCTCATTTTACCCTCAGTGTCTCTTGTGCAAGCAGTCTTCTGTATGACTGTCGACGATAATTTAACATTTCCGAATTAATTTGGTTTTCTGCAACATTCAATTTACCTGCGAGCCTGATATTAGGAATGTACAAGAGATAAGCCTCTGACGTCTCTGCGTAATATGAATCTATCTATCCGTTTCACTTGTCAAATTGAAACTGAACTGACAAAGTAACGTTTTGATATTTTCATTTGTTTGACACTTGTTATGTCTACAGATGACAGGGATAAATAAATGTGTTGTCAAAGGAAAGAAAGTATGAGATGGGCCTTCTATTAATGCAGTTTCTTGTTAAATGTGGAATTGTTCACACTTTCCAGCAGCCAAGAGAGAGAGAAAAAAAAAAGCCCAAATCCCTTGGTGTTGATCTATACCTACATTCCTCCCAAAAGAGCATCACAAACCAACAGGTTAAAAGTTGAAAGCAGCAGTTTGTACTCTTTGATCAATAAAACATGGTAAAGAACCAACAAGAAAGCAAAAGAAAATACAGATTTTTTTTTTCTTTTTATATTTTATTTTTAGCTACAACCCTTACCTTTACACACACGTTGATTTGCCAAAAGTAGGCCATCGGAAAAAAGTCCATACTGCTTTAATTTAGCAAGTGTTTATGCTAATAATGGTGAGGATCCTCTGCATGATACAGATTATAGCTTGGAGGGATCAGAACTCTAAAATTTGATCAGAGGGTTAACTGGATATGTGCTGCCCTTACCATGTAGGCCAGATGCCTGGGGAGTATTCTGCAGGGAAAAAAATAAATAATAAAAATGACAGAGAAACCTACCAAGCTCTTCTTTTCTGAACTTTCCTTCTGTTGAACTATATTTGGGTGTGCTTGCTGTTAACCTTTAGTCAATGATATAATCTGGGTAAGTGGTTTGTCTCTTAATTGCTAGCCTTAATTTTAGAATAGCACTCAGTAATAGAAGCTATAAAAATGGCCCCAGGTGGCTCCGGCCTGTGGTAAAAGCGAAGCACATGCTCAGCAACTGGAGGGCAACGGTTTAGCAGTGGAAGTTGAAATGTTGCGCTTCTCTTTTCAGAAAAAAAGTTATCAAAATAAAAAGCGTTGGCGCTATCAAAATTAAGTCGAGAAAGCAAATAAATGAGAGATCCCATCAAAGCAGATGTAAATAAATGCCTGTAAATATTAATGTTTCAGATCTGCAGCTAAAGCCTCAACAAGTGTCGCTTATGCTAAACATGTAAACATACCCCAGAATAATGATGCATGTGATTATTTGTTTCATTATGGTTTCTTCACACTGAGAAACAAGCCAATTTAAAGAGTTTTGCAGAGTAGCCCCTGACAATAGACCCAGAAAGCAACAACTTTTTGAATCTTTATAATCGATGCAGTTTCAAACCGTTTTCTTACAATTTATTTAAATGAAGTACATCTTACCACAATAGTCAATGACGCACTATTTTAGTCAGCAAATTATTCTAATTAGCCTTGACTGACTGGTAATCAGGGGGTCATTTCATTGTTCACAATATTAGCTTTTCAAAATACAACACTTGCTAAAATGTAGAAGGAATTAGCTGAAGGTAGTTTGTCTCATATGCACATAATACTTTAGAATAAGCTCATATAAAGTGAAAATTTAATTAATAAAGTCTCTGATTTCACTCCTGAAAACTGAATAATTCACAATTATTTTCAAACAGTATTGCTGGTTAGGTGTTTAAGTATTAAATGCATTTGGGGACATCCATTTTGAAAGCTATTGATGTATCTGTAAAACTTTTTCTTTTTTAAATAAATTTTTTTAAAGGTTTTTTTCTGAAGGCATTTGGTTGGACATGAACATTAATGTCATTTCATTTAATGATTATGCTCTGAGGCTTCTTGTTTTAGTGAATAAAATTCCAGCACAATTAATACATGAATCAAAAAACTCTTGATTCTCAATAAACAAATCTCTGAATCGGCCAAAATTGGATTTAGCACGTCAGACCTCGATGTGCTAATAATAAAACAATTATTAAAATGAATAAATAATGATTTATTATTTATTAGTAATAAATAAAATAATTACTGATGCCTCTACAATAATTAATCAATTTATATTTATTAAAAATCACACTTTCTTTTTGACTTGGGCCCTTTTTGTTACCTTTTCATATCGAAAGAATATGAATGGGGGTGTTATGTTTTGCAGCAGCAGGACTCCAAGCCCAAGAGCTGCATCTCTGGTCAGCATTACACAATCTTTGAGTTTTCCCCATGGCTCATAAAAGATGATGAGATACAGAATAATTCATCCAGCTGTTGAATTTTTAATTAAAAAGTCTCACTCCATATGCTCCACACCAAATACATTCCATTGCACAAAAATATGCTTTTAAGAGCACCATGTGAGCACTTCTGCTCCAACTTTCTTTGACAAGAAAAAGTCTCAGCTGGTGGTTAGGGCTTAAAAGTTACCTGGATGCCATGTTGCAACACAAGTCATGTTTTTACTTTTCCAGCAATGATTTGTGCTGCTTCTGCAGATTCTTGAAAGCAAAATGCCCTTAAACAGCTGATTAATTAAGCATAAGCCTTGAATGTTGGTTGTGAATTCATGTCAAAGTTTTACATTATTTCCTTTTGCTTGTCCTTGGATCTTGTGCTTTAGTTAGTTTTTGGTTGATATGGTTCTGCCAATTGTTAGTCTCTAGATAGCCCCAGTTGCCCCGGTTACAAGCTCCTTACTCAGCATCTGTCTCCTATTTTTAATCAAGCTAACTTATTTTCACCAGTCATGCCCTCCTTGTGTTTACATTTTTAATTAGTCCAATTTCTCAACTTTACTCCTTTTATTTATTTTTTTCCTATACCTTGTTGTTGTTCACATTTTAACTGGTGTTCATCTGTCTCACTTTTTTTGTTTCTTTTTAAAAATGTTAACTACATTTCCAGTATTTATTTTTCTCTTCAATGCAAATTTGAGAGACTCTCGAAGTTATTGCCTATAGTTTTTTTTGGCAAACTCTACTGACAGACACTCAAAAGCAGCTTTTAACTGTATTTTGGAGGAAGATGTCCAAGTACAGTTTTAAATATTTTACAGAGCAAAACTGTTCATAGAAGCAAGAGCCTTATAGAATAAATGGATGAAATAAAGTAATAGGAAACGTTTTTGAGAGAAAGCATGAGTATAGATATGTTTCTTTTCATTTGCAATTACTTTTGTCCCCCCCCTGTGGGGATGTAGCCCTGGGTGGCGAGCAGTGGCACATACAAAAACAAACAGAGACTTTACTCACACACTTTATGTTACCAAACCATTACTAAACTCTGGAATCGGAACCTAATGCATGATGCTGCCACATTGCTTCACCATGGAGATGGTGTGTTTCAGATAATCTGTAGTTTTGGCTTTCTGACAAACCACAAATTTCCGTTTTAGTTCTCTCTCAACATAGAATATGTTGGCAGCAATTTTATTTACAGGCATCAAAGTAACGTGCACGCCACACTTTTCAACTTTTTATTTTTAAGATTCATAAATATATTTTTCTTTATATTTAAGGTTCTTTTATATCAAACATTATGAATGCAAAAGGTTTCAGCAAAAATGCATTAAACAGTTGGTTTCATAAAGCTCATGACAAGTGAATTAATCTTTATGTTCACAATGCGAACTGCAGCCCTTTGATGCCAAAATGAGAACACTAATGCCGATAAGATATGCACAGCTAATGAAGAGCCTGTCTTTTTTTTTCCCCCCTTCCGTCTGTGATTGCGACATCCAGCCCAATCAAACCCTCAAGCACAAATATTGTAATTCCGTCTGTAAATAAGGTAAGTAGGCAAACTGTACAGAACACAACTCCGGATCACAAGCACTAAATTAATAACTGTCTGGTGAGAGGTTTAGATGTTGTAGTAAATTTGGCAGGACCAGTAATTATAAAACTAGGCCATATTGCAATGGGAGATAATTAACGTTAGCATGTCCCTGGGAGGTTTTTGTGAAGTGGGGGGGGGTAGGCTTTGACACGGCCTATTCAATTATGTCCTTCCCTGTGGGTCCGGAAACCCAGAATATAGAATATCTAAATTAGGCACATGACAAATCTCTCACTGTGTCAAATGGAAAAAGTCCTGGATGGCAGAGTGAACGGGAACTTGTGCAAGAAAATCATATGAAAAGGATTGGAGTTTTTATAAACAGCTATTACAAAGTATTTGTGGTATAAATAAGAACTAAAACTTGCATTTTAAATAAAACATTTTTTTAGAACAGTCATAATCCCCCACAGACTGGCTTGTGGGTATTTACACTTCAGCTTTCAAAAATATCGGGAAGGAAAGAGGATACGATGAAATGCAACCAGAGCTATAGTCGATCAATTAATGAGATGGCAGATATACTAAAATGACCTTATTGATTTTTGTGCAGCACACGTAGAGCTAACTGCATTGAGAATTCCTACAATATCACAATCATAAGTTTACTTGATGAAAGTTGCAGAGCGTCTCTCCAGAATACTAGATGGGAGTAAATAATGCTGCAATTATAGAAAATGTGGGGAGGGGGGATGCAGTGTGAACATGACTGGTCAAATAGTTTTCCAAATGCATGAATTACAAAGTACAGATGAATGAGTTTTGAGAAGTGGTGCAGAAAATACATAAAATATGAAGCTATCCTGGTTGATCATTTGCATGTTACATACATTTTGGTTGAAATGATTCATTTTCTTTCAATTATCTACAGGGGATCTATAATAATATACAGCACAATAAGAATTGTGTCCTCCTACAAATTTCATTATGTGTAGCTTTTTTGTCATAAATGTTCAATAGCTAAGCTTAGTTCACATCTGGATAAATGTGTAAATACTTTTCTTTTTTTTATGAATTCCTTTGTGACAGACTGATGAACCCATTGTTAAATCTTGCATTTAATTGGAAAAAGAAACCATATAAGTCTCCGTAGGTGCACCGATACCCAATTACATCCAGGCCTATAGAACAGAACAAGTGAAGTAGAAAAAAACAATCTCAAAAAATAAGAAATCATCCAAAATGGTCAGTCTGACAAAGGGCTACTAATCCTCTTTGTGCCACCAACATCAACATCGACTGTCATCCACTCCACAGTACCATCATGCAGCAGAAGAGTCTGATTAGCTGGAGACTTCGCTCCCTAGCAAAGAGTCATTACCCAAAAATAAGGAGAACGTGGAACATCGGTGACCCTTTCCTGAAGTCACCCAATCTAAAGTACTTCAAGAAGCTAGAAAACATTTTAAATGCCACAGTCCTCAATTGCCTCAGTTTGTTTCTGAGCAAAACTAGGAGTTACAAAGAGGCCAAGACCATTGTTAAAAAAAAAAAAAAAAAAAAAATTGCTTCCTCACTTCAAGACATGGACAACTTGCTGTAATTGTTGGACCTGCAAATTCTGCTCTGAAACATAAAACGCCTTTAAGTGGAAAACTACTTTTTCCACATCACTGTATTCCTATCTTGTCCTTCTGAACCTAGCATAGATAGACCAAGAAATAGGGCAGCTATCTTCACAGGGGAATTCAAGGCTTCACATTTGACCCCAAATGCATAACCTTTCTAAAACCGGCACATTGGATTATGTGCTAACAATAACCGAGATAAAACCTGCACCTCCGGTGTGTCATATTCATGACGATTTTTAAAATGACTTCTCTTAAAGAATGGGAGTTATGAGATTGACATTAAAAGCATCACAACCATTTATACTCAGAATAGCCGAGGGGCCTTTGTTACTCCGATAGAAACTATGTACTAAGCTGCAATTTATCAGCTTTTCGAAAAAATGCATAGTCACCAAGGCAACCCAGTCAGAGAGCAAACAACTCAAAAAAAGACAGACCAACACAATTATCAAAAATGAAGATTGCGTGATCTTGTTCACTGATTGAATATTTAATAATCCTAAACAAAGATTTGTTTTAAATGGATTTTAATTGTATAAAATAATATCCGTTTGATTAAAACCAATCTGACAAAGAAACAAAGGGTTGAAAACAAGGCAATTTGATTTTTACACTTTGATGAGTAATTTCAAGAAATGGTCGGCTGGGTGCTTTTAATAATACCAGAACTAAATCATTAATTTCGCAGAGCATCAGAACATCAATTTGCAACATTTGGGGAAATATGCTGCTTGTGATCAATTTTAAATTTTACAACAAAAGCTCTTTTTGACAGAATGCGACTGCAGCAGAGGTTGAACTGGACGGTGGCAGTGAAAGCGTGGCTCCTGTTGGGCTTGACGCCTACATATAGCTCAGGATTATCTCATGTTTAGGAAGGAAGGAGCTGAGTGAATGAGATAAAATCTTACTCCTATTTTTTCCCATCCTTGGTCAGATCTCAAAACCACAGATACTGCATTCAAAACTTTTCCAGACTAAGAATTCTGCTGGAGCGATGGAGCTCTTTGCTTGTTGATTTTATGGAATTTGATTTTCTCAGAGTGAAACCAATTCCAAGACTAAACTGAATTAACTTCAATATTACACTAAACCTGAACGGCTTGTTAAAGGGTCAGCTTGGGAATGTAATATTGGAGTCTGTATCACTAGACCCAACTGACTTTTTTTAAGTGCCTTGAGATGACTTTGCTGTAAATTGGTGGCATGTAAATAAAATGAAAAATTAAATTCTGTTGTTTATCTGAGCAAGCTGCGAGAAAATTAGCTGGTACATTGCCTGCAAGGAATCTTGGTGTCTGTCTAATTTTTCTTGATTTCCCAAACACAAACTTCTCAGATTAAATATTTTAATATTAATATGATGACCACAAGTGAAAAAAAACAAAAAAAACAAAAAACATTTTTAATGTTCAGAATGCTTCAATTGGACATGCCCTCTGGCGATTTTGGACATATTGAATTTTTAACTATGAAAAATAAACAATATGCAGTGTAATTACCATTTCCTAAAGTCCAATGCGAGTTATATCTTTCAGTCTTGTTCAAAAAAATAAAAAAATAAAAAATAAAGAAACAAATATAAAATCCTGAGATGCAATTATGACACCCAAAGTTGGCTCACACTTTGCCGTTTCCCATTATCCTCCAAATTAGATGTTGTGTCTGCAAATAAATGCTGAGTTTTCTGGGAACACAATATCTGTTTGTCACAATTTTATCCAACGAGTCGAACTGTCAGCCCCTAAATGAGGAATAATGTACCCCGTTTCCCAGAAATACTGCACTGTCCTGGCCGACGCCGCTGTTGTTGTTTCTGGATAATTTAGAGCTCCCCTCAGATCTGTCAGTGCAAATTATGAGCTCGGCTCTTGTCTCCACCGGCTAATGATGTGGCGCTAGATGTTCATTTATAGCGGCTTGCTCAAAGAAGCTGGACAGCGACACATCAAGGGGATAAAGCTGATTTATATTCTTTATAATCACATGTTGCTGCACTAAATTTTCTTCTAACAACCCCGCAGTTTAAAAAGTAGAAGTTTGAGCATCAAACGTATGGCACTGTGCAGTCAAGAAGCACTGCTTGTTATTGAGTGCGTCCCCCCCCCCCTTTAGCCAATTAAATTGGTGTTTACCAAACATTATTTATTCCATATCACCAACTTAGCTTAACATACCTGTGGAAAGCAATCATGATTCACATTTTAAGATGCTTTCACTCTTAGTAGTTCTGTAAATTTGGTTTTATTGGGGATCATAATTGCAATTTTTGTTCCATTTTCAGTTGATGCCGTTTGCTTTCACACTATACTGTCAAATTAACTAAAGCCTTCAAAAGAACCTGATCCCATCCTCGCCTGTGGTGGCACTGCACTAAGAACCAATGGAAGAAATGACATAACCTCTAAAAACGATACAGAGTGAAATTTCTTTCTTCATGGTAACGAATCTTAGGAGTTGTCAGATTTCTGTTTATCTCAATAGCACTAGATATTTTTTTTTGGACTATTACATTTGCTTTGAGTTTATCTCAACCAAACGAGACTTAGGTTTTCAGTCGGACCAGAATTTGCTTTTTTGGAGTTCGATTGTGCTTTCTCACCTCCCCAAATGAACTGGACTTTCTAGCCAATCAATCAATCTAGGTTTGATTAAAACTGAAAAAATACCCTTAAGTTAAAGAACTTGGACTCAAACCTCAATGTAATATTTTGGAATTCCACGTGACTTAATACAATACAATGCCAACCTCCCATTTTAGAACAATTTTTTTGTTTGTAAAACTGAAAACAAATGTTCCACTTCTAAATTTTGCCTTAATTTTTGTGGTCTTATAATATAAAACATCACAAAATATGATTTTGTGATGTTTTGTGATGCAAATTACTTCTCTATCCTCCAAATCTTTACCTTGAAGATCTGTACATCTTTATCATTTAATATTAATTTTGTGCACATTTCTTACTGACAATAAGAATAGCACTGTTGAAAACAGTGGCATCATTCAGCGTTATTTTGCAACCAACAGGCACATTTAGTGTTCCAGACCTGGCTTGAAAAAGAAATGATATAAAGCTTATTTCGTTGCAAAGCTCACGGCAGCATCATGTTACGCTACTGATCTGGTCTTCTATTCATCACCAGCAGGGCAGCTAGCAGTTTTCATCCCTTGACATCTCCCAGATGGAATGTCAATCCTCCTCTGAGGACCCGACTGAACTCCGGTTTTATATTTCCCTCTCTTTTAAAAAGAAATAAAAAAAAATAAAATAGGGTATATTTTACCGATGCCAAGGGACCACTGGGAGTAAATGCCAATCTTTGGATCAAGAAGTTACCCTCCTTCTCATGTCTGCTCCGTTTCTGGATTTCAACTGACAAATCCGTTACTTGTTATTGCTAGCAATGGCTTAGCAACCCTTCATGCCACTTCAAAAGTGCCTATGTGTTTGAAGTGTTAGCGTGGCAGCATCACGGCTCTGAGGAGCTGGTTTATCCCTCAGTGACACGGTGTAATGTCTGCGGTGCGGGGTTGTTTGATTTGACTAATGACATCGATTATGACTAGGTGAATCATGGACTTTATTTTTTTTTTACCTCTGTGTTTTATTCTTTTACTTTTGTTCAGAATTCCTAAGCAGTCAGGAAAATTAAGGGGTCTGATTTAATTATAGTTAGGTCTAAATAAAAACAGGAAAAGAAAATGGAGCATTAAAAAAACAATTCCTTCCAAAACTTTATTCTTCCCATTTTTTCTCTCTTCCCTTTCTTCCTTGCCTAAATCCTTTTGTCCTTCTTCCCTTTTTGCTTTTACCCCCCCTCAAACATCCCACTCTCAACTTTTAAAACTAAAGTAAAGATTGTGTTGACCTGCAGTTGGTCGATATATCAAGTTGGTAAAATGAATAAGGAAAAAGGAAAAATCTGAGCAGGACTCCAAGCCCCAACGTTTCAGAGTTTTTGCATTTTCTGCAGAAGGATCTTGGGTGAGTGACTGTGGCTGCCTTCCCCTCCTCCAACAGCTAATGTGGGCTGTATTCCTCTCCGCTTTGGGCACAGTGACACAAACATTGACATTTATTATTTTTTTTCTCAGTCTTGTACATTTGCATGGATACACACCGAGGGGAGTGACGGCAGACTGAGACAGCTCATGGAAACGGCAGGAGTCATAGAAGTGGCGTGCCAAGTCCCTAAGGAAGGAAGTTCACCTAAGGAATCTGCCTCCAGAGGACTCTGGTGACACATTGCTCACTATGACATGATAACGACACACGGGGATTTGAAATTTCTGTCAGCACATCAGAATGACGCCTTCAATAAGCATGCAATTTAACAAACAACTATGTATGTAACAATTCGGACAAAATTATTGCTTATATCGTTAGTGTCCTATAGTGACATTGAGCATCTGCAGCCAGTGATATCTGTGGAACATTTATTTTCCTCAAATCTCCAGAAACATTTCAGAAAACCAAATAATTTCAAATTGTCGCACCCTAATTTACAGCTACTATTTTTCAAACATTGATTTAACGGTTCAGAAACACTCATCTTGCAAAATCTAGCATCTACATCACTAAATGTACTTTGATACAGTTTGATTTGATGACTAAAATCCAGTGCAATTAGTAAATAGCCTGTGTATAATTCACAGTGTCAACATTAATATTATGTACCTGGAATGACTTTTTTTTTTCCAAATTGGTTTGTTAAGGTTGTTAAATTCAATGATTGTGCTTCGAGACATTTATCTTACTCCCTGAATGTTTGTGACTTCTGCCATGAGCTTAGAAATGAATACATCTATGAATGGCATTGATGCTTTATCAGAATTTAAACAAAAAAGAGGCTGCTCTTGACATTGAAAAGTTTTTGTTTTTTTGTTTTTTCAATCAAAATTTGTTATTTATGTAAACACATTTAACATATAAAGTTTTGCAGTTTTTAGAGTTGATTTTTATATTGTGCTTGTGTTCTAAGACTACAAATTCTTTGTGGAAGTGCTACAAAATTCATCATTATTGTTGCTTAGACAATTGTAGCAGACAAGGTTAATGTCTGCTGTGGCCATGTAGATTTTTTATTTATTATTTTTTTTATTATTTTCAAGAGGAAGAGATGGATGAGGAGGAACACGACAAAGATGAAAGCGGAGGAGAAAGTATGTCAGGTACAGTGTGAGGGATTAGATTAGAATAATGTTTTTCGTTAGGATTATTTTAACCTCTTAAGATCAAAGGATTGTGGTCAAAGGATAGGTTTTAGCTAAATTGCTCTGGTCTAGAGAGGTTAAGATGCTATCATTTATTTATTGTCAAGTAGATTAAAGTAATAATGATTTCTTTTTGTTGGATGATTTGAATATGAAATAGGTCTGAGTATAACCTTGGAGTTTGTTTTTGTTCTCTGATATTTGCTCTGATTTTTATAAGTTGCCAGTTTGCTTTTTTTTCCATTAAAATACACCACAGTTGTATTAATTGTGTTATACATATATATGTGTATATATATGTGTATATATATATATATATATAATTAAGCACAAAAACAGTGAGTTGTGCACTAAACAGTACTGTATCAGTGGTTTCATTTATTCTTTTGGTCTTGCTCTTTTACTCAACAGTCCTCACTATTATCTCCTTAATGCATTTTAAGGTTGTTTTGTTGGGCTTATGATGAACTCTGTTTGTAATTATCTGCACAGCTCATAAATTATATTATGTTCAGAACATAAGAGGCATCAAGCTCATGTGGTGGGGTTTTTGCTGCAACATAGTTGCCCACAAAACAGACATCTTCTGCTGGCAGCCCCACTGGGAATACTTCTCCACTGTATTTTCAAGGTTATCTTTTTCCATCACTGATCACTGGCCTGATTCACTTTGGTTTCCTCCGGGCAAAACAGCCCAATTCTAAATTCAATCCAGTCCAACATCTGGATCGCCAACGTTCTAAATAAGTGACTAAATAGGTTTTACTTTCAATTTTTTTGTTGCTCATCTCCAGACTTGCATTGGTCAAAACACAAGTACATCTAGAAAACATAGAACATCACTGAAAATGTTTAATATTAAGGTTTACATATGTTTACATCTGAGCCTGCATGCATAAATTAAACCCTCAGATAAGATGTAAAGTTAGAAAATGATTACAAAATGTCTTGGCATCTTTAAACAAAACAAACAGTTCATTCTGTGCAACGCTAATGCAGCATCTGTTAATGTAAGTGTATGATAGAGGGAGAACATTGTGTTGCGTGGAAAAGTTTAGTTGCTACTTACAAGTAAACAAGCTACCTATGCATAGATTCTTGGTTACATAGTGACATGTATTCTTCAGGGACTCAGATGACTGCACAGGAGTCCTTGGCGCCATCCTTAAACACAATATTTAGTACAGGTAACAGCGGTCTAAAGTTAAAATGTACCAATGTTCTGTGATTATGCTTTATCCTTTATTAGTATTGCTGCCTTCTTTTGAGATCATTATCTAGGCCATGTTTTGCTTGAGAAAAAAAAAAAAAAAAACACAGATCAAGGTCATTTGAGGCCGTTTTTAGATGCTCAGTGCAGTCCATCTGAGCAGCCCTTTTGTCACAATTTGTATTCGATTTCATCAGCTTGTTAGCCTTTCAGCAGATATTCATCTAATGTGACTAAACTGACTAATGGAGCCAGGTTCTTTTTCAAGGACGGTGGGAGTGAACAATAGCCCAAACATTCATCAATTTCCTTCTTTTGCCTACCTGTTCTATTGAAAACTGGACAATGCAGTTGCTATAATGAAACATAAGTTTATACTACACACTAAGAACATCATGATAAGTGCAAGGCTTTATTTCTTGCCTCACTTTTTTTCACACATTTGTACTTCTAGTTGCTGGAAAACTTAGGACTCATTTAGAGGAAATATGGCTGGATGACTTCAGTTCTTATTTTTTTTCCAACTCATGAGTGGCCCCTCTAGCTCTGGCTACCTCCAGAGATTGCATGATGTGATTTTACTTGATAGCCATTTGGCTGGCCATCGCGTCCTGTCACTTGTGGGTGGTTGACTGAGGTTATATTCGGGGCAAGATGGTGGATTTGGATTGAGGCGTCGCTGTAAGTCTAGCGTTGCATTGAAAATAAAGTATTCACTCAAGTACTCTGCCAACAAAGTCCGCTGTGTAAAATGGATGGCATATTTTGCTATTTAGTTGGAACACACTTTAAAAGATCTCAACTATAACATAGTGGAAGCCATCTAGAGGCTTTGAGTAGAACTGCACTCCTGCCAAACTAGTAGTAATGATCTGAAATTGCAAAAATGTTTTGAAAGGTTTATACACACAATGTAACCACAATGAAAATGTTTCCTTTTGGGTCAAAGTCCTTCATGTTTTCTCAAAAAATGAGTCAACGGATAAATGGATACGTAGTCTCACCAATTTTTGACAAATTAACTCAGGATTAGATGAGAAACTTAAAGGACAGTTTCTGTCCTTTAATATAAAGTCAACGGAGGTTAAAGTAAATTAATTAAAATGGCTCAGTAAAAATTCAGACATAAATCCATTTCAGTCAGTGATATTTGAAAATGTTTGTTCTGAAGAATATAGTCTGCAGTAAACCAAAAGCAGCTCCACTTGAAGGAAATAATGGTTTTTCATTGAACTGAGTCATCGGGCTTCACACAAATTCATGTCAGGTTTTAAGTCTTAAAATGAAAAATACTTTGTGCTTTTAAAGAAACAGACAGAAGAGTTGCTAATATTTTTTTGAACAATAGAATTACACACCTTCATATCCAGCTAAGTACAATGCAACAGGCAACTATCAGAAGTTTGCTTGCAGTGCATAATCCAAGTATATTTCCTATACATGGTCCCATTGAAGCATGCTAAAAAATGGTTTTAAAGTCATATGAGGGAAAGATATAAATAATCCCTCCCTTCTTCAAAAGGAGTGTAATCACAGTTTTACTGTTTAGACCCTCACCTCCGGTGGTCTTAATCAAGAAGACGAAAAACCCTGCGTCTATAGTGATGTATAACAACATTGCATGCAATCAATAGATTGAGATTCTGCAGTTTTGTCCTCTTTATTGTGAACAACAGTAACAATAAAATGTCTTTCTTGACTTTACCCACTCCGATCAATACTGCATCCTTTCCCCCTGATGTTGCTGCTCCAATTTTTCTTTTTTTGGGTCCTATTTTTTAGAGAACAAAATGGATCATTCCCTAAAGCCTTTCGCTGCTTTCATTGTAACACTCTGTTTGCTCCTTTGTATGGTATCCTGCCAGTCTCATTAAAGTTAAATGTTATTTTTCTGAAAGTTTCATTACCCCTCAAGTCACATTTACTGTTGGTTTGAGCTGTGAACTCAAAAAAAGTAGTAGATATCTAGCCTCATTCTCTTAGACAACTTCTATTCCTAAAGTTCTACGTAAAGAAATTGGAACAAACATTTCTTTTGTTTATTTATTTGTAAAAGGCTAAGACATTTCCCCCAAAACATTTTCTGTTATTACCACCTCAAACTTTAACACGGAACAAAATTCATACCCAATGGTGGGAACTCCTAATTGGAGAGATAGTTACACTAACCCTAAAGCAACAATCATAAACGTTAGCTCTGTTATTATGAAGTGTTGAGCAGAAGCTAATGCTAATACAACATGTGCTACATTGCCCTCAGTCATTTCCCAGATTGCATGAAGAACATGAGGTAACAGAACTGCAGCATAAACATGCTTCACCCATTTCAAAATAAGAGGATGAATATAAAAGTCTAACAACTTGAATAATTCTTAATCATTGACCAAAACCTGAACACAGATGGGAAACTCTATTCATCTGAAAGTTTACTAAACAGCCAGGCGTTAGAATTTATCTGGTAAAAATAGCTTTGTGGACCATGAAGCACTTGGTCCACGAAATGTTGTGGCCATTTAGAGCATTAGCAGAAGTGTACCAACCACTTCACAGCAATAATCAGGACATAGACAAGACATGATAATCAATATAAGACAAGGTTAAGCAGAGAAGCAACCAAAAGGCTTGTTTTAACTCTGGCAGAGCTACAGAGAATCGCAGCAGAGTGGGAATCCATTGACAGAATAACTATTAGTCATGGCAATATTCTGAAAGTCAAACAATGGTAGTCAAACAACTATCACACATCCTATTTGTTTTCTATAATAACTCATATGGGACTTGGGGCGGGATTGTACTCTGGTCAGATGACACCAAAGTGCATCTTATTGACCAACATACAAAACATTGCGTGGCAGAGAACCAATCCTGTTCATGTCCTAGAATAACATGGACAAAAATCCAAGAGAGAATGTTAGGCAATAACAGAAAAAAAATATGTAACTTGTAGAGTTTGAACATTATATAAAAATTACTCTGTCTAGACATACTCTGAAAGACAGTATGTCTGTCTGCAACAAAAGGAGATTCTACAAAGCTTCCATACAGGTTGGCTGACATTAAGTTTCTTATTTATATTTAAAAAAAATATTGTAAACAATGTTATTTAGCTATTAATTTCACAACTATGCAACATTGCTGGTCTATTTGTTTGTGGATGTAAGATGATGAAAAGGAGGAATGTTCATGGTGCATGAATATTTTTGCAAGGCCCCATCCTCAGAAGAAGAAAGGTGTTTCAAGCTTTTCTATGCATGTGTGCCGAGATCCATCACATCCTCCTCATTATAATCTAACACCCATCCTGAGTCACTGCCCAGTCGGAGCTGACTCGAATTTGAGGGCCACACTGTTGTGAACATGATCGACTCAAACATTTCAGAAACTGTGAATGGCTCACTCCAAGTTCTCCAATTAGTCCCCCCACACCTCTCAACCAAACCCATCAGCACTCATCAGCTCACTCATTCTTGGCATCATACGTTGCCAAGTTAATATTTATACCCTGTGCTTACAGTAGTAGGGGATTTTTACACACCGACTACAATGAAAACAGCACAAGTGATGTGGCACAGTGAGTGGGAGGACTGGTGGAGTGGCTGGAAAATGGGACACCGGCATAAGCACCGGAGATATCGGGCCTTTGTTTTTACCTCTAAATATATGAAATTCAGCTTCCTGTGGCTGTACACAGATACCATGAGGGTGAGAGAGGGAGAATGACATAATCAGTCCTTGGAGAGGCATATTTCCTTTTGTTGGTGTCTTAAGCTTTTAATGCCCTCTTGCTGACGCTTTATAAACTGCAATTTAAAATGGAGGCTGCCTAATAAAAGACTGTAAAAATGACGCTTTTCATCCTTCATTTTCCTAGCATACAAGTATCTTACTTTTGTTTACAAGGACAGGCTTTTTTCCATTCTTTAATAGAAGAGTAATATTAAAATGTTCAAACAAAAGTCACAATATGACTAAAAGCAAAAATCAATAGTTCTGGAGAATTCAAAGTCTAGGTCTATCTTTTGTGGTGAAGCTTTTAAATATATTTTTTAAAGAAGTTCTTTGTAAGCTTCTGTGCAGTCCTGTCAATGTAATTCGATGCAACTCATTCACTCTATAAAAGAGAGATTATTAAGATAGTACTTCATAATTTTTTTGTTAGAAAAGAAAGAGAATGCTGCCATTAAATATTGACAAATATTCAATTCTAGTCGCATTAAGGATCAAGTCTACTGATTTCCAAAATGTTGAGCTCTTAAGTACGACACCATTTTAACACAAAAAAGTGGTGCACTTAAGTTTTTCTGTTGTAGTTTTCAACCGCCCTATGCATATATATATATATGTATATATATATATAAATTTCACCATAATCTGGGTAATCCTTGTTGAGATGTAGTTTATTTTACAACATATCCTGCAAAGAAATCTAGTCAATACATTTCCTTATCCATCTTCCATATTTTATATAATGTGTTTATCAATACTAGCGATGACAAAGTCTGAGAGTAACAATAATTTAAATTAAACTACACAGTTATGATGTATTTGCCACCATATGCTTGGGTTTCCATCCTTCCAGGAAAATATCTCTGGTCAGGGTGTAAAGATGTCTCAGATCAGCATGTTAATATCTGATCTCAAAAGCCAGGGTTAAAAGGGGGAATTTCCTTGGTTTGGTCCTGCTTCTAACAGATGCTCTTAGATCCCCTCAGATTATTATGTGGTCAGGTTAGAGACTGGGTAAACGCCTCAGAGTTTTTATCCTGTCTTTTGATGTAGTCTTTTGTAGTTTTTTTTTTTTTTTGTGAGGTTCCCTGATTCCCTGCTGTTACAGAGTGCAGTTACATCGGGGTCTTCAGAAATGCTCGGGTGTTTGCCAAATGTCAACGTCACTGAGAATATTTGCTTCACCTGCGAAAATTGCATAATAGAAAGATCAATGCAGTGAATGACTCATTTTATTGGTGGTCATAAAGAGCCTTACAAGAGCAATAGATTTTGAAAACATTTTTTTCAAAGAAATAAGCTTGGAAGTGTATTAAAGATCAGAATTTCTCCATGTAGGTGAGCCTCTGTCCACTTCAGCAGGGTTGCCATGGATGGCTGTCTTGTCTACAAGCAGGTATTCTGGGAAATAACTGCCTGCGGGCATTAACTGTGTGGCTGCCAGGTGAAACTTGGCTTTTGAGACCTTTGGTCTCAGCACACTCATTACTGTCATATTCGGTTGCAGTTGTTTTCAGGCAAAGAGGACTTCAGATCAGCTCAAAAATCAAACTCCATACAGCAAAACTAAACGTATAGAGTAGTTGTCTGGTGGAGACAGCACAGAATACATTTTTATCTTCCCTAAAGTGGTGGTGGGAAGCAAATTAGAGCTTGAGTAAAAGGTAAGATACTTTAAATAAATTTACCACAGGATACACTCAAAGGGTTTATAAACAAAATCCCATCTAGGTGTATAGAAAAAGTAGCTCTTAGTTTCTGGAAGGTAATGGATGGATGGTTAGGTAATGGACTTGAAGCACACTATTTATATTCATTTCCATGTCTGAAGTCAAGAAATATATAAAAAATTGTGAAAGGAAGAAAGTGAGCACAAGGCAGCCGATGAGAATGCTGACGGCATACTGAATTCCAAAGCTGGGAATCATTGCTTAGCACAAAGGCTACCCAGGTAGAACGTGAACATTTATATTGTGATTTATTCAGTAAGTAGAGAAGAAAGGCTGAAGGAATTTGAAGAGAATTAACTTGGAGATCTAACAAGCCAGCATTCTACCAAGGTATTTAAAAGTTCTTAATCAAAGTACAAGGAGATCGGGCAAAGACTGCTTGTGTCACAATTTGGAAATCAAACAACATTTAAAACACACAGGGTTCTGGAGTTGGCCACCCGAGGGAAGTTCTGATCTATTTCTGGCAAGAGTCAAGAACAATGAAAACAGAATACAATGTACTGTATTTGTGAGCCATACATTGTTGAAAATGTTATTTTTCATCCATGACAACATTTATTGCTGAGAGTTTAAATCAGAACTAATCTAGAATTTAAAATATTTTGATAACTTTTGTCACACTACTCAAACTATAAATCCATCTACACTTAGAACTTCTACAACAACATCCGATTTAGTTGACTTCAAGTATACATGTGTTTTTAAGGACAGTTAATGCACTTATTGAAGCTTTTTTCCATTCTTTACACTTAGAGTTAAAAAAATTACTGTAAAAATTATATTCATCTGTGGATTTTTGAGAATATTTTGTATTGACAACTAAACTGACAGTCACCCTGAAGGTTCACAGGTTGTATGCCACTTTAAACATGCCACGCGTCCATTCAACATATTCCTATTAGAAAAGTTTAGTTTGATCCAAACCACAACTACAGGGAGTCAAACTCTGCAGTTCCATATGAAATATTATCTTCACATGATCTTGTCTTTCTTTTGGTGTCAGATGAGTGACATTTGTTATGCTTAGGAACAAATCATGGACTAGAGTTTGTTTCATATTTTCAAAGATTTTGGATATTAAACTTTAAAATACAATATTTGCTTTTTAAGTCAATAAAGATAAGTCTGTATTCTTTCAAAATGTCAAAATTTTTATTCTCCCTCCTTTTAAGCAAATACATAATTTTGAACTTAGTTGTAGCTAACAAAGTGCAATGACATTTTCATCAAGTTCTTTGCATGAGGAGACAATAAATAGAAAAGCAGCTTATTCATTGTAAGCCTGTTATGTTAATCTAGACAACTAACTGCTAAGCTAATACTTCCAAACCTTTCTATTCGGATGAAATCCTTTTTAGCCAACAAACTGACTGCATAAAAGCATAGCAGAGATACGTAACCGTGGGCAACAGTCTCAGACATGGCTTGTTGTCGGATCAAATATTAAGTCCTGCAGACAGCTTGGATCTGGGAGTAAATTAGAAGAAGAAAACTGGCATTTTGGGATCCTCAAGGCCCTGTCACAAATGACTCACACTGCTGTGTGTTCTGTCCTAGAAAAAAATATAAAAAAAGAAAGAAAAATGAAAAAAACCAAAATCAAATATTTGAGGAACATTTTGTCCCTGTCTGCGCTTTTAAAATGGATCATGCGGTGAACACCTTGTGATAAATTTACACATCAGAAGCACATGTTTATTACGGCAGGTTTGATGTTTAACTGATGATTCCTGTGACCCAGATAATTTTCTTCCATCTGCTAGAAATATCAGTGTATGTTTAGCTCTTATAGAAGTATAAGAGACATAAAAGGGAAGATTTAGAGATGGATGGTACTTTGGTGTTTGTGGCCAACGGTTTAAAAATAACTTTCCTCTGCCCAAACATGTGTTCCTTTAGGCTGAAGGATTTAATGACTCACCCAAGACGACGAGCAACAGATAAGATTTTTACCCTCCCTCTCTCACCAAAGCACAGGATCATTTACTCCACACGGCAGCACGGTGCCGATGATTTTTCAATTTTCATGTTCCTCCTGGGTTTCCTGAAACATATTGAGACTCCTGCCCTGAGTAATGGCTTTTTGTGACTTTCGAGGTAGCTTCTAGTTACAATTTACAGCCACCGCTATCTTCAGAAAGCACTGTGGAATACACATGTTTCAACAACTATAACAGGCATAGCTGGAACCAAATGGACACATGTCGTGCTGAGGTGGCTGGGGGCGGTTTTTGAACTGTGCCAAACTCACGTTGCACTAAGAAATGCATTAATTCTGATGTCTAAAGAACTCAAACTTTGCCATTCTGTTTAAAAAATGAGACAACCCGAGCTGTGAAAATATTGGCTTCGATAGTATTTTACTGTGTAATTTCCTGCATAAATGACCTGCGGGGCTCCAGGTGTCATTAGAAACATACTTTGGCGCTATGTGCTTTATTGCCGCGGTTAATTTTATGAGGGCCGTTAAGCTAAGTGGAGCTTTATGCTGCCAGCAGCCATGCTGGTTGAATCAGCGGTTTGTTAAGAGCCTAAACAACACCCTCAATCCCCATCCCTCCAAACAAAAAACAGACAATATATAGTTGATAAAGCTTGGTTTGCAGCTCTCAATAAAATTTTAAATCATCACTTAAGCCATGCATGGCAAAATCCTGAGGTTTAAGGTTGGAGATTTGCTGTCTGGCATAATCTAATCAGTATAAACTATCACTAAAAAGAGATTACTGTATTTTCCGGACAATAGACTGCACCTCGCTATAAGCCGCACCCACATATTTATATATATTTTTTTAAACTGGAAACGTACATATATAAGCCACACCGGGCTATAAGCTGTTGGTATCTCTGCCGTTCTTGGTTTTCCACAAGGACGCAGCCCTGCGTCTCCGACCGCCAAACCAGGGATTCGTTCACGCCGAGCTTAGTGCAGCGGCTGTCGATCTGTGGGGCCTTCAACTTAAAAGCTGCATCATATGAACTTCTTTGTGTTTCCATGACGAGGGGGTATGAGTTTGAAAACATTTCTCCATAGTGCCTGCTGCTAGCATCTACTTGTTCTAAATGAAAATCAGTGTTTCTTTGATTTCCAATTTTGACTTCTAATGATTCACTTCCTCCCTGGTGGTTTAAGAAAAATCCACAGAAAAGCCGCATAATTTATGACTATCGATGATACAATTACTTATTTTTAATTGTATTTGAGCTTTTTAGAGTTAATAATTACAAGCAAATATTACAATTCGGTAAAAATATACAACAGCCACTGTTTGCACTTTAAAAAGGGCAAAACATACACATATATTCAATTTGTTTCATTTCTGAAGTTCTTTATCAACAACAACAAAACAAAAAAAAAACAAAAAAACGTACTTTGTAGCTAGCTTGCTAATTTTAGATAACATACATTGGCCTAATGATGTTTGGTTTCTATACTTAAACAAAATAAGGAAGAGCTGAGGGGATGACTAGTTTCCAATAGGAATATTTCAAATGATACGCGTGAATACCTAAAAGTCATAGTTAAGAAGCAGGTTAAGACGAAGAGGTAATATATCTTTGTTTAGTTTAAACAGTGATTATACTTTACCACAATTATGAAAAGTCACAATTAACCCATAGAAGTGTGGCTTAAGCTATTCAAAGTGTGTGGTTTAAAAATAATAATAAAACAAAAAAGCATTTGGCAACATCCACATTGGAGTAGTGCTGGGTAACTATTTTAATCATTTTTGATCATAGAAAAACCTCTTTGGCAACGCTTAAGAGTGGACAAAAAACTTTAAGACTAATCTGACCAATTAACGTAGACATAATTGTAAGCATAACCAATGAACTCTTGCAATACACGTATGTATTCCTGTTTCATTCTAATGAATAAAAAAGCATAAAATGCATAAATAATCTTTAACCTTGTCACTGGAAAGCACAAACTTGTGTTTTTGAGATCACTAAAGAACATATGGTTGACTCATCAGCAGGCTCCTCTGGATTACTCCATCATACATTTTAGAAAGAACAATTATTAAAGTAAAAAAATAAATAAATTATCGTCTTAAAAATGCCTTTCAAAATCAAGGGTGAAGTACACCGTCAAATTGGCAATGCATCATCCTCGCCCCCACAAAACTATTTATGAAAGTGACATGCAACGTTTAACCTCTTCCTCTTGATTTTGGGATTAAACATGTACACCTCCTGCCAGCGGCACTTCATGCAGCGATTTTGGCTTCCACCTGACCTGAACACTTAAAAAGGCTCAGCATTAACCCGTGCCCTTGGCACAAGATCAATGCAGTTGGGAAGTATAGGCATGAACATGCTCACACTGAGACAAATAGTACTAGTAATGCCTTCCATCACTGAAACTATTAAAATCATGGCAAGATTGATCAGTCACCCTTGGCTGTCATCTCCTGCCTTCCATTGCCTATTAACGGCATGGAGCCATTTCTTTGGCATAGATGTAGGCAACATGCTGAATATTTATGTTCTGTAGCGTTTATCTCACTAGGCAGCTGATAGCACTTCATACAAGCAGAAAGACCCGACAAAGCTAAGCAACTGATAAAACGTGCAATGAAAATGTGTCGCAGACGTCTCTCAAATGTCGTATCTCAATCGTTGACCTTTCTTTTGCAGAGCAGAGGAGATTCCTGCAGCAGTCTGATGGCAAGGATTCAACTGCGCGTTCACAGTTTTGTGCTCAGCAGCTATCTCCTCCCCAGCGGTGCCATTAATAATGGGAGGCAATCTGCCTCACCGAGACGTGGGGGAATGTAGTCATCTGTAGCACAGTGGTGTGACCAGCTAAATGTTGCTAATTGATATGGACAGCAGGAGCCTCTCTGTGTGTGGGATTAGAAGGTGGTGGGGCGGAGAGAGCCTGACTTGTTTTCAGGTTGTGATGAGCCTTTTGAGCACAGACCAAAAGGAAAAAAAAAAAAAAAGGAGAGGATACAATTAATTCCTTGTTCTCCTTTCCTTTCACTCGCACGGATCATTTTCTCCTTGTACAGTAAATGTGTGGGGAGCTAAGAGACACATTTGTATTCAGCCAAGCCTATCTATTTTTACCCCCCTGTCCAATGATTGATGTATCCTTTCAGGATGTACAGCCCTGCTATCCACAGGGATGAATAAACCACAGATGAGCAAGAGTCTGTAGGGAGTACACACACATTTACAGTGGAAATGCACACAAAATGTCTTCGGAAGTACAAATAGGGGATGCATCACAAAACACACAGTCATTAAACCTCTGAGGCTGTAGCTGTACCTCAAAGTCCTTTGCATCATTCACACTGTTGCATGGCAGACGCATGTTTGTGTTTTGCAAAGGGACTTCTCATCACAGGACCCGACATGAGACAACTCTGTCAAGTTGAACAACACGAATGCTGATGGATACGGAACGGGCAGCCCTGACCGCCCGATACATCCATCCTTTGAAGGAGGGGGGATGGTGAATTCTCGTCGGACTCCACTAGCTAATAGGGCCGGGTCAAGAGCGCCAGAGTGGCCATTTGTGGTCTCTAAAACAGGATGTGAGTGATGTCGTTTAGGTGCCCCCTACATCTCTCCTCTTTTGCTGGGTCAAAACACAAAGCAGACAGATGATGGCAAAAGATACATGGTCAAGCACTGGATGCTGTGCATATGGAGTGACATGGAGGTCTCCATCTGTTTTGGTCTCAATGACAAGCCTAATTGTGATCCCTTTTATTCACCAGCAGACAATTTACAGGATGCTCACCTTGGAGGGCTATTTATATAGGAGTACTAGAGAGTAGGCCACTTGCTCTAGGGCCAATGCTGCATGACTGAATTGGCTTTCCAGTTGACATTCCAGAGAGTAAACAGTGCCATCTTGTGTCCAAAATTAAGTAAAACGCCTTGAAGAGCCACAACGGTAAAGTTGTTTGTATGCACACTTGCTTAAGAGTGTAAATTGTGAAACTATGAATCTATAAGTGCTTCATTGATGCATTTGATTCAGTCTGGAAATCCGTCACCACTTTGTGGTATTAATGCACAGAGTAGGGTTTTTATGCCAGAGGTGGTGGAGGTGGTTCAAGCTGGGTTAAAAGCAAAATTATGGAGCGGGGGCTCTTCTGGTGACTCAGCAAAGCATGCTCGTAAATTTTCAGAGCGCAAATCAGATCCATCGACCTCTGTCCTCATGCCGTCGTCCTCTTCCACAAGCTCATCAGAACATCGGGCTCAGTCTCTCGTTTATCTTGAGCACTTTTGGTTTTTTGACAGCTGGTATCAATTATCAGTTTTCAGCAAGGTCGTGCAGGTTTTTTTTTAATTTCCTCCCCACCTTGGTTTCTTGGGGAACAAGCGTCTTACTTAAAGAAAATAATTTCTTTGACGCGGACATCTGGAGTGATATCAAGCAAAAGCTGCCTGAAATTTTGAAAGAAACGCATATACTTGATATATATATATATATATATATATATATATATAGCTCCAACAAGATATATATGCCTATATATATATATATATATATATATATTTGTGGTTTGAAGTATGATACATCTTGTATCATCTGTATATATATATATATATACATATATATATATATATATATATATATATATATATATATATATATATATATATATACACCTCTTTCTGGCAGGGATTGGTGTGTTTTATGCTGATGACATGGTTGAACTTGCACTTTGCGTGCTAGCCTGCAGCTATTTCAATGTGGCTTAAAGTTTGAGCCGTCTCTCATTTGTCATATCAACCTTGTTTACCTCGTCTCCATGTAGGGAGGAGCACTAGATCTACAAGACTGATAGAGGTACAGGGTCCTCCAGATTTACTGGCACCTCTACTAGATATGTGTAAAAAGCCTTCAAATAAATGTAAGTTTTGGCCCTGGAAGGTGAATAACAATCCCTATTTGCCATGGTTCCGTTTGTTTACAGTTTCCGTGTAGACCGATATTTGGGTTTTTCTTATAAAGTTATAAAGATACACATTTTATCTGTTTTTCTTCCAGAGGACTAAACATAGAAATGGACCTAGCTAGCTTACATTAAAAGAATTTAACCAACTTTACTACATACAAGTAACAAATTAAACTTTTGTTGAGAATCTTTCCACACGATAGGCTGTAGTATAAGTTATACTGTAATTAGTGCTGTCAATCAAATAAAAGTTTCATTCACACACTATCATTGTGATTAATCAATTTATCTCTATGTTCAACCTCGTATGTTTGAAATGTAAACATGCATGTTGTTTTTTTTTTTTTTTTATAATATATATATATATATATATACTTCAAACCGAAAATGTCTGAAATTTTTCAGTTTTCCAGGTTTTCATAGTTTGGATTGTTTGTTTTCTTGTCTTTCCTATTTTGAATAGTGGCCAGGGGAAATGAGCCTTTGTATTATGTAAACAAACCATGCATCAGGTTCAGATTATTTGTGGTTTAATGCACAAGCAGATCATTAATTATTAAAACAATAACACAAGCATTCAGAACAATATTTTTTTTTTTTCTCACAGTTTAAAGCTTTTGTTACAACTACAAATACAATTTCATGTTAAGAGTGTCTTCTCATTTAGACTTCATCATGGATAAGACCTGGATTAAGGATTCCAACAAATTTCTTGTGAAAATTTCAGACTTTTCAACACCATCTTCAATTCTAGAGAAAGGAAGGTGGGATTGACAATGAAAGAAGGACGCAAGTAAAGATTTATGTCCACTGAATGGATAGGAATGAAGGAACAAACAAATATGTAATCATTTTAAAAAGTCAAAGCCCAGATCTCCATGTCATTGAGATGGTCTGGGGTAATTTAAACAGTAGTGAACTCTTAAATATTTACATCTGGAAGTGAAAAGTGGGGTGAATTGTCCTGAAACTGATAGACTGGCAGCTGACTACAAGAAGAATTTCACTGAGATTTTTCTCACAAACGTAGGTAGGACTGGCTACAAGACTAGCCAATGGAGTGAGGTTGTCTTCATTTTTTCCTGAGGATACAATCTAACTTTTTGTTTCACACCTCCAAGTCAAGCCATTTCAATTGATGCTGACCGGTAAAAGTGGCATGAGTAGATGTTTTTTACTTCTGTTAGAAATCCTTCAATATACACAACAGAAAATTGCTACAGCTGCTACATTCCTACCATTTACACCATGTCTGTTTCCACCACTCCATAGAATAATACTCTGTTTAATCTCATCCAGCTTGCTGTCGACAGCACCAGTCTTTATAGCCGCATAATTAACACTGAGGTGGTGGCTGAAAGTGAACAGATTAGCTAATACAAAGAGGCACAGCAGCTATAAAGAGTCTCTGATTTAGACCTTGGCATTATGGGAGGGAAAAAAAATAGTGACTTGATCGCACTCTGCAAACAAACCTTGTACAATATGTTTTGCTTGCCTGATAATTAGTTGCTGGACGTTTGTGTTTGAAGTGTGCGTGCCATGTCTGCATGTCAACAGCATTGTGCGTCCGTGTTACACCTAAGCTTTACGCCGATCTACCATTCGGTGTGTACCAGCATGCCGCTTAGGACAAATCGCCTTCATTATAAATGTGTCTAATTACAGTAATGAGACGATTTCATTATCACTTAAACGACCTTGTACCACATGCTAAACAAGGCCGGTTGTTGCAAACCCAGTGGGTTTGATGTGTCTAGTTGCTGCTGGAGAATTGCAGAAGGGCATCTCAGCATGTTCTACCAGCTGTACTGTATCTAATTGAACTGCATGAATTCATGTATATAATGACAAATTTCAGTGGAGACGCAAGCCATTGACATTTTTTGTTTAACTGGATGAGATTTTAATCAAAATTGAACAGATACCTGCAAGATTAAGGGGTTTGACAGTAAATCTAGTCTTGCAGTTTGGGTCACATTTTGGTCAATCCCATAGTGCAAAGAGGCCCAGTGACCTGGTAAATTTACAAATTTGGTTTGAACTAGGTACTCTTGGTCTAATTACATACAGCAATTCTGACACAGAATATTTTCTCTAATATTCAGCCATATTTAAGATATTATTTTTTGATGGTGTACATATTGTACACAAATAGCTGAAAGGCATAAAAATAGCTAAACCTTAAACACTTAAGTTCTGTCAGCAACTTTGATTCTGACGTTTTTGAAAAATGTAGTCACGTTGAATTATAAATACGTGATTGGTTGGTTGGGTATGTAGCAAACCGGGATGAGTGTGGTCAAGGGCAGGCTTGATGTGAAATGTATAAATAGAGATAGTTTAAAACAAATATATTTGTGATGAAGAATTTGAGACTGATGAGATTAAAAGTGTATTTAAGTAGCATTATATAATGCTTCATGTTACACAACATCTCACACTGTTTCCTGAGCTCTACCTGGCAACCTCTAAGGTCTCCTCTCATCTTTGCTAAGCACTCAATCTGTTTGGTGGGTGACCTTTAGTTGTCAAAGAGCTTATCTCCTGCTTTTAAAGCACCCTGCACCCCTGAACTAATCCTTGGAGCCAAACACTGCCGGCCTAATCCCCACTCTCCGAGGTCCTTCCTCATTCACTGTTAGCTTTCCCTCTAATTGTCCTCAAGGCTCTTTAAGCCTCGTGCAATTTTGTTTCACTGCGTGTGCCTTTTGTCTATGAGTGAATTTATTGATCTGTCTGTGCATGTAGGTATTCTTGCCTTTGTAGTGTGTACCTCCTTAGGAACTAAAAGCTGTGTGAGTGTGTGTGTATTTGACCGGTATATTTGGGCAGGGACCAGTGACCATGGAGCCATCAGGGTGCATTTAGGAGGATTGGAACTGTGTGCAGGGAGGGATCAGCATTGGAGTCGGAACTAAAGCTGCACAGGCGGAAGCCCAAAATTAGCATTCAGGAGGTTAGAGGTGTGCTATGTGAATGCCGGCATGCATAGATGGGTGTGTGTGTGTGTGTGTGTGTGTGTGTGTGTGTCCTGGACCCAAGGGTAGCAGTTCCTGGTCACAGTCTGTGGATGAAAGTAATTGCCAGTGGAGGGTAACCTGCAGCTGAGCCCAAGCTACAGTGTGTGTGTGTGTATATGTGTCTAAAATTTTGGGCTGCAGTTTTTCCAGCTGCAGTTCAGTGAGCCTAAATGCCATGGAGCTTTTGTTTAAACACAACTGTATAAATCTGCTAAATGTTAAGGAAAGCATCATCCTATGAAACTGTGACTACCATAAACATTTTTTTAAATTTGTTTTCGTTTGTAGATGTTAGACAGTGCAGAGAAAGGCAAACAATATGGCCATATAGCAAGCTACTGCCAAGTTTTACTTCCTGGGCAGCCATTTTATATTCCAAGGTGAATATCTGAGCCATAACTTTAACTTCATGACTCATTCCAAGTTCACAGAGCACAAATTCAAACTTTCTCTTCCAAATGCACCAAGCAGTATTCAACAGTAACAAATAAAGTATTTATTCTTTTAAATAGAGATTTACATTTTGGCCAGTTCATTTCAAAAGAGATGAAACTCAGAAAAACTGGATTCAGAATTTATGAACATTACTTTTCAAGCATTTATAATTGCGACAGTTTCTCAATGAGAATTGAGTCTAGACTTTAAATGGGCCATTCAGATTTATACAATACTTTGGTGTCAACCATTCAATAGTTACAGCCTTTGCAAATATCCAAATTGTATCCCTGGAAAGTACTTTGTTTAAATGCAAGATACTTTGCATTTAAAAATATGGTAAATTATGTCATTGCGAATTTTATTTTTCTTCTTTTCTTTCCTGTTTAGCAAAGAATTTAAAAAAGCTTACTGCGTTGAATTTTGAATTTTATTATGATGAATTAGGTACTTTGCAGTAAAATGCGACTTATTTACATAGTCTTTGTTTTGTATTATGCAATGTATTTGACTTTGCAGATACTTTACATGTTTTATATATGTGATTACTTAATATCCACTAATTAAATTAGACTAAATTACTCAAGCACTCAAGTATAAAGCAGCCTTTATACAGAACAACAATATCCGAATTGATTGCCATAAAATATATTGTAGTTTGTTGTCATATATTGACATAATAGAAAGAAGTTCATGTGTATGGTTAACACATTGTGGAACTATTTCACAACTTTAACAATTACAGATTTTAAACTTCATATCTGAAATAGCATCAATTTTGTTTGGGAGAATTAACATTTAGGAGTACCTTATGTTTTTTTGGAAACCGGTTTGTGATTTATTTAAAATATATGTTATCATCACCATATCGATATTTCATTGTTCACATTGTGCAATATTTACTAATGTTGTTTCCCTAGATACTCTATGTGCTACTTATCAAAGCCAGCTGCCTCAATATTTCTTCGTTTGACCTGAAGCAAGCGTTGCACAGCTACAGGCTTTTAATTAGTTTTAGTGTAGCTATTTTTACATCATCTTCACCTAAGGCAAAGACCTGGAAAGATGTGATTTTTTAATAGAAAAATAGGCAGAAGTTACAGCTATGAAAAACCAAGGCCAAAACCACTGCTGACCAAACAGAACTCTAAGCTTTGAAACAGCATGAAAAATAATGAATTATCTAATTAGTTTTCATTATAAAATCACATTTGCCACAAACATTTAAACCCTCAAAGAAAATATTTTGTTTAGACAAAAGTTGCCTCAAGCTAATAGCATTTAAAAAATGAAACGGCATAACTACAGCTAAGTATAATGATGGCAGTGTGATGATCTGAGGCTGAATGAGACACTGATTGTTGATGGGAAATTGTTTTCTGTTCTCTATTAAGACATCTTCATGGAAAATGACCCATCAGTTTGTTACTTTCAGTTGTGGAATTTGCAGTAGTGACCTAGTCAAAGTTCAGACGTAGATCAAATTGAGTTGCTGTGGGGTGTTTACCTTCATTCACTGTGGAGTTTATTACATCATTAGGATTTGATAAACCAGTTCAGTGTGGATAGCTTGTATCCCCTTAAATGAGAACATTAAAACATAAATAAATAAACATACTGGTTCAAATTTAGGTTGTCTTTGATATCAAAGCTTCTTTAGTCATGACAAACAGCTAAGTTCAACAAAAGATCAAATCAGTAAGGGGAAATATTTTTTCACTGCACTCTACAATGTGCGCAGAATGTAAATCTGTGCACACTCATTGCATAAAGACTTGCCTTAAGGTATTAGTCACATGCTCAGACCACTGTGAGATAAGGCCATTTCTTCATCTTGCTATAATACTCTGATGGTAAATGGTGGGTAAATGTCAACACTGACCTCAAGTCAGCAGACTGTCATGAAGCAGTACATACAGTGGGTGTGGACAGGTCAAGTTGCTTACGTCTATCCTCGTCTTTAAAGCTCAAAGGTTGCTTCATGCAGGTTGGTCGGGTTTTAGAGAAGAAACAAGCTGAGTCATGGGAAATACATAACTACAAAAGGAAATTGTTCTCTAAATTGCAATACATGAACAAACACACCAAAAACAAGACGGCAAACACTGACAATGTACGACATATCAATTCAAACTACCTGCCTGTAAGGGTCATTTTTCAAGTTGAGGCTGACTCATGGTTTGTAGGTTTGATCGATGGAGGCTTTGAGGTGGAAAAAAAAAAAAAAACAATTAGTTGCTACCTATAATCTATAAAGCTATTAGATTTTCCAAACAGAAATGCACTGTTTCCCCCATTCTGCTGAGTATTTGAATAGAAATGTGTACGGTCCAGGTTTTTGTTTACTGCAGGTCAGAATATATGTCTGGAATGTACAGAACAGTAGGGAATAATTTAGCACAGTTATCAGAATATTTTAATCAAATTTATTCTATATTTAGAATACAGTTCATTTTCCTGCACCTATTTGAATTTGAGTTGTATGTTCTGTCAAAACACCACCAGATGGCGCTAAATGCAAACAATTTAATCCTACATTTCACTTTTCTTCATGCAGCTGAATTTGAGGCTGACGGAAAATGACTACCAAAAAACATTATTTTTCTTTTGGTAATTTCAGGAATTAAATAATGTATGAAAATACATAAAATGACAACATCGAGATAGTAATGCATGTCAGGTATCACAACTGCTACGACTAATTACGACTAATAGTTGACCCAAGTAGCACAGCGGCTTATCTCATCTGCACGATTCTACTGAGAGAATATAACTGACAACTTCGGGCTGGGGAGGAAAAAGTCACAGAAAAGAAAGAGCAGACATGCAGGGACATACCAGAAAACAAAACACACACGACCCCAAGACATTTGAGACCCATGGGGGGAGGATCCGTGTGGCAGAAGGCAAGCACCCTGAGGTCCTTCCCAATATCTCCAAGCTACTTCGTCTGCAAAACAAGCTGTCTTCCTACACCAGATTTCACCTCGGCTCTGCTCTCAGTTCACGGTGGGTTCATCATTTGCCACGTCACCTTAAAGCGGCCTCATAGATCACTGGTCAATAACACAAGACTCAAGAGTTCTGGACACAAAAGCAAGAGCAGGCCCCGCCGACCTGATTACAATGGCACTGGCTCTTTTGTCGCACAAACACAAAAGGCAGTGCTGGGCTTTAATTAAAAGTTGCCCCAGGTGAACAATGAAGCAGGATATTGCCCGCTTCGTCATCTTTTGTAGCAGTTTGTGGAGGTGGCGACGGTGGTGGTGGGGTGTGGGATCTCATGCAAAGACGACTGGAGCGGTTTCAAGTGAACGGCTGGAGAGCGAACAGGTGTTCGTGGGGTGGAAAATTACAAGAAGGTATCACCATTTTTCATACCGCATTCATGACTCACGATAGACAGGTAAAGGGGCCCTGATTCTGAACGGAAGGGCAAAAATTGATAAATGGGGTTGGATTTCTAAGAAGATTTTGGTTCAATAATTAATCAAAGTTCAGATAGCATGAGTAATGTACATTTCAGGAGAGGACACAAGGTTTTCTTTCACACTTTGTTTTACAAT
Source organism: Gambusia affinis (assembly GCF_019740435.1). NCBI lineage: Eukaryota > Metazoa > Chordata > Actinopteri > Cyprinodontiformes > Poeciliidae > Gambusia > Gambusia affinis. The sequence continues at coordinate 6,349,069 of NC_057891.1, read as the reverse complement.
TATAATCAATCAGGATGTTGGATTCCCTTTTGTCAACTATTAGTTATTGATAAAAGTTCCTTAGACAGTATTATTTGATCATTATTATGGCCGAAAGAGGTCATTAACCCTTTCTTGGGTGGTGCCTTCAAGGTCTTTCCTTGCAAACACTGGAATTACACAACTCTTCTAAATTTGGTAAGGCCATTTGATACCTCCTTACAACTTTTCAACCAAATTTGCATGTTCAGATGTAAGGAAACACATCTTTCAATCAAGTTTTGCTTCAGGGCTACTTTTATTTTGCACAACAATGCTGCACTTCAATCTCAGAGTGGAAATAATGCCAAACATCTAGTTTTCCTGCCTTTCCCGTCACATTTTTGTACTCAGCCGGCTAGCCAGTGGCACCTGTTTTCACACACTTGTCATACATTTGAAGCGTGTTGCCCTCAGGTGGGAGAAGGATCAAATCAGACACCTGCCATGTTCCCCATACAGCCATAGCTTTGCATCGTGGTTCACCTTTGCCCTTCTGTCAGTGACACAACCGAAAACAAAGAAACACACACCTAGTGGAGGAACGGCTGGTCGTGATTAATAACTGAACTATCTCGGAGCATGGTGTAGGGGGCGGAGAAAGTAATATGAAATTAATAAAAAGCAGTCTTGTTGCAAAAACACATTGAGAGAATCAGCTCAGGAATTATTGTTCCAGTAAGGTGAATTTTCTGGAAAAAAAAATACATATTTTTTTAACCTTAAAAAGTAGGTTTGTCCCAAAACGAAAGGGGAGGATATACAGACAACAGCAATGAAGGACCACCAAGAAAAATTAACAAAACAATTTGAAATGGAATTCAAGTTGAGAAGCAAATCATGACTCCAGTAGCTCAGTACATTTTTGCTAAGACAGTTTACATGTTCTACTAGTCTTTAGATAGTCGTTAGAAGACTGGAGAATTTGACTCCCTGAGAACTTAAACATTTAAGAAAAAAAAAAAAAAAAGAGGGTCAATGTTGGTTCAGTGCTATGCTAATTTGAAAGTCAAGAGCTAGCTCTAGGTATTCTGACAGATTTTAATTAACAATATATCTGATTACGTTAATCCATTACTAACAAGTTGAATAGCTATTAAACCTGTAGAAGAAAGGTTGGAGTGCTATTAATAACAATTTCCATATGATCATAAATTACATTTTGGCTAAAAGAAACTATGTGAAATGTTACATGATGTTTGTGCCGCACATGCTGTACATTTTTCAGTTGGACAACAATGCTGTTATTATGCAACTCCACGAAAACAGGTTAGACTGCAAAACATTGACTAAATAACATACAAGTCTGGATCTGTGTGAAAGAGAACAAATCAGGTGCTTCCTACCAGTACAGATGATGGCTAAAGGGAAAGTTTAGAACAAAGCAGAACACAGCAAAGTCATTTCTCTGACAGCAAGTGACTCTGTCCCCTCTGCTAGATGACATTGTGACAGAGGCTGTCATCTTAATGTTTAGGTGTTAGACTCTGTAAATATCAGCCAAGTTGCACATGAGGTTGCCTCAGCATTTCTATCCTTTATTGATTGACAGCTATTGCAGTCCAAACTGAAGGCTCAATCTAACCCTTAAGGGACGCTACGTCTTCTCTTTTTCTCTACTCACACAACTCACAACAACTGCATGGTATTCACACCTATAGTGAAAAATCTCAGGACCGTCCATGCTTAGAAAAACCACAAAACGATGCCTCCTGAGACATGATTTCAAAAGACAAGAGATAAGGATTGAGAGGAGATAGTTATACGCGTGTCTCTTGAGTCTCCCTCCATGGTCTGGATCTTCACACCAACAATAGCTGAATGAAAACAAAGTCCGTTAGGACAGCACAGTTTGAACCTTTAATAAAACATGCTGGTTCCAAATATTTGATTTACAATTAAGAAGTCACTTAGATGTCACTAAATAGGCCAGATGAGGAAAGAAGCCGGATGATACTGTGTAAACTCCTCCAAAAGGAGCACTAACAGAGCAGCTATTTTGACCTGAGGGGGACTTGGGGCTCTTGGTTGCGTCAGTGAAGGGAGAAACAAATGTGTGATGAATGAGAGCTCTCCAACTAAACTGCCTCCCATGCCTGCATGAGCTTAACCACAACTTATAACCATTTGAAGAATGGTATGAAGGATTACCGTATCAGTACACTCTGTTTTTGACTGAAGTGGATTGTTGTGGTTACAAGAAGATACAGGGAACCAGTTCAATCTAGCTTGCTAAATGCATTTTCTTCTTGTGCAGGATGTTATAACAGCTGCATTCTGTCAGAACTCAGGATATAGCCGTATTTTTAGTTATGTATGTTTTACAGAATCTCAGCTTGATTTTTGTTTTAACACAAGTACACTGATTGAAAGGAAAACACCACTATTGGTGCAAAAGAGGAGAACAGGAACAACTTTTTACTTTACAGATCTGGAAATGGTTACATACTTCAACACTTATGGAGTTTGACTATGTTCACTCTGTGTAAAAATAAATGTTTAAAAAGCTAGTTTGCAATGATATAGATGAATATATTGTATCATTTGAGAATGAAATAAACTCTTTTCTTGCTTTCTGGGGAGAAAAAAAAGATGCTTGTTTTAAAATACAGCAAGAGACTTGCACATAATTTACATCCAGTTCACTTTCCAAATGTCTCCTATGGATATTCTGAGGCTCAACAACGTGCAGTGCTCATCGACTTCAATCCCACACAGTTCCAGCCTGTAGACTTTTGCTTACCAGACCAGCTTTGCAGGATTGACAGCTCGAGGTGAGCGGTGTGCAGGCATTCGATGGGATTCTGAAGTTTAAGGTTTGAAGGCCCGTTTCTGCACAGTCTCCTATTGACAGGAGAACAGCCTGAGCCCTGGAAAGACTACTTTTTTTTTCCTTCCTCCCATAAAAATTCTGATGCAGAGTGTGTGAGACAGGCTGCGGCACATGAGCGGCGCGGTGCTGGACTGTAGGCGGATCGACTCCTTAGGCCAAGACTGAAAAACACGCATGGATGCGAGAGGATCTCCGCTATTTGGAGGGAGATTCTCCTCACGCACAACAGGCAAAGTTGTCCCCTGTCTCCGGGACGACGTCTTTGGGGAGGATTTTCCTCTGGGCCTCTTGCGGCGGGGGCCGTGTTACTTCCGTGAGGGTAACTGCAAGTGACATCAGAAGGACTAAAAGTAGAGGCAGCGAGGGCTGGAGCTGCAAAATCGACGTGCCTTCAGGTCTAAACAAATCCAAGAATGCAGCTACTGTACTATTTGTCCTCTACGACGCAGCAGAAAATGTGCCCTTGATAGAGGATTACATGGGTCATTTTTGTACATGTTGGAGAATAATTCTGTAAAATCTTATGTAAAAATTCCCCATTAAGTACACTCTTTGGAAGTTATCTCACAGAGATATAACTTGAGAGCTGTTAAAATATGCGTCAGAAGAGCCTCAACATTTACCCCAGCAAATCCAGATACTTGCAAAATTACCAAATCTACGTTGTTTTCTAATAAACGTAAGAGTTTTCTGAAAAAAAAAGAAAAAAAAAATGTTTTTGAGTATTCACCCACATGTTTGCAGCCCACGTCTAACATGAGGACAGATGAACTTTTGCTGTTGCTGTTAGTTAATGGTGTGCTGCCCTTAAATATCTCCAGGCTCTCTTCCTTTCAGCGCACATGTTTCTGTCTGCTGCTTATCAGGCGAATGAGGGGGAGCGTGTAATTGTGCGCTACAATGTCTGCTCTGTCCCCTTCGATATGCAGAGGTAACATTGCACTCATTACTGAAGGAGCGCTGGAAGAAAGCGAAGGCACAGATCATGCTGTGGACTCAGGGGAAGGATTTAAACCGTTAAGTGCACCATGATTGCGATAACAAATAAAAAATGAGAGATGTGTTGAAACAGCTTTTGGCGAGCTGTTCCTGTCACATTCTCCATCGCTGTTTTGTTGCCGTCATCACTCAATGTAGGCCTTTCATGCACAGCGATCACTAACCGCAATTCAAAAGCCATTTTCCTGAACATATGTCTTGGTGATATACTAACACCTATGTCACCTTAATGGATTCTAGCGCGTCGACCCATAAACCATCACATCAACTTCTAAAACTTTCTTTAAAAAAAGAAATAAATAAATCAATATGAATAAATTGGTTGACATACTGACAAGTAAAAGGGTTAAAAATCAATTTCTAAGGCTGTGGAAACAGTTGAGAGAGCCGCTATTCGTGAATGGGGAAAATATTAAACGGTTGTACGTCTTACAAGTTGTAGCAGAAGGAAATCAACAGAATAGTTCCAGCAGCAGATAAACAGCTGAAAGCCTCACTTATCAGAGTTTAGTGTTGATGATTTATAATTGACTGAAAAAAGAAAAAAAATAGCAAGATTGGCCACCCGTTGTTGAGTTTTAAAGCAAGACACTATGAAAAAGACCAAGAGTGTTGAAACATCTGTTACATTTTCGCTTCACTTTTGCACTGTATTCGGTCAAATGAAGCAAACCTTTTCAACAGACCTTGAGCATCAGTGTCAACATGTCTGTGTTCAGTGTTTTGTTGCTGGAGCAAACTAAAGTTAGTAAAGGGACAAATCAAAAAGTTTGAGAAACCCCAGACTGTCTCGACTAAACCAAACAAACAGAGGCCAATAAGAGGCCAAAGATAATATTTTTGTGGCTTTGCTGTTCGCAGAATGTGTCAAATCCTACCATCCGACTGAAACACACATAAAAGGATGAGAGTTTCCTCTCTGGGTTGCAGTGTGAGATGTGTTGCTAAACTAGGGGTGACTGGGTCTGAATTGGGGATGGAATATGAATTTGACTAAAATTATTCATGTAAACATTGTTTTTCATAACCGTGTGTCCGTCCTTTCTTCTTCAGCTCAGCCTCGTTTCAGTGGAATTTACTGCAGGTGGAAGCAGCACGAAACTCATTTGTTAATCAGGTCCAGTTTATTATGAAACTCAGTCCCTATTGATGAAACCATCTGCCCATGACTACGGCACATTATCTTTGGTTATGAGCAAAAAGCGCCTCATTGTTTGATCAAACAACACGCTGATGGAAAAAGAAGTAAATAATTAAACATAGTGTGCCGTCAGTGAGATGATAACTACATCAACAGCGGGGCCTTTCAGCACCTCAAGCCACAAAGCATCCCATGCAAATTAAACAGATACACGTCTCGTCTTTTGTCTATTTTAAAACCGAGCCTGCTTTGCAATTGAAATAAAGGATTTATTTATATTTCAAGAACAAGAAAAGGACAATAGGGTATTTTAAACAGTTATCTAGAAGAGGGGATATTTGCACGCATAGTTTGTTTAAGCTGATATCTGGAATTTGAACCCAGGTCATTTCGGGTGTGAACGAATGACATCCATGTCACGCTAGAATTTACTGTTTAGTAAATTCATGTCACTAAACAGAATTTAGTCGAGCAGCTGACTAAATTCATATGCATTGAGAAGCAACACTGCAGATACCGTCAACATTTAGGATAATTGAGTTTCTTGTGTAATTTCAAGGTTACAACCTTTCCGGTTTATTAAAGTCAGGCCTCTCATTTCTCAGACGGCCTCCTCTGAGAGAATATCTAGGTTGTGTGATCAGTGAGGTCAAGCACCTCTCTGATGTTCCAGATGGGAGCAAATTTACACTAATCCGTGACAAACCGGCCTGGTTTTAAGCAGCCAGTACACTAAAATACAAGGTGAGGGGGACATTCTTGACCCATCTGAAAGTGATCAGCCTGTGGAAAACAACAGCTCAGAGGGGACGGGTTAGACTCAGATTAATCCCTTACTTCCCCTAAATTAATCAGATAAACTATTTGGCGCTTTGAAAGTTGTCGTGTGGCGGCGTGAGTCCGGATGATGTTGATGGTTTATGAGTGTCCGCGCCACAGGGAGGGTAGAGGTCAGGCTGAGCAACAACTCAGCTGGCGCTGGTAGCGCTGGAGTCGTTTTCAAGGACGCAAAGTGGCTTGATTTCTGTTGGCTGTGTGATGGATTTAACATTCACTACACAGCAAGACTCTAGTTTTATTTATCAAGAAGCCATTTTACACTATTACAAGTGTTATAAATGATGCACCTCAATGGTAAACTACTGTTTCCTTTTTATTTTAGACAAGTCTATTTTGGACACATTATCTGTTTGTGCCAGCTGTATACAGCATTGTTTTTGTCCTTGGGGCTGAAAGCAGCAGGTTAATTAAAGCTTATCAATGTAAGATTATTATTATTTTATTTTTTCCTCACAATTAGATAGGAACCTCATAGAGGAGGCACTCTGTCTAACAGCGGCTGAGCCTTTCTGTCTGAGTTACCGGCTATGCCCCATTTAGACACCAGCAAAGTAAATTAGACCACGGGTGGGAGGAGACAGAGTTGAAATTTGTGCAGACCAGGCAGTCAACTTATGAAATGTTACATTGCAAGAATAAATACGATATTCTTAATAATTAGGGAATCATTTATGACATCCTAATTATTCAGACAATGATGTCTACAGGGCTGATAAAAACTACTTTCCCCTCTTCTTGCTTTTTTCACTGAAAAGTTTCAGATCACAAATGCTGTGGGATAAATCACAATTACATAAACATCATATTTACAACATTGTTAAATGTATCTATGATGAGGTGATATAAAAATCGTTGAGTATGCAATGTTAACGTCATTGTCCAATTTCATCTACAAATATTCCCAAACCATTTGATTTTCTTGTCAATGAGGGTCAGTCGCTGTCTTCAGGAGAAGTTTAGCCACGTGTAGCTTTAGAGCACAACTGACTACAATGAATGAAACGTCCAACCATGTTCAGGACTAAAGAAGCATTTTAGATGAGAGGGGAAAACATTTCAAGAAACAACAGAAGAAGCCATGTACTTAACTACTATGTACTGGATGACTAACAATATATTTGTATAAAACTGAAGACCAGTCAAAATTATACAAAATTATGTCTGATCTGGTTTCAACACTAACAAAAAGTTCTTCGCAACACACACTATGCACAATGAAGAGACAAGTAAACATACACTTAATTATTATCTATGACATTCTTCCCCAGTTAATAATGAACTAAAGTCAACTAAAACGTCATGGAGAATGACTCAAATAATATAAATACTAAACATTTTACTCAACTGAAATCAAATGAAACTGTTTTAGGGTAAGATGTTGAGCCACATCCAATTTTTAGATGCATGGTGTAGAAAAGTGGGACAATTAAGAATAAAAATACAACACGCTTAATCTCAGATTGTTTCAAAATACAAAAAGTGATTTTTCACAGAAATGCTTAAAATCTTACAGTAAAATTAGTGACATAGTAAGGCTTCCACAGATGACTAAACTGTGCGTAAAATCACTACTGGCCGTCGCTAATTTAAGGATTCACCTCCATCAGCGCTAGTCACATCTTGGAATCAAGTCGCACACCGGCTGTCTGGCAACGAAGAGACCCATCATTTCACAGGTTTTACCAAAGAAATGACGGAAGCTTGGTGATTTTACATCATCTAAAATTAGATTTTAGAATTTGAATGTAAAATAACTGACTGTTACCAGGGCTTAAAACAAATCCTATTTGTGTTTTATTTAAGAGATGATTGAAATACATTCAGAAAGTGAAAAAAAAGCGCAATCGGGTTTGTAATTTTATAAAAAAAAAACCAAAAGCTTCACGTTGCAGATTTTATTTTTAAAGTCCAAAACGGAAGCACTTTTCCATACTGCAGCTACCCTGACAACGGTTCTATGACTTGTCCACCTCTACAGCATGCAAATGACTGTGCGAGACCAATACAACTCAGATTGGTTAACTAAACAGAGCGCGCCGCACATGCAGCGCCAGAGCAGATCAGAGCAGAGTGCGTGTTTGACAGCTGCTGATATAACAAGACTTGCACGAATTTCTGGAGGGGTGCAACCGTATTCTATTTTAAATTAGTTACCTAGAATCTTCAACTTTAATCTTAATTAACTCTGCGCATGGTGTACACCCATCATCCCGGGACTTGAGTGCTCAAGCTTTTCCCCTACGTGCATTGGAATAACTGGAGCCCGAGAGACAAGCAGAAGAAAGGGTACACGGGAGCAAGACGGGACGGCTTTGAAGTTTATTTCACCTTTTTTTTGTCTTGAACGGAGCTCATATTGGACAAGAGAGACGGCCGTTCGTTCCCTTTTCATGCGTCGGCTGGCCACATTTAAAAATGGTACGAGTATGCTGACATTCGGACTACCTTCCTCCTTTTCTCCACTTCGGTTTTATTCGGTAAGTCACGAAGCTGAGAATGCATGCGTGTATAAGATGTTTAATTACTTTTAATTACAGCTGCGGACCGGTTTACTATGGAAATTCAGGTCCAATTACGGACATGTTCAAACCAGCTTGTAGCGCAATTTACAGCCATATATATATATATATATATATATATATATATATATATATATATATATATATATATATATATATATATATATATATATATATATATATATATATATGGGACAGAATTAACTTAACAGAGGGCATGTTCGACAGAAAATGACTCGGGAGATGTAGGGTGCTTCATTACCTAACTCCAGCACACCTGGCCGTCTGCCACACACAGTTACAGTATTCCCACAGTGGCGCGCAGCATTATGGCAACCTGGACTACCCGTTATTAAAGTTAACGTTGACTGTTACTCATATTATAATAACGCATCACCGACCTGTTTGCTCTATGCAAATATGCAGCATTTATTACAGAGGAACATGTTGCGCGTTAATATTTTAATTAAGACTTATTTGTCACAGGTGTGTTTCGTGCGCGCTGCGTCAGAGCCAATCAGAACGCTTTCCATAACAGCTAATTCGTTCAGTTGTCGGTCCTGCAGCATCGTTGTCTAATACATGAGGCTATAGTTCTTTTTTAAATGGAAGTTAATGAGGAAGGCAGTGTTCTAATTAGGTTGTGAATTCCATAATTGAGTCTGGGCTCCAATTTCTTGCTTGGATGAATCAATGGTTAATAGCCAAACAGCTTAGCTATATGTCACTGGAGTGGCGTGAATGTTTTTCCTGGGTGATTTAGGGAGAAATGATGCGGCATGCTTCAGATTTCTATTCAGACTGGAAAAGTTTGGATTCAAGTGTAATTAGAAAAGAAAGATAATTGTGGAATAATTATTTTTTAGACATACTAAACCTACCTAAAAACATCCTCCTGGAAAAGTCTGACATTTTGACAGTGAAAGTGTAAAAGGTGTAAGATCCTGACTTGTTGCAATAGATTCATATGAAATAATCAGCCAGCTACAGGGAATTAGGGCAAAACCAAATATGTTGTTGTAGATATCCTGTGGTTTAGTGGTGATAAGTACCTTGGCAATGAAGGTAACCAATTATGTGTTTGACCAGGTGTTTTACTGAGTAGAGCAGCTAAATAATATTGGCCTGACTGATGCAGATTTAGAGTTGCAACTTTAAGCTGCTATCAGACTGTGTTCAGGTGAAGAGGAGCAGCCCAGAAAATGTTGAATCAATCACAAATATGCAGTGAAAAATAAAACAGGGTCTGCTCTCTTGGCTCAGCGAGTTGAACTGTCTCTTGCCACTTGAGGGGGCGGATGTCATAATTATCATTTCTCCTGGACTGCAGCGGAGAGGCCGCTGGCACTGGCAGGATCCCAGCAACTCCGTGGGTGTATATAGTGGCCATGTTGACTTTTTAGGGTGAGACGCATCGCTTCCAATTCAGAGGAGGTGGGGAAAATGGTGACAAGTAGGGGAGGCTATCCCATGTCACGTTGAAACGAAATGAAACAACCCTCACCGTCTGTGATGCTGCTGGAGCATCACAGAGTGAGACAGGTTGTTGTTGCAGGTTGTTGTGGTTTTCCACCCAATACAGTAGCGTGTATTAAAGTAAATGATTAGGTTGGACTTTTCGTCCGGCAAAGGTTGTCGGACACAACGCCTAGTTATTATGCTGTTTTACTGTTATCCGCAAGTGTCTTATCCGAGACACCTGCAAGGAAATAGCCACTTTCACTGAAAGTGCTACTTGCTATAAAGCTCTCTTTCAAGAGGAATAGAAGAGCTGCAGGCCAGCCATCTTTTATTGGAGGACTGGTGAGTCAATAGAGTCCTCACAGGGCTCCTCATTATATCTGTTCCACTTGGGGCACTGCTGCTCCTTAGTCTGAAAAAAAGGTGCATGATTGATAGTATTTAAATGACAAAAAGGCTTCTCAGGAGTAGGATGGCTTTGTGATTCTGCTGAAATGCTTAGCGAGCAGGTTATTTGGGACAGCAAACACCCAACTGCCTTTGTTTGAAGTCAAACACTCCCATCTGTGGCACCCACGTCACATGTCTCTTCCTGTATTGTCAGTAAATGCTGCTAATCTTAACACCAACAATATCCAACCAAATCTGTTTCAGTAACAAATAAGGACTTCTGGGTATTTTAGAGATGGGCTTTTATTAAAAAACAAAAAGTATACTTCCAAGCTTCTGCCCTGGGTTTTAACTGGAACCGCTCTAACTGCCCTCGGTGGCATTCCTAGTTACCGTAATTGGTTTTGTCCAGGCGGACAAGTCTGGCCAGTTGTTAAGTCGTCAGGCACTCAATTAAGTCTGCCACAGTTGCAGAAAAGAGGCCATACAGACAGAAAGATTTCTAAAGATTCCCAAATCTAGTGATTTGGAAAACTCTACAGATTGAAACTGATTTTTAGTCTCGCTGAAACTCAGCGAGACATCTTTTTAAATTCAGAAAGTTGTTATTCTGTCTTCCATGAAAGGATTTTCCACTCATCTGCCTCTGTCTGCTCATGGTTTCCATCAGCCTCTCTTATTCTGTTTCCGCCGGCAGCAGACTGGATTTCCTCGGACCAGAAATCGGTCGGCTCAGAGTTTCACGCAGGTGGAGTTTTTCAGTTCTGCCAGCTGCGCATCACAAAGCGAACCTGCGCCGATCTCTTTGTGACACAGGAGCGAATTATACCAGCATCTGGTGAATGTACAGTCAGAGGGAAATGCGAAGGAAGAATGGGAAGCAATAGATTCAGGCTTAGCTTTTGACCTCTTTTTCTATTTTTCCATAACAGGATATACAGATAGCAGCAGTGTTTTTGCTTGAGTAGCTGAAAGGTTCTACCCTCAGGGCTTAAAGCTGGGGCCCCTGTTGTTTTGATGATATGCCTCATAAGCATGCATGAGCTTAACATCCCTCTACAATGTGCCAACATGAACAATAGTCACCCAGAAGCAGATGCTTGCTTCTGGCATCCACAATGTCTTTTTAGAGAGCTTCTTCCCTAATTGTCATTAATTAGTTTCTTATTATTCCAGTCACTGGTAGGTCGACTTTATACAAGTTTGTCCAATTAATTAACCCAGCAGGATTTTGCTGAAGAGCTGGGAGCTTACTGTTCGATACAATTAGCACCTACTGACTGTTTTATACAGGTTTCACAATAAGATTTTATTTTTTGGAGGTAGCGGGGGAGAGGTGATAATACCGTGTCTGTTTATATTAACAGCAGGTGGAGTTTCTGATTGGTAACAACTGAGCTACCAATCAAAAACTTTTAAAAAATTTTCTGAATGTTTTTGTTCATGTTTTCTGCTTAAGGAGTTTGTAAAAGAAAATATTTTGCACTGAAACTTGTTTGGTTCCGGCTCAGTGAGCAGATTTGTCATTTCCACATATTTTAGATGTAGATTAAGTGTGCTGTCTGACAATTCTGGAAAGGTATTCATACCGCTTCAACTGTTTCCTCATTTAATACCTTTAAAACAGAGAATTTTACATATTTTACTCAAACGTTTTTTAATAGATCAACAATGATATAAGTGACTGGCAGGTTAATAAAAAAGAAAATCAGACCAAACGATCTGATGCGTAAATGAGGAAATTATCTCTCTTTTATTCAGTTTTGCTTCTGTGAAATAATATCCAGTGTTTCTACATAACAGTTTTTCTTTTTCAAATTCTTTCCAAATAACATTTGTTGCTTTTGCAAGTCTATGATTTTTGCCGTAGCATCAGCTGTAAGTCTTTCAGGCGTTTCTTCCATCAATATTAATATTTAGCTCCTGAAAAGACCGACCAGCTTCCCTGCTGTGAATAAAAAAGATCCCCACAGCATGATACTGCTACCAAACATCTATTAACTTCAATACACAGCTGTATTTACACACAGAATGCCTATCTTATAATTAGGTGTCTGAAGCACATTTTCTGGCATTCGATTTTATTTTAAAGCATCAAAGGTGGAAATGCTTCCCATAGTTTTCAAATTTATGTTGCTGTCACAGAAACAGAGGTTTGGTTAAATATTTAAAGTTGAAATGTTTTGGCCAGTATCTCTAAAAAAGAAAAGAACAACCTTCCATCTGATCAGTTTATCGACTCTGACTCAGGCTAACCACTTGTTGTGAACTATGCTGGGCACCACTCAAGACTAGATGGTGTCTGCTGCATGTCATTTTTCTGCTTTTCTCATACAGCTGCCTTTTTTATTGCCTGCTCTGAACAGATCCATTTTCAAATCCTTGCCCTGCCGGTGACTCACTGCAGAGCAGAAAGCGTTGCTTTTTAAAGCGACAGCGTTGTCGGCGACAAACGTACATCTGCCGGCCGCAGATGGGTCTTCTTGCAAAACGCACCTCAATGCTGCTCTTATAACATTGCTGTTCATTTCTGGAGAACTAATTACTGCGCATAAGTTAAACAGACCATTTGAAATGCAAGCCTGGCAAATCACCCTTGCCATGGAGAGGTGAGCCGCCTTCCCTTTTCTCCTCCTATGCAGACCTGGTGCTTCTATTCTTAGATCTATCAGCATATGTTTGTTTCAGGAAGTTAAGGTCCGCAAGTAGAGATTTACAGTGGATCTCTTCTGGTTCTGGTTAATGCTAACATACTGCAGATTGAGGAAGTTTACAGAAGTTTTGATTGCTTTCAGGCTGTACAGTGTCATCCATTTCTCAGCTGATGGAGAATCTTTGACTCAATTTTCAGCAGCGTAGTGACATCCATACGACTTTTATCCGAGTTGGACGAGCCAGCAGATCTGTGGGACGCCACTGTGGATAACAAGCCTTTCATACTTGCCTTCCCCTACAGAAAAATGGATCAGGCTCCTGCCTCGTGGGCTGTTCACGGCTCCAGCGTGCATTACTTACTCTGACAGTGACAAGCACTGAACACGACTACAGCTGTGTTCATTTCCTCTCAAATTAATGCACTAAGCTGTCTCCTGGATAGAGTGCACTCTATGCTGTACAGTTCAACTCAAGGTCCATGTTCTGCTCTGCTCTGTGTGTTACTTCAGTGCCAAACTATGACAAACATTCAGATAAGACATATGCGACGACAAGGCCTACAGCATCAAATTAGATGTGAGAATACCAAACTATGCTATACAAATCGTTTTTTTCTTAAGCGTGTACAAATTCAGTTTTCAAATAGTACCTATTTAAAGATGCAGTCCTGGTCATACAGGACTTGATATGATGAGGTTTCATGATATAATGGAGCATCTGAGTGCGCTGCAACGCTTTACAGCTGGCTCAAATGAAGTGTGAAGAGGCTATTTATGGGTTTATAAATGGGCAGACCCTGTTGTCTGCTTTACAGCAGCTGGAGGGGTTCCATGTTTGATAAATATTCCATCACTGACTTTGCTTTCTCCTCTCGACTCCATCTCAGCGATCCAACCCACCTAAGGTCCGCACCGCTTTTGATGTCAGACGGCGAAGAGCGCAAAGATCTCTCAGGGCCATCACAAGATTCCTAATTGAATTGTCTGAACAGCGAAAGAAGCACATTCAAATCCATACATGTGAGCGCAATTCAAGACCGGAAAAATTTTCATCTCCTCCAGCCGTCACAGAGGAGTCGCATGGAACATTGATTGCCTGAAAAATGGATCTGTTAAAGAAGTCTGTTTGAAATACAGAAGACAGAGAGCAGCAGGCTCCTGCCTCCAATACCTCCCCATCAGCAGTGCTATCATGCAGATAATAGTCCCTTTTTTCATCTTGTATTGTCCTGGAAGCCAGCAGGGCACAGTGGTGGCTGCTTCACACAGGGACTCAAACAGGCTCTTGCTGATAACCAATCAAAGGAAGATTTCTCCGTCCCAGCCTATATTCCCGGTGTTTTTTTATTGAATAAACAATTCATAATTAATGAGATTAACAAATTAGATTTTACTTTTACCGTTCATAAACATTAGCAGCTGGAGCTCGCAGAAAATCACACTCATGGGGTTGGTACATTTGGGGGAATGCTGAGAAAGCCAAAAGAAATTATGGAAGTTGATTAAAAAATTCCCCAGGTCAGAATAAACATGAAGCCAAAAAAAGAGCTTGTGTCCCTTTGTTTTTCTTTTTTTTTGTCTCTCCATTTGGTTGCTTTACGTCCATTTGTCATTTCATTCACCTGTGGGTTCTATTGTTCTAGCCTGTCTGTCCATTTCATTTATCCAACTTTTCGTTCATTTGAGTTCAGTCCAGTTCAATTTTGTCCCACTCTGTCCCGCTGAGCATTTTTGTGTCTGTTCTGTCTTCCGTCCGACCAATCGTTTGATCCAGGTTTACTCAATTGTCAAGTTTGACAATTAATTTGCTCATGTTTGTGCATCTTTCCCCTTCATCTGTTCATTTGTCATTGTGTCTATTAACTTGTCTGTCATTTCTTATCTAGTCATTCCTTCCTTCCTTGGGTTTTTGAAGATTCCTAAGTCTGCAACAGTATGAGATTTTTTGCATTACAATAGGAGTAACTTCCTGCATGTTTAACACTGGGTTTTCAGACTGCAATAAACTACTCTCCTATTTTATGTGTTCAAATCCTGGTTTTGTAGCAACTCTATAATGAGTTTGTCTTGGGAAGATTTTCCACTGTGCTAATGCCTGACTTATAGATATTTCATGGCTATTTGGAGCACAAGATATCCCTGGAGGCAACAACACACAACTAATTACTGGAGAAGGAGGGATTACTAGTACATTCACTTTAAGATACACTGCACGCGAATGATCAATCACATTTATAGCGATCGATTTCCTTATTTTGGAAAGAAACAGCTTTTTACAGTCATTTGCAACAGGCAAACCTCCGATTTGTCCTTGGAAATGAGCGCGAGTCTAGATATGTGCCTGGAATGCCGACAGTGACCTTGCAGTTTGTCTGAATACCTAACAGCAACGACTTGCCTTTAATCAATAATTTCCACTCGACCGCACAATAATTTATCAAAGAAAGTGAGCAAAGGTATAGTAGAGAGGAGATGTTAGAGAAAGCCAAACTTGTCTCTGAGGTCTTCTGTTTGTAGTGAGAGACTGAAAGAATATGTGTGGTGTTACGTAACAGAGGTAGGATTTATATTTTTACTTGAGTCCACATTCCCCAGTGTCAACATACACACACACACACACACACACACACAATCTGCTGTAGGCCAAACGCCCCGTCAGAGTGTGCCCACGCCTCATCGACTCTCAACTGGGTGGAAGTATTCTCCTGAACTTAATTCAAAAGAAAGGCTGACTATTGCGGCTGAATCATGAGTCAGAGGATTCATTCTCCAACAAGCCCAGCTGAGCCGGGCTCGCCCCATTCTTGCTTTTTTCAGAAGATAATCAGATTCATTACCAAGATGAGCTGTCATATTCTGTATCCTACCTCTTTGAAGAACTCTGTTAGCTAACACGGCATGTCTGGCTCTTCCTTGATCTGAGAAAGATGTCTACACTTCCCCACCGGTCCCCCTGGGACTGAATTAGCTTTTGATCCGTGCGGTGTTAGTCAACTTTGTGTAACAGATTTCGATCAAATGCTGATTCTGCTTTTTGGAAAAGTTCATTTTTACTATTCCCTTTGTCACTCAAAGGAAATATGGCTGGAATCCTTTTCATAAGAGCTCGGTTGAAAATTTAGCGAACAGCATTGCCAGCTATAGAGATAGAACCATCAGATAACCTTAAATTATTCAGACTGATGTGTTTAAACCAGAAACACAAAGCCCTTCATCAGTCAGACTGAGCAGCTGCCATGAATGTGGCTTTGACATGGACAGAAGCGACTTTTACATTGCATGACTTACGCTGAGAAAGTCTTAAGTCAGATGAGTCAGCATGTATAAAGGGCAGAGAATTCAGTGGAATGAGAGTCTTTTTTTTTTAAAGTAGCAGTATCCCACACTGAGTCATTGGAAAGGGCGCATCGTAGTCTCTTTTCTTGTGTATTCAGAAGGTTAATTCAAATGCATCTTGGCTTTTGGAAATAAAACCCAATACTGCAGAAATTTGTATTAATTCCCACTGTCTGAATACCAATTGTGATGCTAGTCATTTTTAGCAAGTAACATCTCAGGTGGTTTGGATGTCTTCCATTCTTTTTACTCTAAACACATCCTGTTGCTTTCTAAAGTCATCTTAATAGTAAATGTAAGAACCGACAGCATCATGGACACCAAAGAAAAGCATCAGACTCGTCAGGGATAAAGAGGTTCCTAGCAACGTTGTGTCAGAAAACAGCATTAAAACATTTTTGGACATCAAACAGAGCACAGGTTATGACCAGACATGTCAAAGAAGGATTTCCAGTCAGAGCAGATCATAAACTACCCTTTCCCTCCTGCAAGCAAAACGCTTGCTAGAAGAAAATCAACCTTAAGAACACCGTCAGCCAAGACAGTAATGGTAGTGACAGCATTTGGCGGTGCTACATGTCCTGACCGATATAAATAAACATGGTTTATTGGTTCTATGTAATTAAATTAATTTCAATGGGAAGTTAATCAGCGTTACAAGATGGTTTGGGTAAAATACAGGAAAATCCTAGGAGAAAATAACCTGCTAAATATTGACCACTTGCTTTATTATCACATTGCAAAAACAAAATTGTACCTACTATTTGTGGTCTAGTTTCCAGTTCAAATATATTAGTGTACTTTAAATAAGACTAAACTAAATAAATACATTTTCAGTATGTTAGAGGTGCTTGCTTTAAATCAATAATTTGTCAATATTCATTAAAAAAAATCAGGTGACAATCTGTCAGAGGAACAAGATATTTTTCCACATACCATAAACCAAAATGTCTTATTATACAGATTATTTCACTTATAGCTAGTTTTATCTTATTCCAAGTATACCAGAATATTTGCACTAGAAACTAGACCAAACATACTTATTTTATTGTATATTTTAAATAAAAGGATGTGGAAGGTATTGTATATTTCCCTGTAGTTTCTCCAACATTGCACAAGGTCTTTTGCAGCAGACAAACCTATCCAGCATTACAGATATGCATTTAAATGAGTAGGTGAATTTGTTTATTTTAAGGCTTTCCTGAATTGTGCCTTAATCCAATACAGAACCACTTGTCTTCCCTACATGCATATAATTACCTCATAAAGGCATGTTTGAACTCGATCTGTACACTCAATAGAAACTATGTTTTGGAGCATGGTAATCAAAACAATCATGTTTTAAACAAAGTGTTTTTATTTGTTTCTGAAGCCAATGTACTCAAACCACGTTTTTTCCTCTCTCCTTTCTGTCTCCACAGATATCCAGGTCCACAATGCAGCCCTGGATAATTTTTATCGGCTTGTTTTTGTCGGCAGCTCACACCCAAGATATCTATCCCTCAAAGGCGTCATCTTCCATCAGCGAGTCGTGTGAGTCTCTGTGCTCTTGCGAGGCAAAGGACGGCGTCCTTCATCTCAACTGCGAGCAGAGGAACATCAGTAAAATCTCCCAAATCCAAATCCCGTCAGGTGTCTCCTTCCATCTGAACCTTTACAAAAATGACTTAGTGGAGCTCCGAGTGGAGGAAATGGAAGGGCTTAGGGGCGCCCTTTCTCTACACATCGGGGGTAATAGCATACAAGAGCTGGAGCCAGGGGTCTTTAACACTCTCGGTTCCCTGAAAAAGCTCCACATAAATAGCAATTTTCTTGTCACCCTGAAAGAGGACACTTTCCAGGGTCTGATAAATCTAGAGTTCCTTCAAGCCGACACAAATTTCATCCGGATCATCGAGCCAGGGGCATTCAACAAGCTGATCCGCCTCAAAGTCCTCATCCTCAATGACAATTCCATAGAGTTTTTACCCAGCAACATCTTCCGCTTTGTGCCGCTCACTCACCTAGACCTACGAGGCAACAAGCTCCAGACGCTGCCGTATGTGGGATTTCTGGAGCACATCGGGCGCATCATGGAGCTCCTCCTGGAGGACAATGAGTGGATCTGTGACTGTGATGTCCTCCATTTAAAAACCTGGATGGAGAACATGAGGGCGCAGTCGGTCATCAGTGACGTGGTGTGCAGCTCACCGCAGCACCTGAAGGGAACCATTCTGGCTAAAGTCAAACGGGATGTTCTGTGTCCGTTCCACAAAGACCTCCCGCTGGAGGGACCGCCATCAATGGATATGGTTGTAACGCCGTCGTCCAAGGTGGCTCAGATTCCTAAACAGACACCTTCCCATGTTCCCGACAGTCCCTGCGTGGAGCACTGTTCATGCCACAATCACCCGGAGGCTGGGTTATTGATGCACTGTCAGGACAGAGGGATTCACAAGGTGTCTGATATCGGAATACTTCAGGAGAGCCCCACTAAGCTGGTTATGACAGGAAACATGATCCAAAAACTCTTTAAGTATGACTTTGTCACATACGACAGGTTGGAATTGCTCAACCTGGCCAACAACCGCATTGACTACATCGATAACGAAACATTTCTCAGCCTGAGCAGCTTGAAAAAGCTTCAGCTGAACGGGAACAGGATCGAGAAGCTGGTTTCCACCATGTTCGTGGGCCTCCACAACCTGGAGTCTCTTTACCTGGAATACAACCTCATCAAGGAGATTGCGCCAGGCACATTCAATCCCTTACCCAAACTGAAGCTGCTGTCACTGAACAACAACCAACTGAGCTCCCTTCCAGCTCAGATCTTCCGCAACGTTCCCCTGGTCAAATTAAACCTGAGGAAGAACCTGCTCATGCACCTGCCGGTTAGCAACGTGCTGGATCAGCTCAATGTGCTGGAGCAGATCTATTTAGAGGACAACCCCTGGGACTGCAGCTGCGACCTGCTCAGTCTCAAGCAGTGGGTGGAGAAGCTTAAGACAGACACCGTGGTGGGCTCTGTTCTGTGTGAAACCCCCAAGAAGGTGAAGCAGATGGAGCTGAGGAGTCTTCGCCACGAGATGCTCTGTCCTGGGTTGGAGACGTCCACGGTCACGCAGGCACCCCCTGCAAACAAGGGTCTCCTGATCTCCTTAACTGACTCCATACCACTCTCAGTGCTCATCCTCAGCCTCCTCATCTTTATCCTCATGATCATCTTCTGCTCGGCTGGATTGGTGGTCTTTGTGGTGCACCGTAGGCGGCGGAAGGCAAAGAAAAAGGCAGCGGAGGAACCAGCACGGGAAAACACCAGCAGCACTTCCCCAATCCATTTACACTACAGCATGTATGGGCAGAAGACCACCCACCACACCGTGACCCAGAGGACAGGACCCGGTTCCTTATATGAGGACAGATCTCACAGCCCCATCGTCCAGATCTGCCGGAACCCCACCTACTGCTCCCAGCACAAGGGCCACGACTCAGACCTGGATTACAGTCTGGATGATCCAAAGCACCACGTCTGCCGGAGCATCATGGAGAAAGAGAACACCTCCCCGCTGACAGGAAACCCCAAGTTCAGGGCCATAGCTGAGGAGCGGCCGGGGGACTTCGTGACCTTGGGGACTCCCAGCTCTCTGTACAGGAACATCCTGGAGAGAGAGAAGGAGCTGCAGCAGCAGCTTGGAATAACCGAGTACTTCAGGAAAAACCTGCCGCAGCTGCAGCCTGCCATGGACATGCAGGTCCCAGGGCACCAGGAGGAGCTAAAGCTAATGGAGACGATAATGTACACTAGACCACGCAAGGTCATGCTGGAACAAACCAAGAACGAGTACTTTGAGCTCAAAGCGAACCTGCATACGGAGCCGGACTACTTGGAGGTTCTGGAACATCAGACTGCGTTTAACTAACCAGACGAATATATCATGTCTGAACCAAGTGCCTTGGCCTGTTTGCCCTCCTCTATTTTCCACGGTGTGAAATGTAAAAACATAGAAATATGATAGATATCTATATATATATATATACACACACACACAGGCACATGTGTTTATTGTAGCACAGAATGTATCTTTCGGTTTCTGCTCATCTGTTAGAGGTGGAATATTCTAGAGATGCACCAATCAGGCTTTTTCTGGCTGAGACCAATTTCTGTTTTACTCTGTGCCAAATTTTATTTTACACTTCTTTACGAGGAATTCTGATGTATGTCATAAATAAAAAAAACAATTCAATTATTTATTTATTTTTTTTTTTACCTTACCTGTATTTGAACCTGCTGATGGAGGGAAAATCATCCAGATTTTAGCTCTTGCCAACTGGTCGGTGCATCCCTATTAAGTGTTTTCAGCCAAATCAAACCTGGAAGAAGCTGTGGCCGTCTGGAGAGCAGGCCTGGGTTAAAACCCACACTGAAATCCACTCTATCAGCTTTTTACATGTGATTAAATTTTCATGCTCCTACAGCAGCCGAGTGAATTGATCCACGCAGCACAACTCTCCCCACCCCGACTCGGCCTCCTCCCAGGATAAAGCAGATGTTTGGAAAGAATTGAGTGAATTTCAATCAGTGCTTGACCCAGAATTCCGCTTAATCAGTCTATCCCGATTCTGGCCGTGACCTGATTACACCACCCCCCTCCTGCCAACCCCCCACAAGAGCAGCTTTAACGCTGGATCCGGAGTTCTCGATGTGCCGTAGTCAGCGGTTCGTACAGCCAAGTACATTGGGAAAAAATGTTTTTAAAAAACACAGCGATAGGAGCGAGGTTCTCCTCCTGACAGATGATTGATCCAACTCGCTGCAGAGCTGCAGTCAGAGGAACTTTATTTTTATACAGACTGAGGCAGATCAGTCAGAAAGTGGAGTACAGTATCTACACGACTTGTACAAAATGTATTGCACTATTTAAAATGCCATAAGATGGTGCATGACAATCAAGAGTCCTGCTGAAACGGTTTAGTTTTCATTTCTGCCAGAAACGAGCCGCTCACCATGTGCTTATTTCATGTGGCAGACCGACGGCATTATTTTTCTGTTGAATTTCATAAAAAAAAAAAAAAAAGACAACAACAGCCAGGAACAGTTGAGGACAGAGACATTTGCAGAGTGGACCGGATTTACGTTCCCTGTTTTCAGAAACAGCTCATGTAAGCACACTCTCTGTAGCTTTTCTACTTTAACTAGATTGACTTATTTATTCTGTATATTTTGTATATACTTCTGTTCCATTTTATCTTTGGGTTTTGTGTGCCTTCAGTGCTGTACAGAATATAAACAGAAGTTGTATCTGAAAGAGGAAAAATAAAGAATTGCTATATGATGTGAATCTGCAAATTGCTTCTCAGCAGTGCTCCGCCTCCACACTAATTAACACACCGGGTAACCTGGACTGCAATACTACTACTTTTTCTCAACATGTTTTATCTGCCGTCTGCAGTGCTTATGGATATTTAGGTGGATGTACATGTTTAAGCTGCATTTCCTTCTTTTTCCTGCTGTGGAATAATTCCACCCCCCACCGATTGGAGCAAGCGTAGTCTTTAATCACACTGCAGTGCCTTCAGAGTTCTTTCCTTTTCTCCATTTCGTCTGCAGATCCTCTCATTTTTCTATAATAACCCGCAGATCTAAAGTTCTGCTGCAAAAATACATATAGGCTCTGAAGCTTGAAATGCGCAAGCACACAATCTGGCATGCAGCGCAGGCATCTAAAAACAGAATCCCCCGTCTGCATGAGGAAAATAGCTATATATTTACATGCACACATTGTTTCAGCAAACAAGCAGCTTCTACTCATAAGCAGCAGGAGCCTTACCTCAAGGTGTGAGCAAAGTTTAGCAAAGTAAGTAAACTAAATAAGAATGTGAAAATCATTCAGAGATTAAATATTTTTAGATTAGCTAGTGTACCAGACAGGTTGAAATGTTATTATTTGACTGGTGCCACCCAGATGCCCTTCAAACATCCTACATCAGCTGTCACTCAAGTCAAATTTCAAACCTCCGATGCAATACACAGTTCCTTCTGACAATATTAATCAACATCTTGTCACTAAACCTTTCAGCACAACCCTTAATGGAAACTTTGGGTTATTCCAGCCAGATCTGCACAAATAGAAATTTTTTTGCCCATTTACAAAGTAGCTCACACAATGTTGGATTCCACGGTGTCTGTGAGCTGTGTATTCAAACCTTGCTACAGAATGAGTATGGTTTGATTACTATATATACAGAGATGCTGCTGAAAATGTAAGCTTGTAGCTCAGTCTCAAACGGTTTGCTCTAATTGCCTTGTTGGATGCCATCCAGCTTCCATGTTTAGAAGGTTATTTTTCTGCATCTGAACTTGAGCTGAAACAATTAATCATGATTAATTGATCATTCAAATAATCAACAAATTTATTATTTAACTAAAATGTTATTGCATTTTTGTCAAAATGTTTATTTTATTTAAAAAAAGAAATTGATTTGTTTATTTAAATCTTAATGTATTTCTAATGCTGTTTAAAAAAGCATGAGCAGTTAAATAAAGTCAGTAGAATGTACCATTTTTTTTATTATTCTTATTCAGAATAATTGATTAATCAGTAGCTAAATAAATCATTGTTGCTGCATTAATCTCAACTGAATAGAGCATCTTCTTTTAAATTCTGTGTTTGCTAAGGCTAGCTGGCAGCAGTACATCTCCTAAGGTTTCTTCTGATGCAACTATGCTTCTATCCTTTACCATGGAAAATTTGTGGGAACTTACAAAATGTTGCATAAAAAACAACCTGAATTAGTTGCGTTTCCATCTGTTGGAAAGGAGCAAATCAACAATCTATGCAAAACGTAATTTCATCATATGTTGACGCTACAAACAACTAATAAACAAGATGTATAGGTTGAAAACAAGCTTGAATCATTCATCCCAGAAAAACAAACAGAATTCTCCATGCTTTATGCCTCTGGTACGGAACAGGTCAACCATTATGGCAGCTTAGCTACAACAGTACCTGGAAATCAAAGAAAATATATTACAGAGCACTTTGACAAAGTGGATCTTGTAAAGATTTTAAGTCATTTGTCTAAATTAAATTCCATCAAGCACAATTTACATTTAAGAAATGCATTAGCATATTTTAGACTTGAAACACAAAAAAGACCAATTAGATAAGTGCAAACATCCTGCTAAGTGTTTAGAATTAACTGTTAAGCACCGTATAGCTGCAGGATGAGTGCTCAGATTCCTTCTACATGAAGGGAAGCAGAATGATAGCTTTGTGAAACACGGTTCATCCTCAGCTATGTGTCTGACAACATGTTCAGTGCACCATCAAATAACATTCACCAAAACTTTACTTCCACAGTTGCAATGGCCAAACATAAGAAAGTCATACCTTATACATGGAAGCTAATTTATGAAGCTGAATGAAAAAATAGGAAATATGATGTGGCTGAGTGAGGTCATAAAAACACAATGCAAAGAATTTGCCTTATTGACAATCCCACTATATTTCTGCAGTGGCAGATTGTCAAAATAGTCTAATCTATGATTGTAATGCTACAAAATCTGAAAAAAGTTCAAAAGAAGTAAATGTGTCCGCAGGATGGGACCCAGCTTTCATGCTCTCCAAGTAATTACCCAGGTTATACATCATTTCCAAAGCATGAATCGATGTCACGTAATGTTTGTGTAGGTCTTGTTTATCATACAGTGTCTTGCTGCGAGGGTTTCTTCTGAATTCGAGGACATTACTTAAAGTAATTTGCATTAGCATCGCAACCAGAGTGTCTGATACGGTGACATTTTGCTGCATAAATTTGCACAACAATGACAGAACCGGTGGTACATCAGGACTAAGTGCCTCTTGTTCCATATGAGCAGGGCCCGCTGTGATAACCGTGGATGTCCGGGTTTTGATTGTAGCCCCTCAACGTAATGCCGTTGTACACCAACTGTAATCATGTGTAACGCAATTATGTGGAAATGCGAACAATGCTGCCCGGTGCACAATGCGCAGCGAGTTCACTGGAAATGAAATGAAATGGAAGGCACGGATGAAAGTTGGACATAAAGTGCCCTGTTTACACTCTTATGCACACACTCAAAGCTCGACTCACACAGCTAAACAAACTAAGACCTTAATTCAAACAGTGCACCATACACCAGCTGTGACTGTTTACAATTCTTTTTAAACCATGTCTATGTTTGATTTGAATAGCAGCAAGAGGAAAAAAAATATCCTGTATCCTCAAATGTAATTACTGATTTGGAAATGTGTTTTTTCTACATAGATCCCCCTGAAACATTGCAAGAAAATGCCCAAATAATGCCTTCAATACACGGAATAACAATGTGTATTACAGCAATAAAGTGGCCACCATCTCATATATACCACAGATGATAGATTGACTTTATTAGCAAAAATGTTTTCAAACAGAAGTCTGAAAAGAAATCCATAATATTTCACCCAGTTATTTATAAAAATGGTCTGTCTGATGCAGCATCCCCGAAGCCGCAGGTCATAAATATTCATATCCGACAGCACAACAACAGGAGATCTCTTCTGGGCAACAATATTGATCACTGCTTTTCTCTTTTTCTTATTTGTATCCCAGAGATTCACCGGGGTGCTTTGAAGTAAGCACTAGTCAATTAATGTCTCACATGAAATCGCCCAGGCCGCAATGCTTTCTCGCCTTTTTGCGTTCCAGCCTGACATTTAATGAACAGTGAGCGACAAAAGGCAGAATAACGGCCCCCGCTGGATGTGATTGTTGGAGCAGCAAAGGGGGTTTAGGATCTTCGGAGTGGAAGGATACGAGACCAAAAGTTAAATTTATCCAGAGATGCATTGAAAGAAGTGAAGTGTTAACATATTTGCTTTGGCTGAGCAAGCCGACTTGTGTTGCAAAAGTCTCTCAGTGTTAATCCATCCATTTTGTCTTTAATTGATGGGACGTGAGTTGGAATTAAACTCCATTGATCTGTCCAGTCTAAGGCTTTCTTAATGTTTTCGCTCAACAAGGCCAAAAGAAGGCTACAGTCGACCCAAGCTATACTAAGCAATCCAATTTAACCATGTATGAAACAACAGTCAATTCTAACCCGAAAGAGAACCAGCCCTCCTTACTTTGTAACCTGACCCGTATGTCTTCTTCTCTGGTCTTTATTGCTGGCTTAAGCTGAAGAGTTGGATATATCTGGACTAGAGACTGATTGATTTTTAAAAATGACAGCAGCTGATATTCTATTCTTTGTTTTGGTTGACCCAATATCCATATGAAATTATGTCAGAATTGTTTGCTTCTGGGATAATTCCAGGATTTATAAGATTCAGTTTTTAGATAATTATGACTTTGATTTATCAGCATACTATTCTATTCTCCAACCTCTAATGTGACCATTAAGACTTTTTTGTCACTAACATTAAAACAAAGGTATACTAAGTTGACCTGCATGCAATATTACAGGCTTAAATCATATCATTTGTATGTTTAATGTATTCCTTTTTGTGCACAGTAGTGTGAACTAGTGTTTGATGTGGGCCAAAATTCCTCCACAGCGCCGTACAAGACTCATTGCAAGTTATCGCAAATGCTTGATTGCAGTTGTTGCTGCTAATGGTGGCCCAAGTAGTTATTAGGTTTTTCATACATGGCCATGTAGCTTTGGATTTCTTTTCTTCCTTAACAGTAAACACTTATTTAAAAACTGCGTTTAGTGTTTACTTGTGCAGCTAACATTTAAATTAGAAATGGGCCACAGTCAAGCTTATAGAAGTTGTTCATTCAGTTAGCTGTCAGACAATATGGATAAATAAGACAATACTTTTGCTGAGTTAAATTTCATTTTGCTGTTAACAAAAAAGTGAAAGGAGAATCTAAGGGCTCTTATTAAGATTCCACCTCAAGTGTCCACACGTTGCATGGTGTACTTAGCAACGCTGATGAATGAAGCACCATCACAATCGCCGCCTTTGTCTTTCAGCGCACCCCCACTTCCTGACTGAACTGTAGTCTGTTGCTGAGCTCTACCCTGGGGGCAATCTTATGATGCTGTCTGCCAGGCTGAGCAGATTGCGCCGATGCCACGGACACTGAGCCCCGATCCTGTTGTTTGCTCGGCAAACAGTTCAAACGCAAAGCCGGTGACCCAGTTTTTAGCATCCCAGCATCAGAAGTATTAAGTCGCGGGACGGATTGTGTCGAATCCTTTTGTTGTGCGAGCCGCCGCTCAGGTATGGGGGATCAAAACAGCATTAAAGAAAAATCCCTAAAACCAAAAACTAATTCCATTCACGATTTTCTTTTTCCCCTCAATTTTGCTTTTGCTCCAGACAATGAAACATTACATTGAGGTGCTTTCAGAATTTCCCATGAGCCATTCTTTTTCTCGTGATCTCTCGTTTTTCAGAAACAGTTGTTGTTCCACCCGTATCCTGGACATGAAATGCAATTAGTTTCAAGAGTTTTATTCTTGCGAGGTAGTGTTTGCTTTAACGTTTCCTTGCATGTTTAAGCTTTTTATGTGAAATTCCAGTAGATTTATAATATAACTCTGCTAAATACAAAAAAGAAGAAATAAGAGAAAGTGAGGGGTGACCCGAAAAGTCAACCACGGCACTTTATCACCGAATAGCTCCTGGCGTGCACCGCACATCCCAGATTGATGATGGGAATCAGCAATAGGGAATTACTCCTCCTAATAGTTTGTGCGCAGCATTTTATCAGGTATCGCATATACTGCGTAACATATAAATGGATGTGGAATGAGATCATAACCAATTGATGGATTAAATGGTAGATAAATCTGATTCAAGAACAGAACGCGCATTATGAATGGCATCGATTTGTCCTTTTCTCACAAAATGACCTTTTTCCCATCGTATCAGAAGCAACTCTCATGAATTACAATGCACGTAGTGTAAAGCCGTTGTCTTTTAATTGATTGTTTAAATAATTATTCATGGGGAAAGTCAAGAAGACCGAATCAAGGACAATGTGCTCTATTAAAATCTTTCATGTTTTTCTGATTAATTTGTTAAAAAAGATCCAGTCATTTTGCGAACACTTCATTTTTTTTTTTTTTATTGAGCTGGCATGGTTATGAAGATTTTGCTTCTGCTTCTTAAACATGCTCCAGCGAGAGAGAAGTCACATCAGCGTTAATGACTGTAACCTTCAAAAGAACAACGTCCAGAACAGGACTAAAGCAGTGCCAAGCTAAAGACTAATTACTGTATGTGCAAACTAAGCCACACTATATCAGGCAAAAAGTTGCAGTTCAAATCCACGGTGATTTTCAAAAAGATCACCATCAAATTCAAAGACATTTTAAGAATCTCATATTCTCAAGAAGAAATAGGTTGTAATTGACCAAGTAAGGATGCCTACAGTACACACCAGTCCTGTTTAGTCCATGTTGATCAACTCCAGTGTTTTTACAAAGAAAGCCTAACTTCTTCAAAACCTAAAATTCTAGGTTTTGGTTTAGTTGAAGTGAACTGTGGCATGGATTGAATAAATATTTAAATGACAAGCAGACCGGAGAGGGATCCTAAACCAGGAAGTATACTGAACTGCAATGCATTCTGGGTCAATACAAGAAAAACTATGCATGAGTCTAACTCTAGCTAGTTCTAGCCTGAAAATAGCTTGTGGTCTTTAGCCAAAGACAAAAGAGAAATCTTAAAACCACTAAAATCTCACACCACTCCATTTTAGTTTACATTTTGTAAAGAAGAAAGTTGTGCTTCAGAGATTTTCATATTGTTTTCTTCAGTGGTTCTTGGTGCAGGGCCAGCACAGGTGAGGAGGTTAACAGGTGTTTCACAAGGTTTCGTCTGTTTGACACAGTAGTGTGAAAGTGGACCACACCAAGTGAAAACATAAAATGTTTAATGTTGGTCTCCAAATCAAACAGAGTCTACTGGACTAGAAAGTGTGAAAACATCCTAAAGCACTTGTTATTTTCACATGGCTAGAATATGCAGCTTAATCCAGCCAGTACTGGCAGAAAGGTCACATAAAGTAGAGTCAGTGAAGCATGATGTTGATTTTAAAGGACAGATAATTGAAATTACCTCACAACAAAAGATCAATGCTTCAAAATATTCCAAAAATACAGCAAAAGGACTCACAATATATTCTCTTTGGGGGAAATGTTTAAACTACACTGATTGGACAGTAGTGACACATCGTAGCGTTTATAACAGCTTTAAACTTTAGTGACCACAACAAACAAAACAACCATGATCCCTTCTTGCTTACTGGTGTATTGTATGAGTTCATTATTATTACATCATCATTATTGGCTTATATTTCCAAAGGCACTGAATCTGGTCACTAATAATGAGAAACTTCTATCTAGTGAGAAGACAAATTTAAAAGTTCAAGTTACCAACAGGTTTCAGATATAATCAATATTATCTAATCTTTTTATTTTTTCACTTTGCTGCTCTGGATTGGTGGCAAATTGTGCCACATTCCCTTACATTGCGCACTTTTCAGTGCAGACAAAAAACAAATTGACGACGGTCGGTAAGCAACAGCTGACAAACGCAACATGTGTAGTGTACCATGCTTTCTTCCATTCTTCCATATGGCACACCTGTGAATGTAGCCATAATTCAAGCCTAATTTTTGAAGCGCCTCCCAATAGATTCAGTGAGTTGGACATTACTGGCTAGAAAAAAAAGCCCATTCATGCAACAGTGAAATATGCATCATCTGCAAACACATGATTGTCTCGCCGACAGCAGCGTAAGCTTGTGGAGCGTGTCCTCAAAGTCTGCAATAATGAGGAACAGATCAACAACCTCCAGGACAAGAGTCACAAGTCCCACTTGTGCTGCCGACATTGCAACAAATTTCCTCATGTGATCACACTTGCAGATAAATGAGATGGTCGCCCTAAGTGTTTCTAATAATATTACAAGCTAATGACCCATTTCATAAAGTGGCTTGCCCGGCCCACTTGGCACGCCGAGCGGGAGCACTGATGGGCTTTCGCCGCTTGGAGAAGACGTGCCAACGCAGCAGCACAACCCATCGGTTCCCTTCCTCCCCTGAATGATGGTGCAATTAAATGTTTCATAGGGTGCCAACGTTAGTGCCGCTCCCAGCTATCGTGTTCTTCATCCACAAAGAGCTGTCATGCGAAGCACAAAGAGATGAAACAGAAGTAGAAGTATTTTTCCTCCCCCTTTTTAAATTCCATTTTCTTCTGCTTGCCTCATTTTTAACTTGGTCCAACTTTTCCTTTGGACTCTTTTCCTCCTGCCCCCATCTCTCTTCACTGGAGTAGTGCATTTGAATCTCAATATAAGAGATGTAAACTTTTAACCTTCTGCAGTTAGTCCAAATCCATAAGTAGTAACACACTTAGAAGGGTGGCAATTATTTTGAAGTGCTGCTTTAGGCAAGTTCTTGAAACTGTGGAAGTATTGAGTGTGCAATACGGCCAGAGATTTGAGTCAAAAGCTGCTTAATTGAAAGAGCATTTCAAGCAAAGAGGTTAGCCTGCGTCTTATTCCTGAGCCCATTGGAGAGTCTTGCATCCAGGAGAGAAATCCCCACTTATTCCACTTCCACGCACATTTATGTCTCTACAGGAAACTTTTTGTTTTGTTTTGCAGGTATTGTCCGTCAATATTGAAAAAAACCCTCAGGTTTTACCTTCACTTCAGGGTTTCTTCTAATTACACTCAAAACCTTTTTCACCATTTTAATGATTAACTTCACTTGCGGAAGCCTACAAACAAATTAATTCAGTTATGACATTTACTCTTCCTTCACACTCTGGCATAAACTTTTCAATTGACTTTCACCTGAAAAAAACAGCAGCAGGTATTTTTTTCTCTTTATTCAAGGTGGAATCTACATTGAATGTGGTTCAGAATTGGCTCAAAATAATTTTAAAAACAGCAGCATCTTGTTTCCTGGTGCTTTATGCACTGATGTAACATTTTATACTTCTTTGATTCTCTCTACAACTCTCTACCTGTCCTTGCTACACAATTATGTCAAGACTGCAGCTATTTCTGGATTGTGCACAATCTGAACACCTTCTTTAGAAAAACCTTTTTCCAACTATTAAATTAGTCTCTCCTATCACCATAAAATGATTATAATATGGCATATTAACTCTATTTGTAATGGTCTCGTTATTTTTTTCAGAAACTGAATTTTAAATTTCCGTTAGCTGGAAGACAGTAGTTTTCAGAAATAAAATTTCACTTGAATTTAATAACTGAAATAAATTAACTTGCACCT
The DNA here is from genome assembly GCF_019740435.1 of Gambusia affinis. NCBI lineage: Eukaryota > Metazoa > Chordata > Actinopteri > Cyprinodontiformes > Poeciliidae > Gambusia > Gambusia affinis. Next base: position 6,318,628 of record NC_057891.1, on the reverse strand, counting down.
ATAGACCAAATATTTGGTGGATTATGAGTCTAGAAATACATTTAATCAAGAGTTTTTAGCCTCTGACGGTTTATTATGGGTTGAATTTGGGTTTAATTAGGAAGTCGCATGGTATGTATGTAGTACACAGAGCAACTGTAACCAAATCCTGTATAGGGAATCACTAAATTTCATAATTCTTTGCAGAGAGAAGAGCAGTTTTATCCAGCAGGTTTAATTTCATTCAACTTTCTTACTTCCCACCTTCTGAGACCCATAAAATCTGAACTTTTGTCAGGGTCCGCATAAAACTGAACACTTAAGCTGAAGTAATACTCTAAATGGGGATGCATTTCCACCAGTGGCTCGATGTCTGACTCAGCTGAAAGAGTTTACAGCCAGCAAAGGAACAACACTGATGTTTTATATGCTTGTTAGGTCTTTAACAGCTGCTATCCTAGATGTCCAGCAAACATAAATCTAATCTAGCAGAGATCACTGGCTGGATTTTAACCTACTGACCTGACTCACTAACTAGCCATTGACTTGTATGTTTTTGTCAATCATATACCTGTCTGTTCAGAAGGGCATCTGATTTTCATCCTGGCTAATTCATGACTAGAAATGTTGTATATCCTTAAGTTTAAAAGGTTGTTTTTATTTATTTTACTGCATAGCTCAATCTTGAGTGTAAAGAGCTTTTTTTTGTCTTTATTTATGTATTTCAAAAATGTAGATGATACCTAGCTTCAAGAAAACACAGTAACTATAGAACATTAACCAAAGATGGCCGGAAAATTCAGCAACTAACCTGGGGACAATGGGTAAAATGTGTGCTGTAATTAACATAAAAAAACAAAAATAAGTATAAAAACTGAATTAAAAGAATAGGTGTTGGGTTATGTGTGTTCCTGCTACAACATGCAGCCTGAGTTGTTGACGTTTCTACCCTGTAGTGTTTGTGAATATAAATTCTGGCCCATATGTTGAAAATTACCATGAATTGCTTCTTGGCACTTTATGATGTTCAATAATATTCCATCTTGGAATGAAGTACAGCGCCTCCCATTTACAAGATCTTACAAGCTCAAAACCGCAAATTAATGCAACATATTTTTACAGCAGCTTGGAGTTGACTTTTCACAGAATATACAACATGTTGAAAATGAAGCCCACAGTAAACCTAGCAAGTAAAGGTGGTTTAATAAGTCAAGAAACCATTAAAAGTATGTTTTTTTATAGACAGAGTTGACACGAAACAGATTTGAATAAGTTCACTCAGTCCTAGTGGAGCAACAATGTAGAATCAAACCTTTTTTTCTTTGTTTTCTTTTAAATGCACAGTATAATAATGGACATATGTTGAAGTTTTACCTAATGGACATGATATCCCAAAACTGGTTGTACCAGGACCACTGCTGCCTGTGAACAGCTGTAAAAAGACTTCGGACACAAAAGCACATAGATTCATAACACTACCACAGGAATAAATATCTACGTTATCCCTGTTCTGCTGTAGCCAATCAGTGCCAAAGTAAGTGAATGACACTCCTGTATCCCATCCTCCCTAGCTGCAATTTCTATCCAATATTTCAGACATCCTCTTCAGAATAATCTGCAAATAAGCAAAATTTTCCACAAATGATTTGGAGTTATTTCACAGAAAAAGAGAAAAAAAAAACTGAATCTGAAAATACTAAACTGCAATTAAGCGGCAGTCCACTGTACACATTTATAAATCAACTTGATCTTATTCTGGTTAAGTAGTTGCAAGGCAGCACTTTAGGTGGAGAAAATAAACATTTCAAAGGACATTTCAATATAATATCCTAGCATTGCTTTCCTCGTCCAATTGAAAAATCATAAGCAGACCACCAAAGACTGAGAACCCGAACGGTCCTCTTCATCATCTCAAAAACATTCCAGTTCAACATGGCTATCGATTGGAAAACAATTACTTTAGAGCACCATAACAACCATATTGTTGAGGAGGAAAGTGGTTATCAATGTTGCATGCACTCTTTGCAAAATGATCCTATTAAATCTTACAAACTGGAACGTCAACCCGACCTACCGGCTACGTTCATCTTTTACACATATTTTATGATTTCTGCAGAAAAATTCATGGCAGTTAATCCATTTTTACCCTGATTCCAATAAATTGCATTGCTGGTTTGACTGCAAGACTAATGAGGGGACTATTGATTCTTTGTGGCAATTTTATACATAAAAAGACTTGTGATTGCTACAATTCCAGATGAAACTCATTGCTTTACTTTTAAAAGTGGCATAAAAAGCACTGTAGATGGTGCAAATCACAGAAATGCACCACATGAAACATAAAAGATGCTTATCTGATGAATAAACAAAGCTGCTCCGTGTCACGGTTATCTCTTAAATCTGCCAATAAGCAGATGTGTTGCTTTTTAATCTTCCTCTTTAAACATTCCTGCTTCTTAAGTTGCTCCATGCTGTTTTTCCAGTTTTCTGCCACAGATCATTAAACCCATCTCCAAATTCCACAGACACATGACTCGCAGGTCATGTTCCCCTCTACCCCTTCCAGCGGCCTGGAGGATCCTCAGAACTTCGTGACATGGTTCCACTGTCTGCTGGGGGCTTAGGGAACGTCCCTCCTTGTGAAATCGCTAAGTCCCTCAAGTCTCTTATGTGGATTTTCAAAGCTTCTTATTTGGAATTATAACAAGTCCTTAATCTCCTGGATTTAGCAGAAGAGGATTGCTCTGGAAGAAAGGAAAATGTTGTACTTAAGATCAAAAATATTCCTTAATTTGCAAAAAGTAATTGACGTAATGTTTAAAAAAAAAAGAAAAAAACACTCCCAAGCTTATAGCTCTATAATATTTCAGCAATATTCTGTTAAAAAGCGCCTCAATTTCCACCAACCAGCTTTGAACTTCGACAACTTTCATCCTTCAACAACTGCCAAATCAAGCATGCATTTTTAACCCGCACTGCAGAGTTTGACCTCCTTTCTTTTCTCCTTTTTCACTTCTGCGAGGTTTAAATCCATGAAGGAAAACACGCGCCATTTGCTCCGGGCCTAACATGTTCCTGATGTTGTATTCTTGACGATAGAAGTCAAAGCAATTAAGTCACTCTTCGCCCATAGGCCTCAGTCTACAGGAAACCACATGGGCTACAGTTTCAGTCAGGCGTTTACATACTAGAACACAGGCATATATGACAAGTTCATTTGGCTCTTGAAACGTTTTGTGATATGGAGCCACTGTTAAACCCTAATCCATTATTTTTCAATAAGGTTTGGATTACGGTTATGTCGGTTTTGATTATCCAAATTTTGGTGACTGATGTGAGGCGAAACGTTCCCAAATTGATTTTTTTATTCATTTATTTTGCTTGGCAATACTCTAAAGGATGTCGTTATCCCAGTTGCACCTTCTCCTACCACACTTTTTCCTTCCACTCAACTTTCTATGGATATGCTTGGATACAGCACTCTGAATAACCAGCATTTTTAGAAAACACTATTTAAACTCATGGGCCTGAGGGCCCAAACTTTCAGAACTCAAAGTGGTAATGTCATCTAGATAACCTTTACTTTATTGTTAGCATGGATTCCACGTAAGAAATATATCATAAAGAAATTAGTCATTAAAATTCCACTTTATGACTGTTTTCGACATCAATTTTCTGTCCAATATCTCAAATTTATTCATTATTTCTTCAGTATGTGGCTGTAAAATAATTCTATTCAGCAGCAGCTTGAAGTGGCAATATGCATCAAATTGTTCTCTCCTGATGCTTTGAATACACATACAGATTGTAATTATGTACGATTTGTCATAAATAGCTCCGTGATTGTTGCAGTAAACGCCAGCGTTTCCAGGAGAATGGCGTTTACGCCATTGACACGGACTGCAAAACAAACGTCTGGAGCCTGAGGGAGGTCAGCATTCGCGATTCAGCTGAAACTCCGACCGACGCACACACCACACAATAAACGCAGACGGGCGAGCCCCAGCTTGCTCTGGAATGATGGTGACGACTTGCTGCTTCATGACCCGGTGAACACGGCTGGGTGTGCAGGACTGAGTGTGTCATATACACAAAGCCCTCTCGCAGTTCTCAGTTTCGAAAGCTAGCATGTGCTTTACGATGCCACCCAGTTGGAAAAAAATCTCACAACCTGTGCTAATTTGGTCCCCATGACACTATCACACACTCTCACGTGCCCACGCCACGCTGGAAAGAAAAGAGACATTAGTGGGGCTGTGAGTCAGGTGTGTCACCAAAAATGTAGCTAACTAAACTGGTACAGATCAGACTGAATTCAGAACTTCTGCTTGTCTAATAAAACATTACTAATTTGAAAAACTAACAAAACAAAAAAAAAGATTAAAAGTGTGGCGAGCATTCTTTGTATTGTTAATGCACTGTGGAAAGTCCATTTTGGTTTTCTTCTTTGTCGCACCATCTGACATTGATAATTCAGTAGAAACATGATGATTTTCAAATGATTTATTAAAAAGAAAATTTCTTTATATATAAAAGTAACTACTCCTGAAAACTATCGCCTGGCTCTGCCACCTCTTGTATCACAACGGAGTAATTTACATCATTACAAAGGTATTGTGGGCCACAATTCTTTGCAAAAATTGCTGTAATTCAGCCACAATGGAGGATTTGTCAACCATGAACAGCCTGTTTAAAGTCAGGAAATTGCACCTCCTTTAATATTTAAGTTTAAAGTTTTACTAGACCTATTCAAGACCATAACTTTCTGAAACATTCAGAGTTGGACTTCCTGGGTAGGTGTTGGATCATTGTCCTACTGTGAAACCTTAATGTCACAAACAAACTGCAAAGATTATTAACTCCCTGCAGAAACACAAAATCTTAAAAGTCCTTTATAGTACTAATAACTTAACTAGAAATAAGACAACAATCTAAGAATTCATTTTGGTCAGTTGTGGATCTCTGCAGTGTTGGATCTCTGCAGTGGTTGCTATTTTTCTCTAGTTCCTCAATGTTGAGTCATAAACATTGAACTGAATTATAGCAAGAAATAGCACTGCAATTGTGAAATTATGTTTTCTCAACATTAGTGGAGTAATGAAGTTTTATGCACATTTGTAATGAAAAAGCAGCTAGTGCGGAGGAAGTTTCACTATATTTTCACGTGAAGCTAGATTAGTTTGGAGAATTTTCTTCTCTACCTGGAATACACCAACATCACGGCCACCTACCAATGCACTGCACTTGGATATAGCATGCAGGACTATGAAAGCAGCACGAAAACTATGCTTTATAAAGGTTTAACAAACATGATAAATCACACAAAATCCCTTTCAGCATGTTTTTTTTTCCAAGTAAGAAAACGTGAAGGGGACGGACTCTGCAGTGCTATCCACTCTGACACTATCTGCTATAAGCTAGGTCACACGCTTCAGCAGGAAGCCCCCCCACCATCTCATCAGCTCCCCTCTGCACGCTCACACTTCCAAAAGGTGCACACGGGGATTTGTGTAACTGGATCTACACAGCACTACACTGCAGGAGCTCGAGCCGGCTGTCAGTTTGGAGAAAGAGAGTCTCAGAGCTCGGAGTTTGGCCTCTTCCTCCCTCTCCATTCTGCCGGATTCTCTCCTGATTCTCCTCACTTCTCTCTCCCTCTCTTTTCACCTCGCCTCTCTACCTATATCTCTTCTTCCCACTCCCCTACAATCCCTTGCCTTCCATCCTGACAAAAAAAAAGCATCAACATGCTGCTATCGGTCTGCATTACGAGCACATGCATCCCTCTTTTGCTCCATCACCCCCTGGGTTATTTTTAGCTGCCTTGCTGCACCCACACCAATGAGCCAGAGCCTCCCTCCAACTTAACAGAAATCTCATTATGCGGCATGCACCACTTGCGGAGAAGTTGGACAGGGAGAGTAAATCTCTAAAGATCAAATCTCTTTGATACGGGGAGCTTATGTAGCCGAGCAGGTCCCCAAATCCAAAAAGGTAAAACAGATGCGGCTGTAGTTCTTGCCTGAAAGTCGGGGAGTTCGACTAAAGCTTGTTTTGGCATTTGCTTTAAGGTGTAGCAAATTACTCAAGCATTCAAACTATATGCTCTATGCCATTTACTGTCAATCACTTCTTTTTTTTTTTTTTCTATCCATGCTCCCTAGCAACAGTTTCAACAGAAAGCACTGGGTAAGTAAGTAAACAATCTTTTATTTAAAGTCACTGAAGTTCTTCAGTGTTACACATTTTCAGATTGACTCATGTTCCTCTTGCTGGTATTTTAAAATACCAGCAAAGTATTTAAACAATGAAAGACGCTTGTTTTCATTTGCACAGACAGATTTCACCGGCGGTCAACCATGAAGGACTCCACTGACGTGTTATCACACCAGACTGCACGAAAACCCAAACAAAAGTAAACAAAAAGATATCTGATAACAGTTATTCAATAGTTGATCAAACACAAGAAACATAAAAACACGCAAGGGGTTTTATTTGTAGCTGAAACGTGTTTGATGACCGCTTAAGGAAGAACGTTGCAGGTGTTGGGTGTGGCTGAAATGGCAATGCCAGCAGCTATCCTCAAGAAAATCAAACAGGATGCACGGAGAGATGTTCTAAAGCAGAACAGAGGGTAAAAAAGTAAAAAAAAAATGATGTAGAAGTAGGGGATAATTGAATCTGTACATTATCCAAAATGGAGTGATACATTTTCTCAAAGTGAAGTTTGCCTTAGCAAGTGCCATATTGGCTTGATGCGACTAATTCTTCTAATAATGTCAAACAACGTTTTTCCTATGACATTAATGTTCTTCCCTTTTTGCTTGCTTTGAACTGAATTCCTGTACGCTTCATAAGGATTGCATGTCAGTAGACCTTGAAAACACAGGCTGCAGGCAGATCTTCTTTTGTTTAGGAGCTTTCTTCCTTTAAATACTTGTACAGTCAGCACCCAAATACAGTCTGTTTTTTTTTTTTTTTCTCCAGCTCTTTTGTTTAATATGTCACCTGGACATGTTTCCCAAACTCCATGGTTGGCATTTGATGACATCCCATTTTGGGCGAGTCCAGGAGGATTGAGAATCAGAATAAGGACAAGCCATTATCTTGAATAAGAATCAGCTGTGAAAATAAGTTTTGTTGATTAGCATCTTCATTTACAGCTCCAGGAAGTCTTGTTTTGATTTCACACCTGAGGTAGAGAATGGAATCCAGCTTTTGCGGAATTGTGACTTTCTGAGGAACGGCAAAAAAACACGAGACATACGAGAAGCTGGGCCAAATCAGAACAACTAAGACATAAGTGACAATTCACAGGCCAAATATAATGCACTCTTCTATCAATTTTGCTAAGAACAATGTCTGGAATCTGAACCTGTTAGAAAGAAAAGGCCCTCCTCCTCAAGAAACCTTCTCCTTTTGTTTTCTTGTAGTCAAAGAGTAAGTTAGTAATGTAGACTTTACACTTGTGTAATTGTATTATGTTTAATTTGTGTTCAATTTTATCCAATAAGAAGGAAAAATTCTGATTAAAAATTTGATATATTAAGTTTTGATTATGACTGACATTAGAGACTAATGTTTATTATTATAGATCAATGCAACTCAGCTGCTGCTGTAAACTGGCACAGGTTACATTGCTACAATAGACACCCTAATAAAAGTTATACAGCAAAATCCATCTAAATAAAATCCTTACTTGACTTTATGACGCTTGACGGACATTAGAGCACCTGGAAAAGCCACATACCCTGTCCTTACCTCTTCCATAAATTACTATGCAAAGGACTAATTGCATTCCTTCCTCTCACTTATAGTTCAATCAACCACAGAAAATCCTGCTGCAGAGGAGAACGAGGAAATTATGAATTTATTGACAGCATTAAATTGAATATGATATAATAGTGTGACTTTGGCAGAGAAAATCACTGTTTATGGTTTAGGCATTGTCACTCTGAATAAGACTTTTTACACTGCACAAATAATTGCTGACACTTTGTCGAGTTAATTACAGATCATCCACATGATCCAGTCTGCAAGACAGTAATTGACTTATACTGTTGGCATTCACCTACGTACCAGTAGTTTCTTTCTCTCCTTTCTATGCGCCTCATTTTTGCCTCTGCACCTCAGAAATTGTGCCGTCACTGCTTGATGTCATGTCTTAATGCCACATCGACAAGACTAAATATCTAGATTGTTGACATGTGGATTGTAGCAAGAGTCAACAGGAAAAACACTCCTTTAAACTTCTATTTTTATACACGATATTTATGTTTCTGCCTCCAAAACAAGAAAGAAACTTTTATTTTCCATTGAAGTCTTTGTTATTCAGGTCTTGCTACAGTCTTTGCCTCTAGATGTCCTCAGGTTAGAAGCTTCCTTAGTCACACATGTCCTCTATTCTTAATTTGGGAACTATTTCCACTCTCTAATCACTCCTTCCTTTATATCGGAGCCTGCATTTCCTCGCTCCATTACCAGAGGCTTCTGTTCAAGGTTAGTTGACTTGAATCTATTCAACTATTCATTCTTTCATCACTCCATCTGCCAACCAGTGACGACGATGTCAAATCACCAGCCTGTACATTCATCCAACCACCAATGTGTTTGTTCCATCCCTCAATGATTCCATTTATGCCAATGCTTTCATCCACTAATGAGGTTACCGATCTATTTGACAGCTCCTTAAGTTCATCAGTTTGTCCATCCATCCGTCCTCTGACAGCGGAAAGTTGTACTCCTCCAGCCAAAAAGAAACTATGTAGAACTCCACCACAAGTTGTAAAATGTATTTGTTTTCATAAGTTTACTGAAAGCCTTCTAATTGTTTATCTTCAAGTTATTTTTCAATTCTTTAGCCCACTATTATTTTTTCTAAGCTTTGCCTCTACAATGTTATCTGAAATAGCTTGGCTTAACCTACATTAGCTTAGAGACTTTTGGACATGTTTTGTTCTCCACATTTTAAACCTAATGAGGAACTATTTAATTTTACTTACTGGCTTTTGGTGACAAAGGTAACATTTCCATGAAAACCTTTCAATAAAAGAAATCTTAGAAATTCAGAGTTAAAAACACAAAACTTAAAAACTTATTTCCCCGTTTCTTGTCCCTCAAGGACTTTTCAGCTCAGCACAATGGCTTGGGAGGGATTACATAAATTTTAAGTTTATTACACATAATTTGAGCTACAGGTAAGAAGCAGTCACCGTGACTTGAGGGTAGCTTTGTGCTAAATCATGGATAAAATATGGAATACAATGACAAGCCCCATTCCCTTTTGTGTCATGATAATGAGGCGCTGGAAGGTTATGCGTGGGATTACTTCAATACCGCAAGCATTTTCACATTATTGGAGCTCTGCACAGAAAGCTTGGGTTTCCATATGTTGCTGCCTTGAGGTGACTCTGATTTATCTTTCAACAAAATTTGGAGTTTGTGCATGAAAATGTCAGCTGTCAATTACGGTCAAATTTATGAAGTATTAGCGATGGCGGACATGCTAAACACACAGTTAGGCAGCAAGATAAGGAGGAAGGCATGGCAATTGTAAAGTAATATACAATTAGGAAAGTCTGTCTCCTGTGCCAAAATATGAAATGAAAGATTTAATGTGATTGAGTCATGCTCCTGTGTGCAGCGGCTGTAAGATTTTATTGTTTCACTGCTCTGTGATTGAAAGAATTTTCTGGATATTTCTCTTCTTTAATATTTGAGAATAAAAGACTGAAATGGCATCACATCAGCTTAATCAATGTGACTTAGTGGGTGCCTTCTCCATTTGCAGCAAACTGCATACCTCATGATTCTCTTCCAACATCTTAAATGTGAGAGAATAGCTTAAATTGATAGTAATGGGTCCCAAATACATCAGGATGCTATGAATTACAATATAATGATAGATCTGAACTGTGATATTTCCCCCTTAACGAATGTAAAGCAAATTTGAATCTATTTTAAATTAGATGTGCAAGGTTATGGTGGATTTTCTCTAATTCACACAGCTTCACAATTAATAAAATATTAATTCAATTACTCAGTTATATATTATATATTGTTAGCTGATGTAATCTATCCTTAACACATGATGAACGAAAATTCAACATTGCTCTTTGTTTTTATGCATCTTTTCTGAAATATACTTGCTGTTTGTTAAGATGTTTGAAAACTGAATACTAAGAAACTTCCTTTTTCCTTTTCTTTTAACAAACCGCCAGTCGAAAACCTGATGCAGTACCATTATCACAGCGGGAGTGCACACTTTTAAGGTGACTTGTTTTAAATTTTTTTTGCAATTTACAGCAAAATAAACAAGATTTTTGAAAAAGAAAAAAAAAGGTGGGGAATTTTTACAAAAACTAAACTTCTAAAGCAACCCTGAATATAAAATCTGTTGTCTTTTTTTGAGGGATTATTCTATGCAAAAGGCTTCCATTTATTCAATGCTGAAGGTGACAGGTGGGTGATGGTGAGCGGGGTATAATGTAAAACAGTGTTGATATGGAAACGCTCAACTGTGGCACAACAAAATTGCGATTAAACAAACTCTGACAAAACGCAAATTAAGGCCTCCGTCTTTACCGTGATGGATTACCTCGCAGGAGCTTTGGCAGTTTTCAAGTTGTTTCAAGTACAAAGTTGAGCTGCGATAAATGGCTTATTCAGAACGAGGAAAGGAAAAAAAAAAATTGCATCTGTACTTGGAGAACAAGCCTTTAAGCCTTGATTGATTTTCTTTTTTTTGTAATTCCACACCAGTTAATACGTCAGAGAAGCCTCGTAGCACGGTTGAATGATTTCGTCAAACAAAACCAACGGTTTATAAATGTAAAGGCCAACAGATTTAAAGGGACCGTTTAGACATCAATAACACCGTCAAAGTTTGGCCCTCTGTAGGATAAACCGAGGTGACAAGAGATTTTGTAGCCAGAATATCACTCGTCAAATCAAGAGTTTGACAATTGCTGTTTGCGGACATCGTTTACTCTTCCTTCTGCCTTAAAACAGGATTAGACTTGTTCTACCGATTTGTCTTGTCAAGCTCTGAAGAATTCAGCAAGGGTTTTTCGAGCACATAATTGGCCCCACTGCTTCCTCGCCCTATCACCACACAGATTTCTGAGAAGTCCGAGAGTTTCGTGGCAGAGGCCAAACCAGAATAACACAAGCCTATCGTAATCATCCAAGAGATAACTGTTCTCATTGTAATCATGTTGTCAAACTAATCTCAAGGGCATTTTACAAGGCAAACATGTCCAAATCACAGCCAGTCATATAAAATGCAGTTCAGTCAATCAGTCCACTGCATCCTTATCAAGTCCAGTGTCTCCAAAGAAACAATTCTAAACTAAAGCTGTATTCAAAGTCAGGTCCACACTTAAGACTATCTGGTAAAGAGCGTTTTTACACCAGCGAAGTGCTTTGGTTCGCTTTTTTAGTTGATACCAAAAGTAGACTTTACTTTTTGTGTTTGGTCAGGTTTGCTTCCACATCGGTCATTTTCAATAGCATACTATGATTTGAAAACAAAGTCTCACAGGTGAGGCGATGATCACTGACGATCACTGCTCCCATTGGCCAGAAAAGGTAGAGGATGTGACAGAGCACAGACCCAGAAAAAACAAACATTGAAACTCCTTCTAGCTGCATTTCTGTTGTGCGCAATTGTGCTGCTATTATAACTGTAATCCAGTTTTGCGATGTGATATTTCTCATTTTGGAACAACGCCAGCAAAAGCGTTCTGCAATTTGAATGAAGCGAGATGATCTGCATGTTTTGTCCCACATGTTGCTGGCAGCAGCATTGCTAAGCAGAAAACAGCAAACTGAATTTCTAGCACTACATGCAACAGTAATGTTAGCAACACTAGGGGTGTAATTTTCATCACAATGCCCACAATTCAAGTCCAAAAAGATGTACATTTCCAGTAGTTGGATCCAATCGAGGCTGGTCTGCATTCGTGCACCAACTTGGGAAACAAATTTTGGTCCGTTTAAAGCAGAGCAAATTTGAGGTGTGAATACACCCTACGGTTATCCAACCAAGTGTGAGCTGTTGATTTTGACACTGTTACTCATGTACAGAAAGCATGTGGTATTTGTTCACAAAGCATCCAGCAGAACTAGCCTCAACGTAGGTCAGCGGTGGGCAATCCAAATTTAAAAATGAACTGCATGAGAAATTTGATTGATACCTTTGCCTACAAGTTCCATTCTACAAGCTAGTATATACAAAAGCACTTCAAAATATCAATGTTTAATCAGTCAAGAGAAGTGGTACACAATTATTGCAGTTTCACATTTATAAAAGAAATTTAATCAAACAATGACCCCCCCCTAAAGAAATAACTCCCCTCAGACACCCTGTATTTATTTGGTTTACCTCAGTCGTCTTTGTGGCCAGTGAGAACATGAATTCACTTTTTTCATAATAAAGTCAGTAACAACAAAGGTGAGAACTGCCATCAAGTGTGCAGCTGGAAGCTCTGAGATACTGTTTTCTTTCTAAAATAAATAAATTAAAACTCCTCAATCACTGGTTTTAAGTCCCAGACTCTCAAGAACCTTGTCCAGGTTGAGCCGACTCACAGTTTTCTGCCACTATGTTCACTGAAACAAACTGTGATTTTGCCCTGATGAAACTGATTCTTTAGTTAGAGCTTGGCAAAGTTTTCAGCATTAATTCTCACAACATCTACAAAGATACAATACAAAAATATCAGTTTGCGTTCAGAGTTAATTTCAGTCACTGTCTTGTATCTGATTCAAATGTCCACCATTTTTCCCAGCCAGCCATCGGTTGTAAAACCTATCAGTTTGTCCAATTTGTCTCCCAGCATGTCTTAAAACTTTGCTGTATACATAAATTGTGTTTCTGGTTTCTATTTGCAACATGAACTTTGATAATGTAACATTTTCAAAGTTCAAACTAGCAAAGAAACTAAGAGCAAAGCCAGTACCACAAACTTTTTAAACAGGCACAGCAGGTCTCCACTGCAGAAAAAGTCAATCCAATGCAAAGTAAAAGTTTTGCTTTTTACAAAAACTTCCAGAAGTTCTCAATCTACACGAACTTTTGCAATCTGTCATTATAAAACCACAAAATAATGTTTTGCAGAAATTTGAAGGGAATTGCATAATGGTAAAGAGAAAGGCAAATGATTAATAGTTACTAATACATATACACATATAATGAAAAAATGTGCTGCAACTTATTTATAGTCATTCAGTAAATTCGAATATGCTTTCAGATGAGGCTCGTTTGTCAGATTAAAAGTACCTTTTAACAACTTCTAAGTAGGTATTGAACATACTTTTCATTAAGCCCACATTTCTGCATGAATATATAGTTTTTAATAGTGTTATGCAATATTGTAATTTTAACTGCCTTGTTTTCATTACCTGCAAGTGGAAAATTACAATTAACAGAAATGAAGGCATTCAAACATCCAACTGTGCAATTAATATTAATAATTCAATTAATAATTCAACTTTCCAGCAATATTCTAATTTATTGAAGGGGTTTGTATAGTCTAGGTTTTTTCATATTGTGTGTCTGTACCACCTTTGCATGTCTAGAGACAGAACCTTTAGTCCATTCTAACCCTAAACCCAATGTGGAGTTATTGTCATTCGTTTGCCTACTTCTTTGATTATTGGTCTTCTTGCCACAACTATCTGTTTAGTTGTTTGTCCATGCCTTAATAAGTATCAGATAATGTTTCATGACCCAACTCTGGTTTAAACTTTATCTTGTGTTCTTTGGCATTCACGGAGTTCTTTTCAAACTAAACCCAAACCATTCACAGAACAGCTGTATTCATACATTACTTCAGAAGACAAAGCAGATCAAATCTAAATAAAGAATATTGGAGTTTGTGGTTGTTACACAAGTATTGCAAATCTGTAATTTTAATGGTTCTTAGAAAGTTCTGCTGGATATTTCAAACCTTTTCTTTTTAATTTCCGCACATCAATACGCAATGTTTGACAATTTGTACCAATTTATCTGTTAATGGACTGACTTTACGCACCATCTGCATGTCATCTCGTCACGCTCTGATCAGATCCCTTTTAGACACCCCTTTCCGTGCAGGCAGGTTCTTATAAAAGCTTTTCTGTCTGCCTGTGATTTGAATTTGAGTAATTTACTTTTAATATCCGCTCTTCGTCATTTCTCTTAATCAGAAGTATTTTGTTCACATGGCTCTCATTTGTGATATTGCAGAACGAATCCTTCATTTTCTTTTTTACGTTGATGTAATTTGCCAAGTCAAGCGGTATAATATTGTGTGCTTATGTGTTATCTTGCTTGTTTCTAAAAATCACTCTCCGGTTTTCAATTGCTTGTATAATTGAATTGACTAGATGAAGTAAAAAACGAAACATCTGCATCTTTCAGTTTGGTCAAAAGAACAGAATAAGATGCTAAGGTTTAAAGTCTAAGGGTCCACAAAAAAAACCAACAACAACAAAAAAAAACAGCTGAAAGTGTTGGTATTGATGAGTGTTTGCAGACAACAGTACTTTGTGAGTTCTAATCTAGAGTAATTGCTTCACTTCCCTTGCCAGTAAAAAACAGATTGTCAGACACAAGAGTCGGTGAAAAATAAAGTCTGTTCATTAAAGAGAACATTGACAATTGGAGAAGAAAATCAAGTCTAATTAGTGTTTTATTTCCAATGAAAACATTATGTGACATTTATTAAATTTGAAAGGGTTACGCGTTTGTTTTTGGCACAGTCACCTTTTCACTTTTAAACACCATCTATACTGTCAGGCTCTTGAACATCATCTTGGGAATGGGGGTGGAGGGGATGAGTCATTTATGCAACGTATCCTGATAGAGTTATAATTTTATTTTTAGAATTTCAGGGTGCAATCCCACCAGTTTTTCTTTTTCTGCTTTAATCAAACTCCATTTTGTTTCCTTAGAAAGTCCATTTAATTCAGGTAGGTGAAGGTTATCAATCAAACTCTAATGTCGACTGAAAAAGCAAAGTGCGGTCCATCTACAAATCTTAGTTGAACTCTGGTCCACTTCAAATGCATAAGTGAATGCCAATAGCACAAGAGACTGATCCAAAAACAGAAAGTAGATTACAGCATAGGGCATTCTGGGTAAAGAGAACTAAAACAAACATGCGTGTCTATCAATAACAGGAGAAATGTCTCATGGTTTTTCCTGAAGATGCAAGAGAAATCCGACAAGCCCTAAAAATCTCACCCAGCTCCATTTTTGACAGCCAGGTTGAGTGTAATTCTACTTAGTTTATTTGGGAGCTCCATATGTTTTCTGCCCATAGAAAGCAGTCCTTGTTCATCGTTTCTTTAAACTGTGTGCCATAACAGAACTACTGCTTACCACAATGCTGTGAGCCAATGACATTAAGTTTTCAAGTGAACTTGAAATATAAATATTAGTAAATTGGGTTGTAAAGGTAGATTGCATTCAAAATGGAGTCTATAAAATTCCATATGATATAAACTAGACTTGTCTTCTTAAGTGTGTTTATACAAAATTTATTTTATAATGGTAAATTGAATAATTTTGTAACCTAAAATTAAGATTGACATCATTGGATTCTCATTAGATTCTAGGAAAAATATTTTTTTTATTGGATTAACAAATCAACGTTTAAGTAGGCTAGAAAACAGATACATTTTTCATCTTATCTGAAAATAAATCCTGACAGTTTTAGAGAATTTTCCCCACAAGCTTGGGAAAAACTTGCCACCCTAGCAACCAAACTAACACATTCAGATTGACACAATGTAGGTGACAACATGCATCTTTGCACCCAGCCAATGGAGGAGTCTTTTGCTTTCCATGGCAACAGGCTGTATTTTAATGCATATTGTGCTTGCAGCAAGGAATTCTTCACTTATGTAAATTTTCCAGCAAACCGATACAAATAAGTTGAGATTTTTACATTACAACAGAAATTTTGTAATTAAATTTTAAAAAAGCTACATGTGACCTCAGTATTGACAGGCGCAGGACTGAAATGTGTCAAGCAGAGTCGTTTTTTACCTCCACGCAGAGGCAAAGGAGTCCCGTGCCACTTCTCTTCAGAGAGTTTTAAACATGCTTATCATCACTGAGAGAAATAAAGTGTGAATTGTGCAGACCCAGGCCGCAGACCGCTAGCAAGTTATTCACACAATCTGCTGCTCAGTGAGGAGCAGAGAGTAATACACCCTCAGGGGGAAGAGGAAGGGAAAGGCATGTGGGCGAGCAGGGCAGCCACGCAGTTGTTGAAATGCGGCTTTCCAGCGTTTGGCGTGCTCACAGTTTAAAAGTTAATTCTATTCTGCAGCAAAAACACATTAATGCCACTCCAATGATCTTGGAGTGTTTTTTTTTTTTTTTTTCATTCTGGTCTAACAAAGCGGCTATTGAGTAAAAAAGATTTTTAATGCGACAGATTAAAAACAGATGATGGAGAAATGTGATTAGTACCACGAACGTCATAACTTATTACTAGCTTGTCACTTGATTACCATTTTACTTCTAAAATTGCTTCCTATAAAAATCAAGCAAACTATTAATACTCATGTGAGTTTCTTCAATGAAAAAGTTCATTCCTGTCAACGCCAAACAGCTTTTCTGGAGGCAGTGTGACTGTGTGGGGCAGCAACTCCCTTTCTGGGAAAAAAAGAGCAAAAAAATAAACAAGGCTTGTCATCATTGGAGATCTCAAGGCAGAGAGATGCTGAGATAGGATTGTGCAACCAGAGGCAATCCCATATCTCCAATTTTGGGAACCAAATTTTGTCCACCAGGTTGTTAATACTCGCCCCGCAGAGCAGTGTTTATCACACTACATCCAGAATTTGCTAACAGAGAGGATAGAAAAGCCATTCTATGATCCACTTGTGCATTGAATAAACTAAAATTACAAATATGTCTGTTTTCTTGAAACATAACATCTTACAAATGGAAGCAGACAAGAGTCAATTGTGGGATAATTGACTTGACACTGGTACAACGGATTGCTTTTATTTATTTCATTGCTGTTTTAGTGCCAACAAGAAGCCTGCCTGATGTACCTTAAACAGTGGAATATTACAGCTCCCCAAGTCCCATACAACTAATTAAACTGCTAAACCCAGAAAATGTACTTCCTTTACAAATGTGGCATTACTAAAGAGGAAAAAAAATATTTTTATTACCAAGAAGTATTATCATGACGACAAAAACCAAATAATATTCTTTTATTACGAGTTAACTGTTCACTCTTCAGTTTTTCAAATTCATAACTCAACTGAAAAGATAACTTTCCAACAAACTTTAGCCTTTTCCATGCCACACTAAGGAGGCATAAATTGGCATAATGGAGGAAAGCCAAGTATAGCAACTTATTATGTTTTTCTCCGTTTTATTATCATCATTTGTTCCTTTATGATGTTTACTTGTATTCTGTATGGCTGCAGAGAGACTGTGCAGTGTTAACTAGCAAACATTTGAAAGTACTCATTAAGATCTAGTGACACAGAGGTCCTCTACTCTGTTTATGCATTTTATACCATCTGAATGTGAAAAATAGACTAGTTAATTGATTTTGAATGTGCTAGTTTGTACCAGACAGGCTTTATTTCTGGAACCGCTGAACAAAATATATTTTGTGTGGCACAATTCACCAACAAGGCAGGAACTATTGGAATTTCCCCCCACACAGCAATCTATTGGATTTACTGAGAAATATCCAGTGATGGGCAGTTGTGTGGAGTGTATGTCAGAAGTCAGAGGGCAGACTGATTGGAGATGATAGGAAGGCAAATGGAGCTCAAATAGCAGAAAGGTTTAAAGGACGTCAACTCAAACACAAAACATGTCCAACTGTGAAGCAGATGGGCTGCAGCAGTTGAGGTTCACATGAGTTGCCGCTCCTTTTAGCTAGGGTCAACATCTATAACAGGTTGGAAAAATATCGCTTGATCTGATGTGTGTCTGTTTCAACTTTGACATACATATGTTGGCACGACCGTTTTTATCTCTATTGCCTTGGGCTAACAACTGATGTCCTAATGTGTACAGGGTACATATTTTACACACTTTCGGAGATTAGTCTGTGTAAAAATTGTTTTTATTTTTATTTTTTTAATTTTTATCTTTTGAAAAAAAAAAAAAAAAGTTTTCAAGTTGCTGCTAATGTTAGCTATTTACTTTCAAGTTTTTCTTAAATATATCCTCCTTTTTCAAATGTCTCCAAATCCAAACTGCTTCTCCAAACTACTTCTCTTGGCAAAAGCAAGCAAGTATTTACATGGAAACCTGTTACACTGTCTTACTTTCCGCTTTTTTTTTTCTTTTTAAACAAAAGGTCTTGTTTAATTTGTCAAGTGAAAAAATAAATGGGACATTGGAGGTACCTGAAAGTCATTTATTTTGCTTTCTCTTTGAGCACACACAAGGCTTGGGGAAATTGGAGGCCTCTGTCCACTCACCGCTTTCATCTGAATCAGAATTATCTGCCTTTGCTGCATTGAATTGTCGGAGGGTAAGGCGCTAATGACTCAGGATTTCTTGCCGTCGAAAAAGAAAAGCTCTTGTGCAGAAATAACAGCCTAAAAGACCTCATTACTATGTGGTTATCTTCACTCCGTCTACTGTACATCCAGCTATCATTAGGCTAGCATTTTGGATATAATGACCTTGTGTTGTTACATGGCTGTCAAGGGTTATATCGGTAATGGCCCTCAAGCCATTGTTTCCTCTCGTTGTTGCCGAAACGTGACACAAATTTAGGACACACTTGCACACACACAGGGTTGGTGGTGTTTTTCCACGGTCATGCCCCAAGGTCCGGAGGGCCACTGGCCTAACAGTGCCGCTTCAACACCTTGTCACAACCCCCTATCTGGGTGATCTGTTTGTCTTTTTCAAAGTGTGCGAGTGTTTGTGTGAGATGGTCATCTTCTCAGATATGCCATCTCCTATCGATGTGACACTGCAAAGTGGAAAGCCATTTGCGATGGTGTAACACTCGCCAGCAGGATGTTTTATGATGTTGTTCGTTCCATACATGAAGGTCGTTTACATCAAGTAGTGCCTGATGTAAATTGGACCGTTTTCAATTGACTCTTAGATAACTCTATTACATCAATGCTTCTGTGGGATCTATTTCCCGCTCCAGTGATCAAGAGGAATGTAAAGGAGTGGAGTACAAATTTACCGAAAAACTAAAGACATCATTATGTTTGAAAGATAAAATATGCTTTTTAAAGTCCAGCATTTAATATTAGCATCAAGTTTTAAAGGTCTGGGTCATGAGAAGCAAAAAAAAAAATAAATCTATATTTCCTTTGATGTGGTTGCTTGATCATAAATGCGAGCTGCAACCTGCTGCAATTTAAATTTACATTTGTGGTGAAAAATTATATTTTGCCCCCAACATGCCTCACATCAAAGAAAATATTTTTTTTTTTCTTTAATTGAGGTTTTAACTGCTGCAAGGTCCAAGGTGCTACATCCATTTCAAAACCTATTCCGCCTGCATACCTTTCAGCTGAACAGGAAGTTAAGGAGTTCCAAAAAAAATCTACTTCGGTCTTTTTTTTTTTTTTTTCTTTTTTTTTTACTTTGACACTTGTCTTTTCACACAACTCAACATTTGGCTTTTACAGTGTAATCTTAAAGTACATTATTTGCCCAACTTCAGATGTTTGTATGTTTCAAACCAAATTAGGTATAATTTGAGTGCAAATGTCTAAATTATTGTCCAGGTTGATAACTTATGCATCCACTGTAATCAAACAAATTATGGGGAAAGTTAAAGTAAACTTCCCAAACCTTGATTGAGGAGTGCAGAATGTCTGAAAAATCAAGAAATCAGTTTAACAAAGCTTGACTGACAATATAAAGAAAACCAAAAAGCCTCAAAATTTAACTAACAACAGATGAAAAGCAAAGAAACCTACCAGTCTGCAAAGGGCAACTAATTTATAAGTCTTTGTAAATCCAGTGTACAACAATAACTGTTAGAATAAGAGGTAACAAAAGAAAGCAGATGACCTAAAGTACTGCAGACCTCAATTGCTTCAGTAAAGCCAATGTTCCCGAATCAATAATGGGGAAGATATTGGCGAAAAATGGCATGTTTCACAGAAAACCAAAACCAAAAGAATGGCTAATCAAAAAACACAAAAGGCGAGTCACAGATTTGCCAAAAGAAATGCTTTCATAATCCACAAGAAATAAAGAAAGATTTTCTGTAAGTCTTAAATGTAAAACAGCATTTCAGAAAAATGCAAGAAACAAGAAAATCCTGCGTCAACTGAGTTCCACTACTGTGAGAAACAACTCCTAACCACAGCTACAAACGGATAAGTTGTAAAATGGTTTATACAATCTATATCATGCGAAACTCTTTCTTTTGCCTGCTTACCTCAGGTTTGAGATGGTGTGTTAGTGGCACCGATATAACAGTATACCCACATGGGTCCCAAGTGTCTAACAAGAATATGTTGTCTGAATTATTAATGTCTGAAATGAAAGCAAACAACTTGGATGTGTTGTTTTTCAAATTGTTTCATTCCCTCTTGAGTTGTAGTGCTTTGAATATTTCCAGATGAGTCTAATCTGAAAAACAAGCTTTAAAAACTCTGCATTACTAGGAAGCTGCATGATGCTATCCTGACATCTTAATGTGGGGAAGAAAACACTAAAGACAAAGACATTTTAATCTTTTCAAACTTTGACTCTGGTTTTGGTTTATATGCACAGGATGAGTTTGCAGGTTACACTTTTTTTTTTTTCCTCAGCAACAAGCCACCCTGCTCTGAGTGCCAAAGCAGCTACTTCCAGCTAGTGTACACCATTTTTCACTTCTCTTACTCTTGACCTTATTCAGGCATTGATGGAACAACAAAGCAATAGGAAGTACAAAACCTTAAATCCCACTGTGCTCTGGCTGCCTGTTCATAGAGCCATTATTTTATGTAAAATGCAGTATGAGACCATGTGTAGAAAATTATCACGGTAAGATAAATGATTAAATATAATTTGACAGGATTGCTTTTATGCTAAAAGAAATGCAATTATTACTGATACTGCTAAAATAAATGTATCAATACGTGTTTTGTTTCTTGAAATTAAGCACAGGTATGAAATTACTAAAATTTAAGTATTTTACTTTTGTTTAGTAAAGTATTACCTTTTTAACATTTTGTTATTATTTTTAAAACACCTCCGCAAATCACCAAATGTACATCAAATCTAATGCGAAATATGCTGGCAGCAGCTTTGTGCTCTGATGTTATATTAATTTAGGTAAAGTCGAAGTTTCTGTGAAGACTAAGCACCAGCCATTTTTTTGTAAAAATGACAGGTGTCTCCTAAAAAGCCAAAGAGGGGATTACAACCAAGTTATTGTAGCAACTTTCTTCTCTTTCTCACTGTTACATTTTACAAAATGGTGTAAGTTTCCATTTCAGAAATCAATCTTTTTTCCTGTTGATGCTTAAAGAAGTTTAGAAAACAGCAGAAATCTTAACTGGGCCTTTATATATATATATAAATTCCAATGACAGCAATAATAATGGAAGCCACAGGTCACAGTAAATGGTACCACTATGGCACTGACCACTCATCAAAGTAAGTCCATAAGTACTAGCTAACTCAATCTGCAGTGGCCACTGTAGTTTTGTCTCTGTCTGGTGAAAGAGACTTGAAAGGCTATAAGGCTTGTCTGATCTCCTGGGAGGTGAGTTTAAACCAGCTGATGGACAGTCTTGCCCCTGGCTGTACTTCCCATCAGGCACTTGACATCACTTAGCAGCTATTTCGACTTGGCTCTAGCAAAGCATTCAATGGCATTGGGGTGCTGAAGTTACTGCTCACATGTTGACAAACAAGTTGGTTCTACATGTTGAAACTATTAGTGACTGGTGCTTTACAGTTATACGTGCAAACTATTAGATTGAGTAAAAATACAGAAGTTTATCTGTATGATAGTACTTATACAAAACATAAACTGCAAAAACAGAGAGTAGCGACCCAGTAAATTTGCTAATGGTTTTTAGGTGCCCATTGGGCAAAATATTAGACTTAGTAACATGCATAGTTTTTGTGTGTTACAGTTTGCTTTCTTATCACAGAAAACATTTCAGACACTGGCATATTCTCCGATAAAAAAGGAGTTTAAACCAAAGGAAAGGTCAGATGCAAAACTGCAAATTATTCATGTTCTCAGGATGTTTAAATGCTAATCCTAATACCAGACTGAGAAAGAATACATCTATGCTTCAAGATTTCAAAAGCAGCTTATTTGAAAACATTGTGCAAAATGAGTAATATTGTGTGAGGGCTAGAAAATAATGGCAGTATTATTTTCTAAAACATTATGTTTATTATGGAAAGGCCTGAGGTTGATACAAGAACTGATGTTGGTGGGTTGGATGATGAAATGCAATCTACCCTGATCAACAAACAGATACACCACCCACAATTTTCTCTGAGAAGGATGTAATCACAGATGCCACGGCTTTTTCATCTGATCTCAGTGTGACCCCAGCTCCGTGCTAACTCTACCGGCTTTGATTAAAATTTTAATGACAGGTAACAGACCTTCTAAAAGAGCCCGTCTGTGCAAAGCATGACAATGCCTTGCCTATGTGTGATTTTTCCATGCTCATTGGTGAAGGACAACATTGCAAAAGCATCAAAACAGTGTAAAATGACCTAACTTGATTCTCCAGCTTTTTTTAAATTTCCATAGCTGACGTTGACCGGAGCGGACGTCCAATCACAAACCAAACGCAAATCACAATTAAGCTGTCAGATGTGGTTTTTCCATACCTATCTACTGCTACATTATGACCCGGTGTAATAGTTATCCTCTCTGAATTCAGTTCGTATCAAAGTTAAACCTATAAAAGAACCTTCCAAGACCCTGGAGGATTTAAAGTCAATTTAACCTCAGAAGAATCACCTTTGGATTCAGTCAGAGGGAGAAACCTGAATGTTTTAAATGAACCCAAGTTACATGCTTTAAGTAATGAATCCAACAGGATTATGTGGGGCTCTTCAGATGGATTTGTGAGTTTGTGTGTCTGCGCCAAAGAATACCGGAGCCCTCGGCAGCCAGATGTCTGCAGAGCAATCCCACTGCACAATTACCTCCGGACATCTGGGACCTATAAACACAGCAAGGCGGCTTCAGCCTGTTGTTTTTTTTTTTTTCTTTGGTCTCCAGTTGTCTCTTCATCTTTGTTCTCCGTCTTAAGGCTTTTTCTTCCTCTTCCTCCATCTCAATGTCTGTATATAACTTTACTTTTTACTTTGCTGTTTTCCATTGCCTCCTGCATGCATACTTTTTTAGCAATTCCTTCCTGTACAGCTCCAACCCCTGAGCACATCCATTTTTTTTTTAACCGCCTGCCTCTTCTTCCACCCCTTCACCTAAAATTTCACCTATTTTTTCTTCATACCCAGCTGGTGGCTAACTCAGTTTCTTGTCCCCCCTCCTCCTCAAACAGTTGTCACCTTCGTACTGCGCTGCTTTCACTTGTCACTCTCTTGGACTCTTTGACAAAACGTCACGTCCTCCCTGAGCGCCAGCAGCAGCAGAGCGAATTTGCTATTCAAATCGACGAACGTACGTATTGCAAAGTTATACAAGAGACCATCATGCAAATTATTTTGCCTGACACGCAGCGGATTTTAAATTTTTCTTTTTAAAAGTGTCACCGTCTGTTTATACGTGTAACGGGAGATAAGGCAAGCGGGACTAAGTCGAGGATGTGCGCGATGAGGTAGTCGCTAATTTCTTAAATTACTTTGACACCCCTGTTGTGACATCCATAAGCAGGGAAAAAAGAACATAAAACTCTAAATTATATATAATTTGCAAGTGACAATCTGTGAAATGGGAGGATGGGGAACATTTGTGATGGAGTGAGCTCAGAAATTATCTACCGGACAAAGTCCCTGAGTCTGCAGTTCTATTTCACTAAAAAGTCATAGGTCCCCATTTTCTTTCCACAACAACAAAACTCCCTTTCTTCGTGTATCCAGGTGTAAAAATTGGTTTCATTGTGGATTCTGACAATGTTTACAAATCCCTGCCAACATCTTCAGAGATCAAGTTTTGAAAGGGTTTTGTGCAGCAGCAGAATGCAGTACCGACTGGGAGCTCACTTTGCTGGGTCAGCACAAAATGAGGCACATATGAGCTTCATCCGAAAGCAGACATATTCCTTTTCTGTATGAGTTTGTTGTTGCTTATTAAATGTACAAAGAGAACGGGAGACAAACAAATAAGAGACCGCCGATTCTCGACTTCAAAGTCGAAGGCGGAGCTGAATGCAAACACGCGCAGATAAAACAGTAAACCAGCATCTTGTTAGTTTTTCAAACACTTTTTTTCTGAAGCGAAAAGATTTTTCTCTTTCAATTTAAAGTTAATTTAATGAGATGAGAGAGAGAGACAGCTATGAATGCCTCAGTAAGGAAAGTATCTATTGGCTGTGGCTAGTTGAAACACCGTAGTTATCTACAACCCTTTTCAGGGTATTTTTTTTAAATAAATATATATATATATATATATATATATACATATTTTTTTTTTCTTAGTTTAGTTCTCTTAAGTCTGGTTTTGGTTTTAACTGAACTTACAAAAAGTCTTCATCAGACTTTACTTTTGCAAGACTGACAAGTCCAAGTACTTCTTTATAACAGTAGTGACTATTCATTTCTGATTATATCTAATAACATGCTTAGTGATAAAACTGATAAAACTGGCAAAGAAGCCAAAAGAATGGCTGCATAGAACAAGACTGCACTGTCTGTGAACGTAACAGTTTGGAAATCATTCTTGTTAAAAAATTAACTGTCATTCACTGTGTGGCTACTGAAAGAACCCCAAACTTCCTTGTTACTGATGTGATATGATTCTAGTCATGGAATCGGTTAACTATAAACACAATATATGAAATGAGCTGACTGAATTCTGATTAACAGAACAGATAGCCCAGCTAGCAAGCTAATTTGGAGATGCTGTGCTAAATAGGTGAATATGCAAAGTGCACAACACAAAAAACAACCTGTGTATTCAGCCATTGAAAACTAAAAAAGTTTTCAAGTTTTTACATTTTTATATAAATTCCAGCTTAAGTCACTATATCAATATCTAGAATAGTTACAAAATACTTTTATAGATATAAGTCACTCCGAGGTTCCTCATGTCGAAAGTTAATAACTCTTCCACTCACTTCCTGTAATGTTATTTCTTATTTTTATTTTGTAAAACTAACTAAAACAATCCTCCCATCTAAAGGTGAGGAGGGTATGATTAGTGTTTATCTTATATTTAACCCTTAAATGTGAGACAGAATTCAAATACATGGACACAAAAGTGTCCACCGTTTGAAAATCTCCCTCTATGACATTGAAGCTTTTTATTTACAAAACAAATCTGTATTTTGCATTTGTTAATTTTGTGGCTTTTCTAATATTGCTAATGTCAATAAAAGAAGAAAATCCAAGCTATTTTGTCTGTGAACATTAATGAGAAATATGGATTTTTAAAAGATAGTATAAAGTAGAATTTTGCAAAACAAAGTGCTTCGAGAAACCTCTGACTTTCCTAATTAATGACAAACTGCAGAAATTCAATTTGTAAAAAGCTATTCTCTGTTAAATATATTATTCTTTACGCCCAATCTCTCCATCGTGGCATTCAGCAATGGCTGTTTTTATATGAGTCAATATGGTACTCTAAAACAAGAACAATAAAAAAAAATGTGTCCAATCTGTAAAAAATTACACCTAAACAGAATTCAGTCTTAGCCTCAGGAGACTCATTTACCAGGAAATCCTATTCCAAATGCATATCATAATTTTGTTAAACCAAAAATTATTTTGCTGTCATGCACCAAAACAGTATAATAAGATGAAAACAAGCATGGCTGTGGCTGTGCATATCCAAATGGGCTTTATTTGTAACGCCTCAGACAGAGTGAGCCTCTAAGCGAGTATGTCCCGTTTGCGCCGCAGCTCAGAGCAGGATAAATAATTTCTCCCTAGCAGGAGTTTACAGCATCTTGTGATGATTATTGAAGCCAGAGGAGTAAACGAGGCCCATGAAAGTTTACCATGCCCCAGATAGCTCAGGTAGCCTGTCACGGCAATCTAAATATGGCCGCAGAGGAAAAAGTCGGTGCGAGGGAACTGTTTTTGTCCAGAGGATAAACAGTGGTGCACAGGAGGTTGATTTAAGGAGGAGTGACGGTGGGTGGCTGCATGTGGATACAGCAGCAATTCATCCCCTGAAGTATTGGGTGGAATTAGACTCTCGAAGTCGGAGTGAGCCAATTATTCCACTGTTAAATGCGAATTACTCTTGTTTAAGGAGTCACTTAGGTGATGTAAGCTTCAAATTTTATGTCCAATCTAATTATAACCCTCAATCTTAGGCTGTTAACAGGTACAAAACATTAGTTTCCATCACTAACTGGAAGCTTTTGCCTATCTATAGGGCAGTTTATTTTGAATTTATGAATATAGCTACCCCATGTGTTCCTCCTTTCCATTCATGTTCATGGTTCACTTACAGTGCATCACATTAAGCTGGAAAAACCATCAAAGCCCAGCAAAAAGACAAACGTAGTCATAACACAACCTCGACAAACGTCAAAGACATTGGCATAAGTCAATGACACGTCTTTTTTTCAGTAAAACATAAAGGTCTCATGGTGTCCAACTGCACACCCACTCAATATTATTGACCTCGTCTGTCCCTGATGGCTTTCTAAATATGGGACGAGGCTTTTCATTTATTCTCAGACGCCTCTGAGAGTCCTTGAACTACTTGTCCCTGTCATCGGCAGTTTCAGGTGAGACTGCTGACCTTCTAAAGCAACTTGAGTGAAGTACTCCGCACATGCAGATTGCCTCAGTGGGTCTTCTTGTCCCAAATGTTCTTGCAAGGACACTAATATGGGATTGTTGATCAGGAAGGGTACAAAAAAGATTAGTCTTATTAGAACCTGGAAAGCAAAGGAAAATAAAAGTCTTTTTGTCTGCTGGACATCTAGGCTTATTCTGTCTGAATATTTATAGAGATGAGAGAAAAGTTATTCGAACTACATGTCAAACTCATGTTTTTATTTGACCAAAACACTGCTGAAATTTTTCCTTTGACTACACCTTGCTTTTTTATTTGTTTTTTTAAGTTCTTTTTTACAGATGGGCTAGGACATGGATAACAGAAGGTTACCAAACACGTTTCCAATGGCTTGATTTACCCAAACATATCAGCAATATCAATAAATCTACTCAAATATGTTTTAATACCTTAAAAAAACAGGACTTAGCTAAGGAAACTACTGTTTTTATGTGTCTGTAAACTAACATTTTGCTGTCTAAATTGTGCAATTTTTAATATACAACCCAAACATGTCTTCCATGCGTACATTAAACAATATCCATTTATTACCTAAACCTGAACAAATTTTCAATTTACATCAGGGGTCTCAAACTCCAGTCCTTGAGGGCAGCAGTCCTGCAACTTTTAGATGTGCCTCTGCTGCACCACAGCTGAATAGAATAATTAGGTCACTAGCAAAGCTCTGGAGAACTGATCTACACAAGGAGGAGGTCATTAAGCCATTTCATTCCAGTGTTTTGTACCTGTGGCACATTTAAAAACTGCAGGACAGCGTCCCTTGAGGACTGAAGTTTGAGACCCCTGATTTAAATAAACCTACTCAAACATAGATGTCCTAATGACTGACCCTTTACCACCTATAAAACCTAACCACTAGTTAGGTCCTATGCCGAACATCAGCATCCTATTTCATCAGGAACTAAAGGCAGTATCTCTGGGAGCAACAATTACTCAGAACATTGTAAGAGCCATGATTTAAACTCTCCCATTTCAAAAAACAAAGTAGCAAAAGCACAACATTTCGCTTAGAATCAAATGTTCAGTTGCAGTCAGAATAACAAGCTGACTATTGTGTTCCTGCAGATTATTATGAAATCACCTGTCACAGATATTATGTAGGTCAACATGCTGCTTCCAGCTGTGCTCATAGCTGATTATTTTCTACTGAATCCGTAAAACGCCACCTCCAACTTTGTTGACGCGGTCGTATTTCAACAGCTCTTGGTGGCGTTAACAAACCTTGCTCTAAATGTTACGTAACGGCTGTTTTCCAGCTGCTGGTGTGGAGAAATCATTAGCTCAATGGGAGAGTCCTGTAAAGTGTTAACAAGCACAGTTGGTTGTCTTAAACAGTGTTAGTAAACTAACATGTTAGGGCATCTATTTGCAGAGATGTTGGATAAATGCTCATGGGATGTAATTGCCTCCATGCATCTAATTCTTAACAAAAACACCAAAATAAAACAGGAGAGCGATCAAACATTGACTGAATGAGGCGTTTAAATTGAAGGAGTTCTAACTTGGTTCCTTATAGTAAAATAGAACCACCCCAACCAAAGTATGAAACATCATTAGTGGGAAAACGCCTGAAAATAGTTTCCCTTTAAAAAGCCTTGGCTAGCAGTAACAACAATATGTGCTTAAGTAAAGTTAATCTCACTACTAGATGTGCAGAGTTGTTTGTAAGGCAGCACAGAGTTCAACAGGAGTGGGTCAGTTTTAACCTCCAAGTTAATGTTTTACTTGATCACAGTTTGACAATGCCTGCAGAGATTTGATAATTACTTTGACTTATTGTTTGATTACATTTAGGCATTAAAGAAACTTTAGTGCACGCAATCAAAACCTGCTATGGTAGACTACAACTTTAAAGACCTATTTTGTTATGTTTAGGGATCACAGAATTAGTTAGGTTTTATATATTCACATCTAATTTGCCAAGTATCGGTACTAAGGTCTGGTTAAGTGCAAGTTTTTCAAGGTCAGGAACAGGTCTTTCCTTGGCAACACCTGTAAGCACTAGCAAAAGTAAAGCGGTGACTTAGAGGAAAAGGGAAATCCTGGAGGATTTTCTGGAACGGTTTAAAAGAGCTGATTGGGTTTAACCACAGACATTATAACTGCTTCTAACATAAACCTAATCCACAGCAGCACAACAGGCTTCAAGACCAAAATGATTCATGAACACCTTGTGATTATCTTATCACTTAACAGTCCTAATGTTCAAGTATGGTGGTTTTCTTTGACACAAATATGTAGTCACTTCTGATTTCTAATAATCATAATTCAAGACTGAAACATTCACTCATGCCAGTATTCAATGTCCAAATTCCTAGATTAAAACCCGAATCAAAGACTGAAACCATGTACAAATTAAGCCATGTTAATATTTGTTGAAATATCAAGTCAGATATTTTATATCTTTTTGTATCACTTAGAGAAAAACTGTTGTAAGCACACAACCTCTTTAGCGAAAATTGAAGTGATGCCAGTATATTGCAGCAGTGAATAACACCCACATACTGTATTCCTGTTGCTCTTTTCCTATGAATATTTAAACAAGCATTACTGATCCTGAAGTGGCACCCTTTACATTTGATCGAACGCAGTTGGTCACGCTGAAGGTTTTGTCGTTGGCGAGCTGCCATAGCGATGAACTCCATGTCTCGTCTCTTGGCGAGCTGATTGTCTTTGACTGGAGACCGCGGGGGCTGATGAGAGCACATATTCAAGGATGACCACAGGGACATGGCCCAGGTGTCTCATTGCTGAAACGGGAGAGTGAGGCTGTCAAGGTGTGACATATGAGCTAATGACCTTTGGCCTTGGAAGTTCAATGGAATGGGGGGTGTGGAAAGGTAAAGTGTCTCACCAACAGCTTTGAATGCTGTTCAAAAAAGAAGGAAGGGATGATGTGTCACTAAGCATTTAACTAAACAGAGTTTGGAGCTGGGTGTCCTTTAAAAGTGTCACCGACTCAACCGTTTGGCTCTACTCCCCTTCACTTTCCACACCGACTTCGAATGCGCCTGTAAAATGTGCTTCCTTGCATTATGAAATCCTCCAAGGCAGTCAAGATTGGAGGCATTAAGGAGACAATTGTTTGTCAAATTCTGTGCTATAATCCTATGACCCACTTTTAGTCTGTTCACAAAAACCCTCCTTGAATTCCTTTGGATGGTTTTATCACTGTCCGCTTTGAAGAATAAATTTCCATCATTCACTGTAAATGCAGACCATTTTCCTTCTTTTTTTTCGCCATGAGAATCCAATACAGCCAACTCTGCATAAAAATGACTCGCCTGGTGGGTGAGCGAAGCAAAAATCAGGCTTAACCCTGTTCCGGTTAACAAATTTGAATGCTGACAGAGTTTGGATGCCAGGAAACTGGTTGGTGCCGTTAGATTTTAATGCCTCTGCAGTTTTAATGAATAATGCAGCGATGACATGGTATGTGATTTACGAGATGTTCTTCAGTTCACTACATTGCTACGCTTTGTAGTAATGAACGCAAAACGTGCAACACAACATTTTGAAAGCGATATTTGTTGAAAATATTTAAATTTCTTTTAATATGATTACCTAATTATACAACTTCACAGTATCACAGTTTTTTAAAGTATTGAAAACCTCTAAATGGAGCAATAGCCTGAGTAAAAACATGATCATTTTATCAATAAATCATCTTATAAAGGGAAAATGGCTATCTAAATAATGAATTAAATTGATGGATTTTAAAAGAAAATATGCCAAGGTAAACCAAGTTGCCTGATGTGATGATGGAAACACTAAACCAAGGAATATTTATACAGTGGAGTTTGACTACTCAAAGCTACACAAGTAAGGAAAACATAGATTGACAACTGTATGAGAAAGAAACATTCATTGATGGACAAAACTCTTGTCAATAACAAAATCGCAAAACATAATAGACTTAAGTGCAACAAGAAATAAATAAATACAACAAATAGTGAGAGTAGACTAACTGACCCATACAAGCAACACATTTTTGCTGCAATCTAATCTTATGAAATCCACCAAAACATGAGTCTTTGCAAGTGACAGCCATTGTCCTCAGTGAAGAAAATGGTGTGGAAAACCAAACTGCCAAATTTATTCCAAAAGTACATTGACAAGTTATCTAGCAGCTCATGACAGAACATAAAACCTTTAAAGTGTCATGCAACAATAACAAAGTGACTGGGAAAAATTATAAAAAAATATTTTATGTCATTTTGATGGGTAGTTGTTCAATTTAACCTCATCAAAACCAACCTTTAATTACATATTCACAGCTTTCCAAACAAAGCGGACTTTCTGAGCAAATTAACTGGAGTTCTATTAAACAAGCTGGTGTGAATGCACCCTAAAATAGTGCACCAAACCTCACCGACCTTCCTTTACCACTCAGTGGAAACACAAAAAACAAGCCTTTACCACAAAACTGTACAAAAAAAATTGCAGTAACTGACCCATGCCCAAAATGATGCATTAGTTTGTAGAAGAAGTCAAAAACAGAGGAAAAGATGCTTTACTTTGTCTCCGTTTAATCTCTAGACTGTTTTACTTAACTGGGAAATGATGTCATTTACTGTGGCTATGTGAGTTTATACTCAGCCAAATGGGTTTACTTTCCCCTCAAGAGCAGGAAACTTAAAGTTTGAACCGCCAGTAAATAAATTGAAGCTATGCAAAAAATATGTGATTTAGACAAAAATCAAAAGAAGCATCTCACATTCAAAACATGTGGAACAGAAAGATAAATACATTACAAACAGCATTTAACCATTCGGAGGACATGAATAATATACAGTTTTGAATAACAGCAATGCATTTTAATTTTTCTCCCCAGAGATAAATTATCAATTGGATTACCAGTTGACAGTATACCTTATAGTTAATAAAAACTCATTATTTGGTTTATACAACACAAAAAGGGATATCCTAAGCATAATCATCTTATTTAAAAATACAACCACAATGGAAATATGTTTCAGAGTGAAATTTCATGAGAATTGCTATATCTTGAAAGACTGCTATTATCTTTTTTTTCTTTTTTGGAGTTATCTACTTTTTCCTACAGTTCTTCCTTCCAGTCAACTTTCCATTTAAATTCTGGATTGTAGAACTTTCAACATGCAGGTAAATTATCTTCCTAGAAACTTATTTTTTTGGTGATTTTACTTAAAAATCACAAAATTGCTTTACTTAAAAAGCAAACTGAAAAATTGCTTTTCATTAACTGTAAGCCAAAATAATCAAAATCAGCAAAAGACTTTTCAATAATATTCCAATTTATGATTTACTGTAATTAAAGAAGTATATATATTAAAATAACGGACACGATTATGTAAAATTGTATGTCTTCTTAGCTCATTGCTACAAAGATAATAATGAAAGAAATAATTGTTTTAGAGGTATTTCAATCCACTTTAAATATCCTGTGACTGCTGCACACTGGTGGGCTTTCATGCAGCTATTTACTTCATGGTCACTTTTCCTTTGGCTGCTCTAATATTCCTGTCGCTGCCTTCCAGTCTAGTGTAGGCTGACATGAATAAACATTAATAAACAGAGGGAAATGAGGTGATTATTCCAAGATCGTCTGGGTTGCTTTTCATTTCTGTGCATATCCAGCTCTGTGATGAATAAACATATCAACACTCCAAATGAAGAAATACAAATTTATATTTTCACAGGATATGAAAATTTTCTCATAGTACTCTTTAGTTTCTAGCTTTCTGATGCTTTATATAGAGGGAAGTTAATACATCAAGCGTTTAATAATTGGAGTACTTGGTTGTAGCAGAGGAATATATGCTGACAGAGGTGACTAGATTACTCATATTAATACATTAAGAGTGTAGATGAGCCATGTTGCCAGTTCAAATGAGCAACATTTTAACCGTTGTTCATCTTGTTCAGTGTCTCAGAAGTGACAAGAGGGTCTCCGGTGACGCAAAGCTAGAAAGTGTCCCTGTCCTTCCTCATCACTGCTTAAATGCTGCAAAAAGTAAAACTACAACAACAGCTAAAAGACACCCTGAGGTGAGGAGGGGCTGCCTCCTTTGGGAAGATGTGTTGGGCTAAGAATATTTGGGTTACCAAAGACAGTATAGAAACCAATATGTCTAAATATGTTTAGACGTGATATACTGCTGTGTACAACAAGTTTCCTAACTCAAAGTCCCAGGTGGGTTTTAGATATTTCTGCAAATGTTTTAGACTCACTCATTTGTCTCAAAGTTCCTCACATATCCTCATCAGAGTGCCACAAGGACAAATATTCGTCCCACTGCTATTCAGGTTGTAAAGACCTCCTACAGGTGTGAGAATGTTAGAATTGCAGTTTCTGCAAATGACACACTGACATATATAGACGGGAATGTCAATCACGTTGCAGATGTGCTACTAATAAAAACATTTCAACATGTATTTACAAGAAAATACAGTGCACTGATTTAACCAGATGTTTGTGTTTCAAGTCAACAATCTAAAACGGTTCAAGAAATTAATTTGTTGTAAAATAAAGCATCTTTCAAACATATAGTGCACTCACAGGTAACAGTTTGTGTCCCTAAACTTAATTATAGTGTCTCAAGTCACGACTACTATATTAGATCACTTTATACTCAAGTCTTGTTAGGATTTGATCAGAAGTCAAAACTTTCTTCATAATAATCCTCTTAAATATAAAATAAAATGTTAACAGCATAATTGTAAATTCATCTGTCGTGCATGTTTTCACTATCCAGCATTGAAAGCATTCAGCAACCTGTGTGTAGAACAGATGAGATCCTTGAGTCCTTCAAGGAGTGGAACATGGTTCTAAATAGTTAGAAAACTCGGGAAAGCTTTCTCTCTTGAAGCCAAATAAATTGGTTAGTAGCAGGCAACATTGGCAAATATTAGATAAAAATAGATTACATTTTCTGTTATGCATTTCGAAATGGATGTACAGTTACATTACAAATTGAGTATTTAAATTAGTCTGACTAACTGTATAATCTATTTTTCTACTTGTGATTGAAATAAAATGAAGCCTCATTATCTTTATAATAAGATAAAAATTTGGAATATTATGAATGCAAGATATTCCTAATAAAAAAAATAAATACTTGCTCTCTTTAGCAATACAGTAGAGGGAAAAAAGGGAAAATTTAACTGTCCATCAATCTCATTGGTTTGATGGCTTGGAGTCATAAAGCTTTAGTCACCATTCTCCAGTGTGTGTTATATAAAATGTCTGGGTATTGACCAACTTACTGTGACCCTTAGATCCAAAAATAAAGCTAAAGCAAGCTTATTGTCAATAGCTCGAGTTGAAATAGAGGTTTTCAAACTGTTAAAAACATTACTCACAGGCAAGTGTAGACTGCATTTGATCTGTCATTTTGGATTTTCTTTCAACTATGCAGTGATTATTTTGAGCACTTCTTGTGGCGTTTTCCCTCTCCAATCAATTTTTCAATAAAAGCTCAGCGTTTTTCTGAACAATTTCTGAAACGACCCATTTTACTCAGACCAACATGATCAATATTTGCTGCCTTTGCTCTTAGGTGAGTGTCATACGTTTGACACTTGATGTTTTCATTTCTTCAACAGAATTAATGGTTAAACTCTGTAGTTATTTTAAAGACATCTGTATGTTTTAACAGAGCGGTTTAGTATAAAGCTAACCATTCATTTTGTGACCTTATGGTGTATTTATACTAGAAACATCTTTATCTTTAATCTGTGTTTAGGTCTGCTGATGGAAATAAGCCAGCGAAGTGCAAATCACTTGATTAATGCTCCTGTATACAGTCCTTGATAAATAGCCCATTTGTTTTGTAGCTCATTACCCTTTCATCAGGCATTTCACCTTTTTCGTAATTCATTTTTCTTAATATATTAACAATCACTAATCGGAAATGTTGAAATTTGAGTTGGGCTAAACAAAAACTTTGTTAAACGAGTTTACACTGTCATATTTTTGCAGCAATTGAAATGCAAGTCAGTAGCTGTTAGACACCACCTACGCCACCTGAGTCTCATTCTCCATGCAGCCGCAAAGTACTGCGAGTAAATGGACACCATGTGGGAGGTTGTTTAACTCTCTTCCCTCGTGATACCACTGAACTTCCTTGATCTCCAACTGCTGCCAAAGGAGAGATCATCCGTCACCTTCCAGGGGAAAAGTGAAAGCAGATACAACTTGAGAGAGTCTGACTGAAAGCAGACCCGAAAAACGTCCATATGGCCAAACAAAGAACACAACCCCACACTGTAAACATGTGAAGTTTTTCAGGACTGCTTGAGGGGTCGACACTAACCAGATGGGGGCTGGCGAGTCACAGAGCTAAATGACATAGAGATGCTTAGAGCACAGAATAGCCATAGCTGTGAATTTAAAGGGGAAGTTCAGCTTCTGTTCAGCTCTACTTCTTTGACTAGACTAATGCAAACAGCAGCAATTGAAGCTTTTTGTATTTTACTAGAAAAACAACCACAAAATCCAACGCATCGTTTTAGAATTTTAGACCTCTGGTTCTTTAACTATGGTACAAGTAACACTGACCAATTATTCACAAGGTTAATTTATATGTGGCACTGTATTAGTGCCAAAATTAAGACTTATGTGCACCCACATTAGAACAACTAGGCTAGCTTTAGCTTTGACTAAAAACGAGCATGCCCCAGCTTGTCACCCAGTACATTGCTAACTTCCTCTACTGTACATTAGCACAGATATGCAAGCATTAGCCTTGGGTAGGTGTTCTGTAATATGAAGCTGAAGTTAGCTTCAGATTTCAGGTGATTCCACCTAATTTTTCAGAACCGCTGGCATCTTTAGATCAGTAGCTTGGAATCCAAATTGTATCTGCATATGCAATAGTTTTGATATTTTGTCACTAACACTGCTCCATATTAATAAGCTCCAATATCCAATAGAATAAATTATTCAATCACATCCATGTTTGCTTCATCAATGGCTTCTTAGAAAACAGGAGCAATAAAAACAGGTTTAAGAACTAAAGCAACACAAACACTCATGGTTAATCAATGTACTTGTAAGATACAGGTTTTTGCTGGTAATATCAGTACAAAAATAGTTTATGTCTACTTCTTCAAGGCACTATATATGATGACAACCATTTAATTGGCTAGAAATAAAGATGATGTGATGTCTGAGGAGATTAAAATTCAAGTTTTGCTAATTATTGCATTTTATATTTATTTTTTTTTAGAAGACAACCTCTAATTGTAGATAAGTTGCAGTGACTAACCTGAAGCTAATAATGCTCTTTTGTCTCCTCTCAGTCACTACTAATGACATAGTGCATTAGCAATGTATTTTGATGACTAATAGTCCAACATAGCACAGTGACATCAGTTGTATTTTGGCATCACCAGATATTTTGTAAATCACTCAAAGACAGAAAGCTTCTCCGGTTTGGCATTTCCTGCCCACTGTGCCTCCTATTCATCTCCCAATCACTTTGATACCAGACGTCCTCTGTAGTCTCAATGACCTCACTTGAGAGTTCCCCCAAATCAGCCCAGATCAAAGAACTCCATGTTTGATCCTCTGATAATGATGGCAAACCCTTCTTGCTCCCCCTCAGCACCACGAGCTTTGAGATTGGCACACAACCCCCAGACTTCGTCTGTCGGTTTTATTTTAGAACTCAGAGAAATGTCATCCTTAAAAAGAAAATAATCAGAAAAAATAATAAATAGTCGATTGGGACGGAAAAGAAGCGAAAAGCAGGCGAGCACTTAGTAGAGTAATGACGGCGGTTAGGAATTGGAGCCTCCCGGTTTTTGTGACCTAGATAGAGAGTGACATGAGCAGGCGGTGGTGAATGGAATTGCTTCCCATTTGCTCTACACTGCAGCGCAGCTCATACATTTCTGCCGAGAGATGGGACCACTCTGTCAAACACAATATGCAAATTTCTGTATTTTTTATTAGGAAGAACATCTGACATTTTGCATCAGATTTAAAGGATGCACTTCAGCTGGGAGGAAAAGTTTAGGAAGTAGAGGAGAGATGCAGCTAGATATTTTTGCAAGACTTCTTCGCAAGTGTGTGCGGGAGTGTGTATCGTCAGATGGGGAGCACTTTATGATTGGAGTGCAAAGATATTCCCACAAGGGCACTTTCTTCAAACTTTTTAAGCGGTACTCCTCATCTCGCTGTTTACATATTCATGAAGAGTTACTGATATTTTGATCTAAAAGACCTCCATCAGCATAAAGGCATATTGAGATGATGACAAATTGGTAGAGGTGCCGGAATGCAGAGATTCACTACTTTCTCACTATTCAGAGTATTTAAAAAAAAAATTATAATATAAAAAAATTCAAGGTCATATTGTGGTCCCTCGTCTGAAAATCTGCCTCATTCCACACCTTCTGCATAATTCCCTCCACTATGGACCCAAATGACCCACGAGATTGCCATGAATATCAATGTCAGGCGCATCTGTCCGCGTCACTCCATCTCCAGACTGATGCATCTCTCGGGCATCTCCGTTATGAGCGCCCTGCCCAAGGAGAAAGATGCCAGAGCAGGAAATCGCTACATGAGGCATTTATGTCACCTTAAAATGTAATGTATGTGTGTAGTTTGGGAAAAAAATAGAAGCTACAGAAATCCATGCCCATTTGGACAGCTTTACAGTCTAAGGCAACTTTTACTACAAGCGCTTCCTCGGAAAAATCATGACTTTGACCTCCCATGCACTTGTAAAAGAAATTACGTTTGAGGCTGTGACACTTCTGCCTTACTCAAACAAGCCAAAGAGGAAGATCTACAGCTAAGTTATGATCAAGTGTGTCTCCAGAGTGCTTTCTATTTACTTGTGTTAAATGTGGTTTGACTGTAACAGCTTTGGGCTAAT
This sequence comes from Gambusia affinis, assembly GCF_019740435.1. Taxonomy (NCBI): domain Eukaryota; kingdom Metazoa; phylum Chordata; class Actinopteri; order Cyprinodontiformes; family Poeciliidae; genus Gambusia; species Gambusia affinis. Next base: position 6,280,866 of record NC_057891.1, on the reverse strand, counting down.
TAATAAATAAATCAAAGCAGAAGATAAGGTCTCTAAATCTACATTCATTGTTGAAATATAAAACATTATGTGAAGTCTCTTGACAGCAACCGATTTTAAAACCAGAGGATAGCTGTGGATCAGTGGAAGAGTCGTCACCCAATCAGAAAGGTGTGTGTGTGTGTGTGTGTGTGTGTGTGATTCCACCTTTGCAAAATTCAAAATTTCCCATACATCTATATTATTAAGAATGTATTTGTATAAATAATCAGATGTAATCTTAACTGATTTCCAAAAAGAGCTGCTCTCCCAAACTAGTCATTAGTAAAATCTAGGTCAAAGCTTAATTTTAACACACTGTTGTGTTAAATTTGTTTTGTTCATTTGTTTTTCCACATTTTGTCACCTTACAGGAAGAAAGTCTAATGCAAGTTAGCTGAATTTTGTCACAGGTCAACAAAGTATAAAAATGATTTTAGTTGTGTAAAAAAAAAAATGAAAACATAGAAATCAGATTGAATATTGAACTTCTATGAACATCAGACTGAGTCTTCTTTATATGTGTTTCCAGCCTCTGACCCTCAACTCTGTCCCTGCTGAATAAAGGCATCCCCATAAAGGATGATATAGTCAGACTAGTCCAAAAAGCACAATTTTGTCTTCATTTTCCATCTACTCCAGTTTTGTCCTATTTGTCATATATAATGAATTTTTAAAAAATACATCGAGGTTTGTAGTTGCAACATGAAAAAGTATCAAAAGCTCCTGGAAAGTAGATCCTTCTGAAAATAGGCAGATCTTTGAGGCCAAGCTCTAACTAGCCATTGTGGATAGTTTCATTTACACATAAATGACATTATAAAGAAAGACATTTTCAATTCAATGCAGTAAATTCAATAAATGTTTTTTATAATATTTGTGATAATCTGCAATTTTAGATGATTTGTCTTGCACACCAATACTCAGGGTTAGATAATAAATCACAAACATCTGCTGCGTCTCTGCGATAATGAAATTATTAAACTTTCATTCTCTAACCGGAGCTGAATTGAACAGATGTAGAAGCTAAATTAGTGTTTCACCAACTCTGTTCTTTGCCAGCAAATTGAGAGAAAGTTGTAGAGTGGGACGATCTCACAAGGGAGGGGCCTTCTTGTATTACTTTCTCTAATATGACACAGTCAACCGCTGGTGCTCAGTCAGGACAAGTGCCCTTCAAATAACATATACCTCTGCCTGAATTCAACATGCAGAGCCATCAGGCTCAGCTGCCTCAGCGCCTGACCTCTCCAAGCGCCTGCTCTCCACCACACATTACAGTTGTATAATGAGAACTAAAAAAAAAAGAGCGTTGGCTACAGTTTTAAAGGTTAGATGTGCAGTCAATCGGTGGGAGCTTCAAGCATATGCATGACAGAACGTCTGAATGTTTCTCGATCCCAGACTGAAAGCAGTTTGAGAAATGCGTCAAGAGCGCCTTGCGTATCGATCGCCTTGCGTCCGGTGTCTGCGTGGGAAGAGGACAGTAATCAATGGAACCACCTGCAAACCGTCCCCACCTGACATTTCAGTCAGACTCAAGCAAACACCCAATTATTTGACGCAAGCGAGAAAAAAAGAGAAGCGATTATGAAAAATACTGAAATATCCAGAGCTAGAGGAAAATGTTTTATGATTTCCTGATGAGCTCGATACAAGAAAAAAATGGTCCTTTTTAGCAGTTTTAGTCCACTTCCCCTTTTTCCTTTAACTTTTTAACGTGTGATCCAGATCAGCGTGGGCAGACAGAGGGCTGTGAAAAACTATTTGCACCTTTAAAGATTTCTTCTTTCTTGTGTTTGTCGCACTTACAAGCTTCAGAAGGGGCATATGTTAATACTGAGCAGATATAATCTTGGCGGATAAAAATTTTAACAAAAGGTATCCTCATGATTTCATTTTTTAAGGTTAAAAGTTCATGTAGTGTAAGGTAATGTTAACCCTTCTCTGTAAAAAATGTAAAATAAAAATTATGAACAAAAGCCACAACCCAGGGCTGATTATTGCCTGAGCTTTAAAATTTATTTTTTTGCACCAGGCCAGATTGGCTTAGATAGATTTTTTTGTTCCTTTTTAGTAAGATTTAAAAACTGCTTTTTGAATGTACTTTGATGATCTAAAGCACACAAGAGTGATTAGCAGCAAAAGCAGAATAAATATATTAGAGGAAGTGCACCGTCTCAAAGGAATGTAATGTGTGGACTGTTGTTGCATGATTAAAACAACTGCCACAAGTGTAAATCTGGATTTTTAACTTTTGGTCGCTTTTCTTATCAAATCCCACTCCTGTGTCGCTATTCAGGACTTCAGAGCGTGAGTGGCCTTATTTTTTTTATAATTTTTTTTTTTTTTTTTTTTTCAGATAAGCCCCATTGTATGGCAGAAAAAGACCCTTTTGTGAGAATAACTGAGCAGTCAGCCAGATGCAGCCGATGCTTTCTGATGCACAGCTCAGAGAAGGGTTATTATTTAATGCATCTGCTTTTGAGATGCACTGCAACATCTTTGGAAGTCGGAAGCACAAAGGAGTTGTGGAGGGTGGGGGGAAAATGGAAAAAAAAAAGGGTCTTGCTGTACGCTGCAAGTTTTCAAACTTAAGTTTTTCTGGCACTCCTTGATCACACAATTCTCCAGCACCAGTGAGAAGGAGCTTTCAATAATTCATTCATAAGCACAAAATGTGTTGGTGCTTTTCAAGAGGTGGCTTGCGTCTGCAGCCGCTGTTTTATTAGGCACCCAAAAACGGAAAGGGGAGGGGGAAAAAAAAAAAAAAACAACAACATCACAGTTCCAAATGCCAACGCTTCCTGCCACTTTCTTTTGCTTTGAAGTAGAGAAAAAACATACATAATCAGAATGGAATTGCAAGCCCAGCTCAGCAGTCTGTCTTCCAAACTTATCACTTCTGTGGAATATGCTGCATATAATTTAGAAAGAGTTTGCCATCTCCATATACAGCATGATATAGCTATGATCAGATGTTGCATCTGCATAATATTCTTTGGACTATTAATTATTATTAGACCCATGTTTTTTGGGTTGTTTTTTTTTTTCCTAGAGTGAAATAATGATAAATGCAATGTTATGTAACATTGTTATCTACATACAGGCTGATTTATCACGTCATGGTTTTATCCTGTTGGAACACCTAATTCACCATGTAGCTGCTGATTTAATGGCAAGTGAAGGATTTTGGAGATAATCCAGGTCTTTCGTTATTCTATCCTCCATGTTCCTGAACCTTTTTTTTTTTCACCTTTCATATGAGGCGGGGCAGTTTAAATCTTCAAGACCTTGGCTTGCATCCTTATCGTTTTCTTATTGGTCAAACTGAAGTGTATTAAATCTGGATTCCCACGTTCAGTCCTCGAGAGCTACCATCCGTCAACTTTTAGATACAGCCCTTCTCCAACACGCCTCAATAAAATGAATAATTTGTTGCCAGACCTTTGCAGAGCTGATGAGGGAATTCAGCCATTTGATTCATGTGGGCTGCAGGAGGTGTGGATCCAGAGTTTGCAGGATTGTAGCTCTCGAGAGTTACCGCTGGAGTTTCATTTCATATAAATTCTAAGAGAAAAGTAGCCTCAGACCATTGCACTCCCACTACCGCGTTTGAATTTAAATACAACATCCTTTTCCTAGTATAGGTTTTTACTCCAAATGGAAAACCTTTCAAGGAGTTTGTCGGAATACGGTCAAAAAGAACCTTGACATATAACAAAAACATGATAGCTTTGCATTCAGTTTGATCATCTGTTTTTTGGGCCATAGAAATTTATGGCAATTTATCACCATTTTCAAACTGACACATGTCAATTACTTCAATCTGTGTGTGTTTTTCTTAATTTTTGATTGGTGTTTTAAAAAGAAATCTTGCCAAAGATGTTCTATTTAAGTAATTTCTTGATTGTAGAAATGTGGCAGTAATCAGGCATTGGTTTTAATAAAGAAAATGAAGTAAAATCATAATCAATTCATGATTTGATAAGTCCGTGATTACACATTGGGGCAAATTGGGCTGAATAGAGCTTTTCCTTGATAAAGGAAATCAATTTGAAAATCGTCTTTTATGTTTAATTGGGTCATCTCTGACCTCTACACTTGTTTTTCTATCTGAAACATTCAGGTGCAACAAGCAAAAAACTGTAAAGGTGTAAATACTTTCTCAGCTTTGAGTCAGAGTGACTTTAAATTTTAAAATACTTTAAGGCTCTGAAATACTTCTGAACGGCTTAGCACCAAAATACATGAAAGATCTGTTGTCATGCCAACCTTCCAGACCAGTTCTAGTCTACTCTGCATCCCCAGATCTAAACATGGAGAACTTGAACATCTCTGTCAGGTGTATGTAAACTTCTGACCAGATCTATAATACATACAGACATGAGTTCATTCAACAAAATACTTTGTTAAAACACTGAATGGGGACTCGGTTCTATGACAAGTCCTCTAATTGTTGGGAATGCAGATTCATGCAAGTCAAGAGGATTCTATGAAAAGCAACAACCTCACTGCAAAGAAATGCATACGCCCATATGGCCTAATAAAGCATACAGACTTTCAGTGAACAACATGGAAACAGATGACTGTAAGAAGTGACAGATGCGTACAAAGAGAAGAGCTTAAAAAAATAAGAAGTGGGGGGAATCTGGAAACATCTGTATAAGAAACCCAATAAAAAGACAAAAGAGCACAACAGCATGCACAAAATTCAGTTTGTATGTAGATGGGCTGTTATGCTATGCACAAAATGAATCTTACTCGAACAGATCTGATATTGCTTGGATACGCCACAAACAAGTCCGCATCAGGAAGAAGTTTGCTTTATCCCACACTAAAAACGAGAGAAATGGAGTTGATTTTTTACAACTAATGGATTTTAAACACTAAACAGTTTTAATCATAACTACAAAATTGTCATTTTTCTTTAAAGGATGAAATATCTGTTTTAAATTGATATGTTGGACTGAAAACCGAGTTGCTAGGGTAATTAACGCAGACTTTGGGGTTAGAAATAATAAGATGGGACTAGATGGAACTCATCGCCCTCTGAGAGTTTCCCATTGATCAATTAACTTAGCAAATAACCTGGATAGATTAAAAGAATGCAGCAAAATTCATTTTCCACACACGGAGGAATACTTTATGAATTATGCAACAATGACAACAAAAAAGTGTATACGCAAGCATATTGGATGCTTATAGTGTAAGAAGCATGATCTACACATGAGCTCCAAATAAAATAAAAATGCATTTTTCTCAGCTGAAACCACATTTTCCTTTCTCCTCTCTTTCTATCCGTGTTTGGCACACCACGGCTCCTTTAACCTTCTACGTCTGGAACTCAAATGAGAAATTTAGTTGCTCACCCTGGGAACCAGGCTCATTAAAACATATTGGGCTTCCACTCATACTTTTTTGTATCCAGGCCATGAATATGCATTATTCATGGTTAGGACATCATCGCTCTCATTGCTCATTGTGCTCCCACCGAACACCGCGTTTCAACCCAGGGCCACAAAATCTAACTATGAAAAGTGTACTTTCAGAGTCTAAGATGGAGATTTTCTTTTTAGTCACAGAAACATTTGGAAACTTGCATATTTTCTAGATTTAAGCAGCCAGTCAAGAAAGCAAAGTTTCTATCAAAATATCCACCAATACAAAGCAAAACTGGAAATGTTTGAAGCACATTACAGTTCTAGCACTTCATTTTTTCCACATTTTGTGTTACAACCTTATTCCAAAATTGTATTAAATCAATATCGTTCCACAAAATTTGACACACAAATAATCTATTACGGCATGGAAATGAGTTTTTTCTGAAAATTGATCAAAATTGGAGAAAACAAGAAAATACATTTTAAATAAGTATTCACAGCATTTACCAAGAAGCTCAAAACTCACCAGGTAATACATGTTAAATGAAGCCCACCTGTGGTAAATTCAGCAAATTGACCGTAGCAACCGCAGCTTTAGAGTTGGTGTGGTTCACTTTTGAGGGGATGTTTAAGTCCCTGGTACAATATTCAGCCCTTTCTTATTAAATAAAAGTGAATTAATATACGACTGAAAGTAATCTGGAATATAGAAATAAGAGGAGCAGATTTAAGTTTGTGAAAAAGTGGAAAATTATTATCGATTCTAACCCTATAATAAGTTCTATAGTCTGTTCTGTTCATAGCAAATTTTTCACTCCAAATTCATAATTCCTTCCATATGCTATGGGATTTCATTTTTTAGAAAGGTTTTAAGTGTTGTTCTTTTATATTGATGTAAAGCAGCAGAAACTATTGGTAAAAATGTTTCACTTTCAAAACTTTATATGTCAGATCTTTATGTTAAAGTTTAAAAACATCCTTCAATTAAATAAAAATCTTAAATATTTTTTGATAAATATCTAATCTGCTGACAAATACCTTTCACCACTGGAGATGGACAGCCATTTGTCGAATTTTTCAGATAGAACAGCGTGTATGTACCTGCCAGTCAGGGATCCAGGTGGTGTGTCGGCAAATGTTTCCCTGCAAAAAGTAAAAAAAAACAAGCAAAACATCAAACATAATGCAGAAAGAATGAAGAAGATTATCTGAGGTTGTTTCTTCAAAAGAAACTTATCTTGACAGATACAGAACCTGTTTGAACTTCTGTGGGGAAACGTCATTTTCTCATCAGAAGTTTGTAAAGGCCATCAGGATAAGGTTGGCAGGACGATGTGACAGCATCTGGGCATTATCTTCAGCACTGGAAAAAAAAAAAAAAAAAGAACTAGTATTAAATGTTGAGAATTTCTTCATCCACTGGAAAAATCTGCAATGAACTATGTTGCTAACAGACAAGTTAGCTATTCCTCGCTTTACCTTTAAAAGAAAAAAACCTTTTCTGCAACCCAAATGGGTCAATGACAAGATTTCTGAAAGGCATTTTTAATCTATTTTTAAAAATTGTATTTAAAGTATATATTTGAGTTTATAACAACATTTTTAAGCTTTTATTTTTACATTAGAAAGCATTTTCAAAGTGTAAGACTTGTATCCCTAATGTTTGTATGTAACTGTAAACATACTTAAAAACTTTTAAACATGTTTATAAATGTTTACACTGTTTGTTCCACCATGTTAAGTTGACCAATAAACACATGAAATAAAAGCCAGTCAGACGAGTTTCTTGTGCTCACTTCCAGAATTATTTCTTAACTTCATTCGACAACATATTTCTGAAAATGTTTGTCAGGCATATAAAGAGCCTCAACATTTTTGGACAAGTAGAATGTAAGTAATCAGCTGTCAAACATATGCACAAGTACCGTCATCATAACCACTAACAGTAGCATATTTAATAGGCATTTGCTAGGATGGTGTCACCACCTTATATTTCAAAGTAGAGAAATTATGGAAATATTATAAAAGAAGAAGAATCTATATTCATACTAAACTTATTTAAAAGTTGATTGTATTTTTAATTTGCTGATTTAACTACAGAACTAAGGTGGTAATATGCCACAGTAATATTCAACGCATATGAATGGTCTGAATATCTGCGTAGGATGTCTACTATTGAATGTGTTTGTGATACTTTCTATAATTGTGGACTTAAAATGAAGTCGGTAAACAGAACAGGGACTTTTCTGCTGCTGTTAGCACAAAAGCACTAAAACCCAACAGGGAGAGATTAAAAAAACAGCAACGCATGTAGTCATCTCTTTACAAATTAAAACTAATAAAAAAAAAAGTCCAATATTCGCATTTTGTTCCATTTAAAACATTCGCTGATAGCACACCAAGCAGCTCCGGTTTAAAGCGTCATATCACAAACAGCACACGGCTGACCACTTTCTGCTCCGCAGTGGACAGCTTGCATGTCTTAAAACGTTTACGGTGACAATTTTATGTAAAAAGAAAAGCTATTTTCATTCATTTTTACTCTTAAAGTCTAACCTCACCTCGCAAAATCCCTGCTTTTGAAAATTAACGCGTCGTTTTCTCTCTCACAGCAGTTTTTCATGTTTTAGACGCGTCTCTACAATAACACACCTGGCTCAAATGACCGCGTTACCTGCGTCTTGATTACGTGCTTAATTAAGCCAGGTGTGTGGCAGCAGGGAAACACACGCAACAATACTTTCCAACTGATTCCCTCCGTTTGAATGGCCACAACTTTTGATTTTTTTTAAGTTTCCACCAGCTGTAAATCAATTAAAAAATATTTTCTTATGAAAATATGAGCAAAAAGTTATGCTCCACATCATCTTGCTCTGTCTGGTTAGGGTACAGTTGTTAGTAAATCACAAGGGTGGAGCCCTCTGTAGGTGGAAGGTAGATGCTATGATTTCAATGTGAAAAAAATAGATATATAATGTGAATATAGCAAACTGGAAAATGCTGTAAAAATATTTTCCAGTTTTTATAGAACTCAAGAACATACAAATTCCTTAAAGTTACACATATTAAAAATTGAATATTATGGACTTAAGATAGTTTTTTATTGGTAAACTTAATGTTTTTGCTTTGTAAACAGAAATTAATTTCATTTTGTTTTCAAATTTTCCTCTGCATTTTGACCCCTGTTTATATCATATTTGCCCCAAAGAAGTAATGGCTGTGCAAATTTGCACTATTATGATCTGCTTAGAAAAAATAGAAAAACGTGGAATACATGTGCATGTGTTGTTGTTTTTTTTCTTTGAAATGTATCCATTTAAATCTAATGTTTGCACAAAGTGAGCATGTGAAACCAAAGTCAAATTCCCAGCTTGTGCCCACAAACTTGACCGTTGGAGCCGATTCTGAATCCAGCTACAGGCTAATCCTCCGATTTATGAGAAAAAGAGGAACTACGGAGGGAAATTACAAATTCGGAAGTAAAAAGTGATGCAAATTATATGTAAAAAAAAATAAAAAATACTTAGGAGTAAATTCAAAAAATATATAGAATATCATCTGCAGGAAATTTTCAGTCAAGAGAAAAGAGAACCTTCAATTTTATGGGCAACAACCAGATATTTCTACCTCTTTCAAGGGATTAAAATTTCAGTGTTTGTTTCTACACAATGTCCTTATTCTGCAGAATATGTATCAGAACATATGCCACTTTAGTGTATTTCCCCAATTTGTTGTTTGCTCTTAAAAGCTCATCAGAAGGAGCGCTACTACAGGAAGTACTAATTATATAAACTCAAGCTGCCTGTTGTCCCTAATTCTGCTCCATCATGCCAACAAGCCCGAAGGGGAAGAAAAGTCTGTCGCCACAGCCTTTAAGAAAGTGCCAGATGGTTTCTGAGAACATCACACAGTAATGTGACAATGCGCATCAGCTGCACTGTTTTCCGCATTCAGGCAAATAAGTAAACAAAATTTAGTCAGTTAGCTAATCATTTCTGTGTCTCATAGCTGCGTGATATCTTCATTCCGCCCCCTGAAGACTCCAAAGCTCTTTGTTACGGTCAGCACTGAGCACATATTTCCATCATTTTTAACGAGATAATCTGGACACCGGCACAAAATAAGCTCCCCTTGCCGCGGCTCATTTGTCCCCCTGATCTTAATCTATCCCGGCCAAGTCGTCTTCCTGTGTGGGCCGCTCTCAGCTGCAGCCCAACAACTCCAGCTGCCACGAGGGGTTGTCTTGGCACACAGCTTCAAAGAACTGAAGGAGCCAGATTCAGACAGATGCAGAATAATTCCTGATTACGTTTCTCTTCTCCGCATAGTCTGGCACCATTACGTGCTCCCGCCTGAATACTACGGCACTTTGCCACACATAATGGTCATTGGTTGTGCCTGTGGTTTAATCACTGAAATTTGTCTCCTTATTTGCCCACAAGCGTCTGGTGTTGATCTAATGAGAGGGACATGATGTTCCTGTGGTTGTGAAATATCCCACCAGAACTTCAAAAAAATCTAAAAAGGAGAGAGACGTGATATTAAACAAGAGGTTTGTTCTCGTTTTCTTTGCAAAACACAAAGGAAATGTTAAATTGAAGGGGTAAGGATACCACACAAAAAATAAATAAATAAATAAAAAATTCTTAAAGTTGTTTTCAATTCCATGCAGGTATCCCTAAATCACATCCAGTTCAACATGTTCCCTTCAGAAATCATGCAAGCTATTAAGCACAGTCCCATTTACGATCAATTAAATCTCTCTGAAAATTCAAAGTGGGCCACAAACACCACCCAGTCAGCCAAACCGATAAATAATCTGAGGAGCAGCTGGAATTAGTGGAAGACTCATGAGGAGAAATTCAATTTGACTCAAAAATCCTCTAATCCATCACAAAGCGACATCAAATGTCACAGCCAAGCATCTCCAAAGAGTCATTGTGGACAATGCTGTGGACAGGAGGGATTTCTGGAAGCAGTCAGTCTTCCAATTAATCTGTAGAGGCCTCTGACTGAAGACTGTTGCTGTATGACAGCAGCTCAAATTCTGGAAGACTGAGATTATAGTTCACTGTAAAATTTCCTAGATTACACTCAGTTGATGACAACTGCTAATCCACCTCATTTGCTTTTGCCATCCCCCATCAAATCTGCTTGGCTGAATGGTCAGAGATGTTGGAGTTGGGGATGTGATCCTTACCCATAAACCCTCCTTTTCAACTCCTCTGGGATTGAGGGTCATAGGTCATGTATTATTTGAACTTTTGAGATGCTAATCCGCTAGTTCAAGTTGTAACAGCAACACATTGCTGTGCATCATAACAACTGTGTAAAATAAGAGCAAAAATACTTCTAGCTGCACATTATCCACAAAAAAAACTCTATTTCTGATCGTCACCCTGACTCCCTATTTAGATTTTCACTCTCAAAATTTAAACACTGTCTAGTAAAAGCATACCTTGTCAGATTTATTTATCTTTTCAGTTTTTCCAGACTTTATCAATGGTTTGGTTATTGTCACGGCAGACTCGTGTTTGTTTTTTCCGCTGTTTCCCTCCCGGCCTCACCAGTACGCTTTAGTTTTGTCAAATAAAAGATATTTGCTTTGCTCTCCATCTGCCTCCGCCGAGTCGCCTTGAACAGTTCCCTCCAACGCAGAGATGCATCCTGTGACAGACGTCAAGGAACACTGACAAACTAGCGGTACAGTTCGGGGGGGGGGGACATGATTGGTGGTGTCTCTCAAAATCCATGCAGCTGGAAGCCCAGAATGTGAGGCGTCTCTGTTGCTGTCTCGCTTCAGCTTGCAATCAGTATCTGCCTCGGACAGTGGCAGATTGATTCTCTCTAATCAATTCCAATTACTGGTTGCTCATTTTTTGCTTTCTGCTTGGACGATTGCTGTTAAAATCTAACATCTAAAGAAAAAAAATAAATAAATCAAGAAAAAGTTTTGCTGAGTTAGCAACCTGCTAATTTGGAAGGGCCAGACATAAAGGCATTTGGAGTTTGAATATTTAGTGAATTTAACCTTGCTTAATTTGAATTCGCTGAAGCTAAAAACACCTTTAAAGATGCATAAATCAGAGGAGGTTAACCTAGTGGCAGTCACTGCTAGCAAAACCCATATTCATTTTAAATCTTTGCAACATCATCTTAGCAATTAGGCCTCAGCTTAAGAGCAAACCTGTCAATCAAACTGCTTTTAGCAGAGCCACGTATTGGACGTTTTTCTTGAAGTTTGAGTCTTTTAAAGCCTCAGCATTTCATGGTCATTAGTTGGTTCTGCGGCCGCGAACAGATAAGAAAGAAAGAAAAAAAAAAACACGTTTATGTTGAGAGATGCCAAACAATGACAGGCTTGTGTGGCGGCTGTAATCAAATATAGGCAAATGTCAGATTCCTGAGAGCAGACGGAAAACAAAAAAAAAATAAAAGATCTACTTATTTGCTTGGTATTTATAGCCAACAGAGATTTTTATCTTGCTGCAGATTTCATATAGGCATGAATTCACTCCTTTTATCTTTACAGTGTTCCACAAATGAAATTTATTTGATGATGTGAGAAAGAAAAAAAAAATCTAAAAACACCTTTTCCTGCTTTTTAGTGTTTAGTGTTTCCTTCCCTCCAGGTCATGCAGAGTCCTGCCAGAATCTGGGGCCTCGAACTCCTGTCAGGATCTGGAGATGTAAACAACTCAATAGGCTGACAAGAGCTCAGCCTCCTGCAATAACACTGCTGCGTTTTCCCACTGCTCCATTTGCTTTCATGTTCCTATCTTAAGAGTATGTCTACTCTTAGCAAACAGCAGAAAAATAAATAAAAAAACATAGTTGAGGGATACAGAGATGGAGAGTTTTCTTCCAGTGCTGGTCCCACAGTTCCCTCCTCCCCATGAACTTCAAAGGGCTGTAAGTGAAACTTTCTGACATCTTGATGTCGAATTTACCTTTATAGTAGAAGACAGAGAGCTCCACCTATCTCCATCTTCAATCACTCACTGATTAGGTCAAAAAAAAAAAAAAAAAAAAAAAAAAGACAAGTAGATTTTTCCAGCTGATTTGCTTCCACAAACATTTGACATCTGCTAACCTACTTCATTGGATTCCTTTGTAAAAAAAAAAAAACTTCTGCTGAGTCGTTGCCATGGTTCTAAGAGGCTTGGTTCGAGCTGCAGAATTTTAGTCGTCGATACTGTGGACCATAAGATTTCAGAGCATTACCTTTACCTCAATGTCGACTTTCATCCAAAGTGGCCATTACTCAAACCTACCAACAGTGACACTGCAATCTGTATCTGGAGCTGCTTTGCTCACGCTCTTTGCTTTACCTGTGCACCGGATTTCCCAAGCAAATTGCACTAAATACAAGACGGAGCAAACGGGTTCAACAGACAGCACCAATTTTAGAATGCAGGAAGAACATAAAATAAATAAATAGGACCTCAAAGAAGAACTTCTTTCTGTTACACAACCGACATTTTATTGTACTGCTATCAGTGCAGGATGTTGCTGTTTTCCCTTGTTTTGACAGCACCAAAATTATCAGCAGCTTTAAACAGAAGTTTGTTATTTTTTGGGGGACAAACAGCTTTAGTCGTCATGAATGCCAAGCCTTTTGTACTGGCTGTGGTTTACAGAAATAGACATAAATATGGGCAGTCGTCTCCGCTGCTCAGAGGAGCTCCAACTCCGTCCCATAAGATCCAGATCTTAAGCTAGCATCTTGCAACTTGTAAATCCATTCCAGCATCAACACCTGAATAAATTGGTTGAATCACTTCCAAAATGCTGTGCCACATTTCTCTTTTTCTTTCTTCTTTTTTTTTAGTTCCATTTTTGACTTCCGGATTCTTCTGTGATTACCTGGGTGCTTTTTGTATTCACAGAAGTCCTTATTCAAAATAAAATAATAATAATAATAATAATTAAAAAAATGTTTGTAAACTGTAACATTTAAAAGAGACAAAAAAGCAGATGGAAAGAATAAGGGAGGAAACACTTTGCTTCATGTGTTGCATTCTTACTTTTTGGATTCCCAATAGGTCTCAGCCACAACAATCAAAATGAACAAAAATACAGTAAATGTCAAATTAAATACATCACTTTGTTTCGAGAATTTGTATACAGTTTAAGTTTGTCTTTTCTTTTTTTTAATTTCTGAGATAACTTTTAAATGGTACTCTAATCTATTGAGATGCAACTACACAGCAATTTCTAGCTTACTTTTGAGAACGAGGGGTATTAGATAGTGTGCTGCATCTCGTTCGCTCTCTGGTCTCAGCATGATTTGGTGGCTCAAAAGGGAAAAGCATTTGTTACCCACAGGCCAAGCTGATTGGACCAGCTAATCAAAAAAAAAAAACGTGACTGATGAATCACAAAATTTAGACGTCTGCTCGCTCTGATACAAGATTTTTTTCTTCGTCTTCCCTCCACCCCCCATTTAGGCCCTTCACTAAGACACACTGTCACTTAATTTCAGCTCCGCAGCCTCTCAGAAATACAGTTCATTTCAAAGGCGATGTATGATTAGTTCTGCCCGCCACAGTCCTAATTGAAATGAGTTTGGGCTGTGCAGCAGGGGAGCCGGGACCGGGAGGGGAGTGCGCAGCTGCGTCGGCCCGGTTCTATTGGTCAGAAAGCAGTCGCTCGTCCCTTTTCGCTCAGCGGCCTAATGATTTTTCGCCATTACTGGGATTGCTGATAAGGTCTTGTGAGGGGAGAGTTTGAGCAGAGCAAATTAACAAAGACCACGCTTGCACACATCCGACTACAAAGCAACCAAAGTTCTTGCTAATTCACAAGCGAAGAAAAAAGAAAAAACAAAGAAATCTAAATGGGGATCAAGTTAATTTGCACCTCGATGCCGCTGAGCTACACCACACAATCTTCTATTTACCCATTCGATTCGACTCGTGTTACACTCCGGCACTAACATATAAAAGCATCTCTGAACTACAGTTCAGCGGCATCAGATATTGTGTACAAGCCGAAAGCACGGCCTCATAAAGTCTGTGAAAAGCCCTGAAGTGCCTTAGCAGTGTCAGCACAAGACATCCATCCTTTACAGAAGGAAAAAAAAAAAAAGTCGTTTTCCTCCCTGTTTAGACTCATAGAATGAGAGGCTCGCTCGGCTGCCGCTTCTGGTCTGTCTCTGCAGCTATTGCAGAGCCTCTGCAGAAAACAGGAAGTGATTGAACATGGTTCATGTCGTCAGATTCTCGCAACGAAGATAGAAAACACTACCGAAGCCCCAGGTGTTCGCACTTGTTGCCGTAGCAATACCAGGGAGAGGGGGAAATAAATACAATGGCGACACCCTGTTTCGTTTTGATTTGCAAATTATCGCTTGCACCGTTTTGCTGCTGCCAGTGGCTAATTATTATTCACACTTGGGGGACAACAATGTGTCATCTTCCATTTGCTGGAGGATGAGGGCGATATGGCTCAAAATGCATGTTTTCCTTGCGAGCGGGAGCCGGTGTTTCGCCGGAGGCCCAAACAATTCACTGGTGCTTCATTCCGATAGCTCAAGAAAACCTCCGGGCCTCATTTTGCTATACGTGTATTTGATATGCTGCGAGGGACGCAGCACTGTAAGCTCTTTCAGTTGTATGCCGCTGCATTGTTCAATCTCAAAGGATTATCAGAGTTAAATTTCATTAGGAGATATCACAGATGGGAGAGGATATTTCTGCTTCTTTTGAGGTTTCTTGCTAATAAATCATGCTAAGAAGGGCAAAGAGTGCAAAACAGAAGGATGATCCATTCTTTGTTATCTCAGTCCGGTCCAAACTGGAAACTCCCAAGAACAAAGGAGATATCATCACACATTGGTCGGTAAACTGGCTAATTTATTATACCTGAAAGTAACTGGAAATCCAAGCAGAGCCGATAAGATAACCGAGTGAAAAGCTATTTGAAAATTCCTCCTAAGGGATGTTTTCCACTGTTGGAATGTGGGCTGAAAATCATGTGTCTGAAAAAGCTGGTGAGCTGGTTGCTCCGGGCCGTCGACTGGTGCGATCCAGCTGACAACATGACGTGCCACCGCTGCCTCAAGGGGGGACAGGTGGAAGCTCAAAGCTGGCTTCGTGTTTCTTGTGGGATCTTGATCCAAGAGGGACCAGCAGCGGCGTGACACCAGTGTTTGGACAAGATGGGGAAAAATGTGCAGTGACATGTATTGGCTCAGCTAGATACTTATGTAATTATTTTTTGCCTTTTTATTTTACTTGTCATAAACAAATATTGATCAAGCAGAAAGACAAACAACTTCAGAGATGACTACGCCCTCCACAGAAACATCTTCCCACTGGATTATGATTCAAGATGTTTTTGTAACACGCAGAAATAACTTTGTTACGACATGCAGTTAATCCCATGTCGTGTACCAACAGGTCCCTGCACTCTATAGGTGTGCATCAAGTGTCTGTTTAATATACACAGCAGTAAAATATATTATGTAAGAAATTGTTTTAATTTTTTAGGCAAAGAGTTTTTTTAGTAACCTTATAGTGATGTTAGCATTCCACATGGAACGTTTCCCCTAAAGGTAAATATCGACTGAATGTGTTGTGTTTCTCTCCGCTTCCTATTTGACCCATAGCTTAAATATGTAGGCTGAACTCACAGGCAACCACAACTCACATGCACAAATCCATCTTCACCAGATGTTGTTGTTAAATAAGAAAAGAAAACAGACAAAAAAAACATTTAAACTTACATAATGGTAGTCACATTGAAACTAACCAGACCTTGCAAAAGGTCCACAACGGCCTCGATCACTTGGAAAAGCGATGTTAGCCCTTGAACTTTTTCACATTCGGGAATGGAACAATCACGAACTTAAAAGTGTTTTATGAAGCAAAAGGAAAACATTTAATGTGTTTTACAGTGTGGCATATTAAGCCTCCCTTGGTCTATATCAACATCCACAGCAAATTCTAATAAAATACAAAAAGTCATAAGACCAATTACTTTGAGGTATGTCTACCAGCTTTACACAAATAGAGGAATTTGTACTCATTTTTCATTGCAAAACAGCAAAGACATAATATTTAGTGTATTGATTTCAAAGAAGTGCCACATATTCTCAATCCGATTAGGTCACTGAGCATTACAGCCATATTTGCCATATTTGTTTGTCTTATGATATATTTAAGCATCTTGACCTGCGTTTTGACCGAAAGGCTCACCAAACCCGCTCCTGACATTCCTCCTTCCTTTTTATTTTTATGCAACTCCTTAAGACTCCCCAAAGACTTGTGTGCGTGAGCAGTAAGGGGTTGGATGACGCATCAGAATTTGCTGCCTCCGTAAATAGATGTTGCTATGGAAGTCACGGCTCAAAGGTAGCACAATACTTACTGTTTTTCATTATAGCAATGCATAATCAAAGAATCCACCTACGGAATCACATGTTCTACGGCCTTATGGAAATAAATCTGAGAAAACCAAGCCTCCACTATTTGTCGGGTGTCTCTTTCATTCTGTCTCCCACAGTCATCCAGTTTCACGCGCTTAACTGCTGCTGTCACTAATACCTTGACTGACCCGTTTTGGGAAACAATGTTCCGATATAGGTGTTTTGGAGTTTTGCGAAGCTCTAAATTTAGTTTTCAGTAGGTTATTTTTCTACCTCCCTCCCCTCCTTTTTCATTCTAATCAAAGGAAATTGTTGGTTTGCTCAATTTATAAGAAGTGTCAAAATCTCCATAAAATGAGTCTAAAAATACTATTTTGCCTGTTGATCATTAAAGGAGCTTATACTTGGGCGTCCTATTTTTACTCCTATCTATATCTCCACCTTATCTTTTCTTCTTTTATCTATTGTCAAAAGCAGGAGTCATTATTCTACAGCATGCCCTGGGTCCAGTTCTCCAGACAGTGGAAGAGCGGCTCAGAGGCAGTGCCTTACCTTCCACATCCGCACACACCTCTAATTGCCAGTGCCTGTCCTTTTCACTGAGTCATTAATACCATAATGCACTGTGACATCTGTCTTTGGGCCAGAAAGCAGAGCTCAGCTCGCTGTGGTCAGCTGTATGGACAAAAACAAAAACAGGAGTCTGCAATATCAAGGGTGAGCTGTAAAACACATCCATCAGGGCTTTTACTTTAATCCTTTAGGTATCATCCCGAGATGGAGCAAATTATAGCCAGCCAAGTTGGATAAAATCAGAAAAAAAACTCCCACTGAGATGCACTACTCTGAACGTAGGCAGGGGAAAATGCAAAGCTCATGTCCATCTGCACGCATTCCTCTCCCGCTTCATGATTTACCCTGAGTGTGGGTGGCTTTCTTCACACATGGGCTTAATCAGACACCACCTGCAAGGAAGGATGCAGCAGGACAACTTTTTGCATAACGTCTGCGCCAACTCACATGGGCTTTTCTGCATTTTGTAACGTCACAATGCGGTTAATTTTGGATTTTATATGACATGAATGTGAAGTGGAAAGGAAAAGATGTATTTTTACCAAAATTAAATCAACTGTGACACGCATTTGGATTTAAAACCCCTTTTGGCCCAGTACTCCATAAAATAGTCCAGTGGAGCCAACTGCTGTAAAACTAAGGAGGGAGAATGTGTTCTTGTTGTTCCCTCCACAAATCTGACCGTTGCAGGACAGCGGCAAGAAGACAGCCGCTATTAAAAGAAAGCCTTCAACATGCACTTCCTCTGCAGTGACAGGGCAACTGGCCAGAGTTGAGTGGAAGATGGATGGAGACAGTTGACTGAACACCTGGCAAAAAGGATGCAAAAGACAAAACCAGCAAGTGGAATTTAATGTTGAAGCAGGAGTTGTGCTGTTCTTCTATTTTATGATATGCCAATGTTTTCCCACAGGCTGCCCAAGTTCCTGCACGGATTCATGCCGACTTTGTTTGGAACTCACTGCTAATAGAGACACACCCAGCTTATCCAGTGACGCTCCTCAGAGCAAATGTTGGAGCCAGGTGTGCTGAAACAAACAGGCAACTAAAAGTTGCAGGAGTCCTGCTCTTGAGGAAAGCAGTTTGAGCTTGGAAGAGGTTGCCTTTCCAGAATCTGTATTCCTTCAGAGTCCTCTCGGTGATGTATGACATAAACACACACCACTTCAGGATTAATAGTGAGCACAAACACAAGTGTGACTTAAATATTTACCTGCATGAAGGAAGAGAAGAAAAACAACATGCTGACCAAGGAGTTTGTGTTTCTTAAAGGGACCCATTAGCTTTGATTGCCGCAGTAAACTGCACATCATAAGTAAGTATTTAGCTTAATGATCCAATTTACCCAGTGTCTGACGGCTAGAACACAGCAGACAGAGATACTAGATGACTACTGTGGCATTTTATGGCCATAGAACTTGCTTCATCGGCCATCTGCTGCTCTACCTTGATTCATCCGACTCTGGTTGCGTTCAACTTTTTTTCCAAACTCCATTGTTTGCTCTTTTATATGTACACATCGCAAGAGACAACTCCCTGGGTAATAACGCCGGGAGTCAGGTCGTGGAGAGGGGGGGAGACGGGGGTTTCTGCAGCGTTGGCACATTTCGCCAAAGTCTTGCAACACAAACTCTCAATAGACCTTGACATCCCCCCCCCAGGCCTTTAATTTCAAACATATTAGGTTTTGGAGGAGAGGATAAAAGCAGCAGTGCACTCTGGAGAAAATATACAAAGATGTCTAAAAGGTGTTAAAAGGAAGTTTTGACTTTTATGTAGTTTTATTGTGGAGCTAAACGGGACATTTTGTGCCGACCGAAAACAATACTGATACTCCATCCAACTATTCTGTCACCAAGGACAATTTTTCTCTGGTTTTCAGATTAAAATAAAGCCTTCAACTCTAATAAAACACTTAATTAAAGGGCATTTTATATAATCTTTAAACTGTATAAAATCCCATTTAAAAATGGAAATAATACTCTTACAGACTGGAGGAAAAGCAAAAATAGACTCAATCTGTCTTGTTGCCATATTACTTGTTTTAAAGCTTGGGACTTACCCACAACCCCGGGGAATATTGGAATAGGTTGTTTTATTAAAAAATACATTGGCATGTTGGAATCAATACCAGAAGTGGAGCAATTATTAAATTACTTCATTACACACAGAGAAATAAATGACCAACATATTGAGAGAAAGACGCACAAGAAATTGCCTTTCAAGTTTCCTTTAGAGGGAAATGATTAAAACAATTGTTTTGTACTTCAGAGAGAATGTAGGACAGGGAAAAGTACAAAGAGTAGAGGAGCTTCATTAGCAGAAAGTTGCATTTATTTTTCATGATAAGGATCCTGAGAACCACTAAACCTTAGAAAGTTAGAGTAAAAAAAAAAAAAAAAAAGCTGAATGCAAACTAGTTATTTTTTTCCGGTCGCTTATCCAGGATGCATTAGGCGTTGCATAAAATGACGGATAAGTGAAGAATCCCCGACTGCTCGACCGACTATGAGTCTAATTGGTCTCCCATTTTAAAATCTATCAGGATAATGATGGTGAAAAGAAAGTGCAACATTAAATCCTTACTCTAATACATGAAATAAACAGCGGGAGGACAAATTCGGCTGGAACACAAAAGATATTCATTTTAATCATAATCATAGCTATTATAGCAGCAGGGGTGGGTTTTACTAAGATACATGCATCAACAAAACCATATAATTATAAGAAAGTATGGCAGCAGGGGCAAGCATGACTTTAACAGTGTTTACATGTGACAGTTTTTCCTCTGTTTAAATATTTTTTTAAAAATTATCTAATAAAATGAAAGGTTGTAGTTTTCATTATTTTGAAATTAATATGAACCAACGGTTCCACGTTTGGTGACAATTTAAGGGAAGGCCTTGTGAGAGTCTCACTGTGTAATAACCCTGCGTAAAAATATATTTTAAAATCAAAAGATTCCCTACTACTCACTATAACAGATGTGATAAAACATTTTCAAAATTTGGTTCCCACCCTTTCACTGTTGCTTTTCAAGAAAAAAAAAAAAAATCTATATGTTCTAACTGCTGAATGTATGGACATTAGAAGAAAGGAAAATAAACGTAGCTTCCTGCTGGTAGACAGCAGGCGGAAAAGTTTACTTTTTTAAAACCTTTTTGTACATATTTCTTGTAACAACTGTTATAATTTCCTCTCAATGTAAACAGGCTGGATTACAATTTTGCGGAAAAAAAAAAAAAAAAAAAAGTAAGAAAAGCCTTTTTCTTTGCTGTTTCATCCCACAATTATTGCAAGTTCCCATAGCAAATTTGTCTCAAGGTCTGGAAACTCTTACATTCTTAGCAAGTTGCCTTTTTTTATTCCATCAACATAAAAACTCTGCTTACTCATTAACGTTTTTTAGGCCCTGACTTCAACTGTTTTAATTTGTCCACAACTTTTATTAAAATCTGAAACTGACTGTGGGGTTGCAATGTCGGAAAATATCCCAATCCAACAGAATAAAATCCTGTACAATTCAAGCACTGCTAAACTTATGATTCTCCCAAAATGAGTCCAGTTTGTATTTCTGATACTGTTTAACCTTTCCTTTTAGCTGTTAAAATATTCTGTTCATATTTCAATTTCAATGGAAACCACACACAAATAGCTGTCATATGTCTGCAGTGGATGTGTTTCAGAAAGATCTGTCGATCTTGAATTGGACTGGAATATTTGACACAAAAGCAGGGGATCGGGGGGTCGGGGGATACGAAAGCGAAGACAAAAGAGGAGACAAGAAGCAAAAATGTAACATCTGCAAAGTCTGCTGCAATAAATATTTCCATTTGGGTTTGCTTACTGAGCAAACCCGAGAGTTACCCGACATCTTTCAGACTGCTGCCGTAAATGGAAATGAAAACCCTCTCATAGCGTCTCTCTGATCTGAAAACTTCCAGTATGAGACATTAGCTTGTAAAATTGAGAAAAGAGCCCTATTTTCTCTTCCTCTAATGCATCTTTTAGTGGTGCTTTGAAATCCCCCCCACCCTCACCCCCTGTGAGAGTTATTTGAATATCAATAAGCCAAGAGACTGTGTGTGATCAAAAAGCCTCCTGAGTCAAAAGTTTTGGATGACCCAGACAGATGGCAGCTCTCAATCCCAGGACGGGGAAAATGAGACTCGAGGCAAAACTTGAGAGGGATGAAATTTGAGCGAGCTTTAGAGGGTTGAGTTTCTCTACGAGAAACGATGGTAGGAGGAGGGGGGGAAACTGTGCTGTCTGCCGCTGAGGGGAGAATCGACAGATTAAAGACTTTTATTTACGGCAAACCTTCCCAGTTTTATGTGTTTATTTTACAGCTGGGTCTGAGCTTCACAAGGCCACGAGGTCATTATTCCACTGTAACGGGAAGACACTCGAGAATCCTAATTTGCTTACCCTTTGGCCGCTATGATGGAATTAATAACATTTTATTCTTGGCGCAGACTAACTGCACTCTAAAAGTTGTTTTATGGACTTCTATAACTCATGCCTCTGTGCACAAACCCCGTAACTTTACATTCCAAAAACTTGAAACAAAAGCAATAGCGACTCAGCATCACCACCCACGTCCCTAAAAGTTGGTATAAAACAATAATGCATTAATATATCCGCATGCAGTCCCCGTGAAGCGTGACCAGAAATCAGATGTGGACAGACTGAGATGGTATAAATCAGAGATGTCCGCTCTTGAAAACTGACGGCGCCATCACAAGCTGACAGCGGCGGCTCTGGCAAAGCGTCCTGGAGCTGACAGCTTGCTTAAATTTGCATAATTAACTTCAACAGCTGCAATTAGGCCGTCAGGAATCCTCCATCAAAGAAAACCCATTTATTTCTGGACAAAACAGTGGAACATTAAGGAACAAATTGGCCAAAGACTGCAATTGTGCACAAAGTGAAGTCCTAATTAACACCAAACGTTGATTAAGACGCGATCTTACATCTGTTGGTAAACATTTCCTCTTCGGTTGTGATATTGACGATGAAACATATCCACCCGTTCACTTCAGGAGGATGTGTAATTGTGACAATCGGCATAAAAAGTCCATTAGCGAGCACTTTGAAGATTGAAATGAGCAATTCTTGTTCTGCCAAGTATTGGTCTTTTAACAGTTTATGGTTTCTGGAAAATAAGAAAAGTATTTCATAGTTTTAGCTTCATGCAGGGTGAACAATAAAAGCGCTTTTTGTTGTGAGTTAATAGCCACAATACAACTTGTTACTGATTAAGTTTGTTTGTGATAATTACAGGTCAAGAGGTCAACTTTTCTCACCGGAGGTCTCCACCTGGTGCTTTTAACCCACGATAGAATACTCTCTGTGAATTCATTTCATATTACCACTATAGTGCATATTACCTACATGTTGGAGTTAATGGAGCTATGCCTAATTATGCATAACGTTGTCAATTTTGCTTACTAAATCCAAAAACTTAAAGTGACTGCATGTTTTTTTTTTCATATTTTTCTTTTTTTTTTTATCTCAGTAAATTCAGATAATCAGACATTAAGATTAAAAATACCAAAGATCAAAAGGCATACATTTCTTTAATGCCTTTTTTTAAACACAGCCAGTAGTCCTCTGTAAATATATATTACCAGTAAAAAGCTTTTAGTTTTAATCTTTGCCCTGAAAATATTACACTTGACTAAAACATAATGTAGATGATTGGCAGCTCAGTGAATCCCAACAGACTTGTCATTTTCACATTGGGTGAGAGATAGATGACTGTTTTAATTTGTAGACCTGTCATTTCTTTCCCAAGCTCGGTTTCTAAAGTAATAATTCTCAGTCACTTTGAATTATCTTAGAGCTCCTCCATTTTGATTTTATGTTTCTTTTAAGTTGCCTTTGACATCTCTGTTACTTTATGTCTGTAATTTAAAGCCGTTCCTGTGGTTCTCTGTCTCTTTTTATCTTTCAGTTTTGCATTTATCTTATATGCTGCTCTCCGGTTTTCTCTGTAGGTCATAATCTCTTTCTGGTCTTTTTGTGTCATTTTCCAGGTATTATGTGTACCTTCTTGCTCATTTTTCACACAGTCGGTGACTCTCTCTGGTTATTTTATTTTATTTTTTTTTTTTTTTGCCTTTCCCGGCATCCCACACTGACGACACTTTACTTTTATTTTTGGGTTACAGTTGCACAGCCTAACTAATTAAAAAGAAAGGAAGACAGCTGGTGCTGGTCAGCTGAATAATTCAAAGTCCGTTGACAAGTGTGGGAGCCACATCATCACAGGTAAAGATGAACAGAAATTCCTCCTCAGGGCTGCCTGCAGTCACTGAGACTAACTTACTTGCTCGCCTTGGGGAAATTGTTCTGGCACTCCTATCACATGGGGATGGAATTTAGCTCCCATTTCCTCTGACGACCTTTCTGTTCCGACCTTTCTTGCATAGTCATTCTCAAGCTTCACTAGGTTGTTGATTTTGATTTGGCAATCTGTTCCATCCTGGACCACTACATCTGTTTTCTCTTCCAAGGTGTTTTGCATCAACCTTCTTTAATGGCTTTTATTTAAATACGTTTCCATTCAGGAAGTTGTGGTTTTCCTCTTCTACCTAACCACTAATGAACATAACCAAGGTCATGTTTAAATGTCTATATAGAGAACATTCTGTTTTCTTTTCTTTTCCTTTTACTACCACCACATGAAAGGAATAGATCAGGAAGAAAGTCATTAACATTTAAACTATTAGATTGGAAGGGTTTATGAAGGCATTTCTAAGGTTTTGGCTTCTCTCTTGGATATTTCAATTATTTTTTTGTGATTGTTGCAGCTTAACATGACTGATTTAGCAAAAAGTTGTGGTCAAAGTTGCACATTTCTTAAGCTTTATTTTTTGCTGCAACACAGTTGAAACTATAAACAAGTATTTGCTCCCATTCTGGGAAAACCAGTTATCAATTGTTCAATTATTGTTTTTTTTTTTCCCTCTGAGAAGTGTGACAAAAAACCTAAACAAAAAAACAAACAAAAAAATAAAATGTGTGAGAGGCGGATACCTTTTCACAGCTTGATAAATGTTTCCATCATGGATTCTGACTGATTGCTGCAAACGCATCTCATCAAGGTTCATTTCATGTGGCTCCACGATGAAGGTGGGAACATTTCTGCAGACATATGGAAAGCACATTTCTTACTTACTCACAATGCCCTAAAACTAGCATCCGCATTGCTGGCAGATGGTCTTTGTCTTTTCATATGAGTATAAATTTGTCTGGTTGAAAATCAGCATATTGACACCAAGGGCTGAGTTTTTTTTTTCTTGTTTTTTTTTTTTCTTTTCTTGATGATTGCCAAGGTTGGTATGAAGCCAGGCGTTTGTTTTCAGGGAGTATTTATAGCCTTAAAAATTGTTCACTCTTCCGGAAACTTAAGGCGCGCCAATAGACAAGCCTGCATTTGTGTCCTAATTACAACAAACTGTCACCACGGTGACAATCTTATCCCTCTGTCATCTGTACACTGGTGTGGGCCCCAAACACAGAAAAATGTGTTTCCCATACACACAATTGAAAAGCATCATCAAAGGGTGTGCTTTGATTTTTTAACTTTTCTTACGCTTTTTTTTTTTTTTTATGTTAAAAGTAGCTTATTTTCAGAGTTTCCCATAAGGTATGTCTACTTTTGCAGGAGCTCTAAGAAATCCATAATCCTTTAAATATTTACTGTACCCAGAATTTCGATCTGACAATGTCTATGACTGCTTTCAGAACCAATACAGAGTAATAAAGTGACTGTTTGGTGTGTGTGTTCTGCAGGAATGTGCTCTGCAGATGGCTTACAAACACAACGGAAAGGCATACAGCTTTTGGCTCGGTGCTAAACGCCTCTGTTGGAGATTAAAACCATCCCTTCAACAGACAGTGCCTTAATTAGTGTTTTAGAGGAAGGGGTGGCAAAAGTGCCCACCTTACATGTTTGTCCAAAGTTTTTGTTACCCTACGTCTATAGAAGTTCTTTTTTTAGCCTATTTGTCTCAAGAGCTTACACTGCGAATACAACTGTCCAATTTTTGAGCTTGTCTCTCGGGGGTCCTTTACTTTTTTTTTCTCTCTCTCTCTCTTTGCTCAGCTTTTTCTTTTATGTGCAGTGCCATTATCTAGAGCAGTCAACGTGAAAGAAAAGATAAAAAAATAAATAAATAAAAATGAGGACAACCAGTCAGTGATAACCTCATCGTCAGTCCCAGGTGTTAGCCCCACCATTGTCCATCCGCATTCCCTTTCCTTTTGTGCTTCCTTCCCATGGGGGAAAATGACTGAAGCGGGCTGTCTGACATTTATTAATCCTTTGTTATGGTCTGAATAAACAGAGTTCACCTCAGAGAAATCAGCGCACAACATCAGTGCACACTTTACTACATGTAGCGCCAAAACCTGTGTCATAATTACCCCTGTCTTCAGTCTACGTATGACGGCACAATAATTTTTTTAAAAGATAAGGTGGAGAAGTTCTATTTTCTACTCTATTACTTCCATTAGTGAGTCTTTTTCAACAGTAAAACTACATGGTTGACAGTTTGCTCATAAAACCGTTAGAAGAAGCAACCTAATTTCTCAACCTAAATCATAATCATACATCAACTTAACAATTAAACGGTGTTGTCATTCCTCAAAACAGCTGTACCTGAAGAAGAAACAATTAGAACATCGTTTGAAATCGAAAGATGCTTCCTCTTAACTTTGATCTTTAAAACCATTTCCGATGTGTTAGATATACAGCATATTCTGACGACCTGGATTTACAAAATCCTCCACATTGCTTTAACATTTAATAGTCAAACAGTTATTCACTTGGGTCACTGAAACAACACAATTGGTTCCATATTATGAAATGAAGCCCCATTGTGGGCTCTAAAAATTTAATAAGGGCTACATAAAATGTTATTCGGCAGGATGGATGTGAAGCGAACCCTCTTGATTTAATTAATGCAGAATGTTCAGATCATTTTACATCGCAATACATAATTTTCGAGCCGGTCTACAAAGTAGCATTAGACCTGCAATGCACCACAGCTAGAGCAGCAGATGAGTGCTCATTCACAGCAGGAGGGCTGGCTCCGTTGCCATCAGATAAATGGAACGGTCCTCTCGTCTGAAAAGGGCTTCAGTCTCGACCCGATCCTCCCCAGCCCCATTATTGAACTCTACGGCTTGATCAGAAATGAACTTTTCACAATGACATTTTGCTGTCAACATCTCCTATGACAGCCATGTGGACGAATCGCTTCTTCCAAGGCACATTATGCATCTCCTGTGGCCTGTACAGGTTCACTTCAGGTGAATTCTTATCATGAATCTTTGTCCATAATTGTAAAAATTTTAAATTTTTTTGTCAACTTTTTTTTTATTTTCTGGCGTAACATTTAATTAAAGTGTACATTTCAAGTATGAGTACCATCAAGGTAATTAGAATCCGACCAAACTGCAGAAAAAAATATCAAAAAATAGTTGGTGTTTACATTTTATTAATATTGTGTTCAATAACACACAATTACCAACTCAAATTTACTGTAAAAAATTAAGATAAAACATAGTGACTTCCCAACCACCAAACTTAGCAAATTTTTAGGGGCAAACCCTAAAAATATACAAATGTCTATTGGTCAACAAAACAATCTGTATTTGCATAAAGTTATTTTGCCCTCTGACACTCCAAACAATATCACTCCATAGCAGGAAGCGCAACGCTTGATAAAGACTTGCCTTTTAAGGCCGTCAATGTCTGAAGTACCTTTTTTAAAATTAATCACCTGCTTTAAAAGGCAGTGGAAAGACTGACTCTGAATTATTTATGTAAACACTGTCAAGATTTGTGAGTTTTATGGAACTAACATATGATGAAATATGCCCTTTATTTTAATGAGGCAGAGCCTCTTTGCCCCCCAGCAAGAACATCTCATGCTGAAATCTCGTTTCGCCTCAGTCTCTTTGTGTAGCGATCAGAAGGCCTTGCGGTTCACGTGTGGTATCTGTTTTCTTATCAGAATACATAAACATTTTGTCGACTGAATCATTAAAAATGCTCATCAGCTGACGTTCTTATACTTTGATGAAAATTTTACATCACTTGCATATACTTTGAACCTTCACATGTTGCCTTGTAAAAGCTATAAACTCCTATAAATTTCATTTGAATCTTGTGGTAGACACGTAGTGAATAACAATAAAGGTAGACGGAGAATGATTTCGCTTTTTTCTCCCCCTCAAACAAAGATGTGGGGAATGAGCAAGCTGCTTGCCGAAGTCATCTAGGGGATTCAGCAAATATATAGAAGGTGCTCCAGGCATACGAGATCAGAACTGAACCTTCTGGCTTTCACACAACTTAGTGTTATGAACACACCTGTCCCAGCTTCAAGCGTGTCGGTTTGTGTTGATGTGACAAAAACGGGGCAACATAAAAAAATGTCAGAAACAAGATGAGACTTGAGGCTGAAATAGAGGTTCACCTTTCAGCAGGACAATGGTGCTAAATGTACAGCCAATGGCCTGAAACTTAATTCCATTTTAAAATCTCCAGAGAACCAGAAAGTGACAATTTGACTGCTATTTTGGCTTCAGATGTGAAACTTTTGAAGAGATGTACCTTCCAAAACATGGAAGTGTAAAAAGAAGCTGGAAATAGTTCTATAAAGTATCAGACTTTATGCAAAGAGGTCTTGATGTTCGACACAAAGCAAGATGCTTCACTCCCCTCACAGTTATCGCCAACGTATGTTCAGAAACACAAATTCTGAAGATTATAGTCAAACATAAAAAATACAAAAGAGCTCAAGTAGTATGGCTACATAATCAAAGTACTTCAGAGGTTATTATGATTATCTCATAGTCAAATGAACAGAATTACCTTAATTCAGTAAATATCTTAACCTGAAACAGAGACATGTTTTAATTAAATTGTTGCTGAACATAAAATATTGCAAATATTTAACACATTTGCACATTAAAACACAATTATTACACATATATCACTTCACTTCCAAGATTCCCTTTCTGTAGATCTGCTCATTATCTGCCGTTTTTTTTTTTTTTTACCTACAGAAAATTACCAGAGAATATGGTGAGTTTTGGGGAACAGCAAGAGCTGTCACGTCTTTGGGATTGTGAGGCCAATTAATGTAGCTGGAGCCAAGAGCTGAAATCACTAGCCTCATCTGGAGCCTCCCATATCTCCTTTAAAGCATGCAAACTCATCACAGGCAATGAATGCAAAATTAGTTTTGTATGGAAATGTAAAAAAAAAAAACCAAAAAAACTAAACAAGATGGAGTTAGAAAGAAGTTGTTTGGTAAGTTAGAAAAACAGATGTATTTTAGCACTGACAATCACACCGTATAATGATCGCTTAATGAATTTTCTTGGCCTCAGGATGAGAAATCCACTCAAGTCGGGCCAAGTTTTAATTCCAGGGCAATACATAGGAAAAGAAGGAAAATAAAAATGGCCAATGCATCACCAGCAATCCAGTGTTGCCAAATGGAACTGAGACAGTGTGGAAATGTTGCTGCTAATTGCCAAGTTTATCTTTACATAGCAGAACTATTTTATTTTTTTACCTCATAAATTTTCACATTTCAATATGGTATAGCTAAAAACATCACACCATGTTAGAGTCCTGTCACTGGACAGTTGGGGTAAAGCTTTTTTTTTTTTTGTCACTCAATCATTGGACTGTATTGAGTGACGCCAGTAGCTCCATCCTAACTGAACTGTATCATTGTACTGTAGCAATAAAAATGAATTTTCCATAATTGATGACTGTATGATGATTTTATGATGTAAAGCACTTGGACTGCCTTGTTGCTCAAATTGGCTGCACAAATGATTGACTACAACAGAAGGGGGCTCAGGAAATGTGCAGTACAGTTCAGTTCTATGAGCTGCTTCTACAAAGGAAACAAACTAGCAGTACTGAACCGCAATGATCTGAGCCATGCAGCTCATTAGAAACAAGGTAAAGATGCTGGTAAAGAATTACAGCTGGGGCAATGAATACAGCCTGAGCTGCATTTTGACCAGTACTGTCTGAAATTAGTCAACAAGAGATGATGCCCTGCAAATTGTTTCCTGTTTTCACTTAGTTGAATCCAGAATCTGTGGACTCCATTGACACATTTTGACAGGAGACTGACTTGCAGGTGTAATTGCAGGAAAACTTTGTTCTGCAATGGTTGACATACTTTTTTTTTTCTTTTGCAACTTTGCACTACTTTGTGTTGTTGTATCACATAAAATCATAACAATATACAGTAGGTTTTATGGGGTTTAATGCAACAAAATGAGGAAAAAAGTTCAAGAGTTTATGTCCCAGATTTCTGGATAACTGGAGACAGAGTTGGCTTGGGCTTACCAGGTGTGGGCTGTACTAATACAGGGAAGGAAGATAGCATGACAACTCCCCTTCAAGTGTCATAACAGTGGAAAGCCTGCCAGGCACCTTTTGCCTCATGTTTACAGGGACCTTCGCAATTTATAGCTCCTGTCCGAGAGAATTTGACAAGCTGCCTGCACATTGTGATATACTCGCCCCTCCCTCCTTGCAGGAGTGCTGCACACTCAGGATGTCCACACCGCCAACGCTCCGTGGAGGTTTATCCCCGAGGTGTGGCGCGGTCCTGCAAGGCCCCGGCTGCAGCTTAAAGCATTCAGAAGTTGAAACGAAAAAGCTGACCCAGTTAAGCTCTGCCGTTAAGCGTCGCAGGTTCTGCGGGAGGAAGAGAGCAAACACATCCAGGCAAAAGCACGACACATTCGCAAAGAGGAAACGGGCCTCTCGTGGACTGTGGGGAAACGAGGAAAATAACTTTAGTGTATTCCAACGGGGCTCCAGAACTCAGTCGTCTTCCCACCGCCAGGTTCGAGTTTTCCTCACTTCCTGTTTGCGCTCGTGTGCCTCGAAGGTGGCTTGGCTGCGTGACATGGGCGAAGGGTTACATTTCAGGTCGTGCCTCTGAGCCTGTGACACCTTCCTGTTTCGCTGCTGCTTTGATGTGCCGTCTGATCTCTTTGAGTCGTGCGTCTCCAGACCCCTCCGGTTGTTCCCGCAGCCCAGCAGGGATACTCGGTGGTCTGTGGCTCACATAAGCACCAAAACACATTCATCCACCCCCTGCTAAGACTTTAAATAGCATTTTCATGTCTCATCCTCTAAACAGTCCAGACTTGGTTTAAAAAAAAAAAAAAGAAAACACAAATGTTTTGCCTACATTTGATCAAACAAATTCTCCTCTCTGCTGCATATTTATTTTATTTTTGCACAGAGGTTTTTATTGTGGGCTGAACTCTTGTTGGGTATGTTTATTATATAAATTTTTAATCTCCAGATCTTTCTGCTGCAAAGATTCGGAATCGTAAACATTTGGTATCAGCGGCAAAAGAAATGCTCTGAGCCACGAGGCTCAAGTCAATGTTGCAGTTTGTGTGCGTGACGGTGGGTCGAATGTTACCTGCCAAAGAAAAGCAAGACCTTTTTGCAAAGACTAGAGTTATGAAAGCTGAGGTTTGAGTCAAAACAAGCAGATTCCTTTTTATCATTATGTGGGCAAGTGAGATTTTGCAAAAACAACTTCTCTAAATTCCAACTAATCCACATAATCTGTTCTGAAATCATAAAAACGTAAGATCAGATGCAGATTGAATGCAAAATGTAGTTTTCAAAACATGAATAGAGAATGTAAAGCTGAGCCTATGTGAAAAAAACAGTAATTACCCCCTAGAAACTAGCCACTGTTGTGTCTAAGATCACAATCCAACCCGATGTCGTAAAAACAAAATGTTAAAGATAGATTAAGATTTAGAAGTGTGTGACTCATTAATGGAATACCAGCATACAAAATCCATGGCATGTTGTGGTATAAGTGACAAACTTCATCTCAAGAGAGCTACATGTACATTACTTCATTAAATGATGTCTGTTTCATCAGGTCAAACTAAACAGGAAGCAGAAATGGTTATTATATTTGGTCATTTCCACATATCCTTACAGTACTTGTGTTTATATAGATGTGACATCTGCTGCATCATTAATTTTTAATGTTATAGATTTGGGCATTTTTTATTTACCAAGTAATACCCCCCAAACCCCAGACATTTTTTTTTTTGAAGATTTCTGTGAGGATTTTCAAGTAAACCAAGTGAGAATATCTGTTTTGAAAAAGCTGCTCAGTGGTTTGATATTCTTTGATTCAACAACTTGAATATGATGAACATATGATAAACATGCAAAAAGAGAGGAAAAAAAGCTACAGAGATTTGATTTCCTGCTGCTTGTAGATTCCTTTAGTGTTGGAGAGTGAGCTTTGTAGCATTTTCACTTTGATTAAAAGAACAACGGAAAAAAAAAATGTCAAGGGTCCACTTGGGATAGTGAATAAAACAGAAAATGCCAAAGATCACTCCCCTGCCCATCACTTCCTGCATATAAAACCCCTTTATCTATTCAATGAGCGCTTCATCAGCTGTCAGTCTGTTCTTTACATTGAAAGTTAGTGAATAGAAATGAGTAGGTTTAATGAACCAAGATGATTTTTTACCTTCTTTATGATGTGTTTTTATTAAATAACGAGGGAATAAAATTGCCACTTGATTCCAAGAATCTCTCCATTTAACACACTGTTATTTATTTATTTATTTTTTTCTGGATTAAAAATTATTGGGATGATGGTAAATCTCCTTGAACACAACATTGTTATGTGAACATCTGAAACTTGTTCTGAAACTTGTTATTTTTGTAGTTTCAGAGAGCATAACTCCCACAGACCATTTGTTCAGGGTTAATCTGAATTCCTGCTTCACAGCAGAGCCTCAACTAAACTTGGCCTCTGGGATTTGTCAGAATCAGTAATGTATTGATGGATGAGGAGCTACACGCACAGAAACATGATGTGTGGTAATTTTTTTTTGTTGTTTTTTTTTAAATTGACGATGTGAAATTGCTTGCCGGCGCGTTCTCACACGCTGTAAAAGTTAAATCTACCTCACTGACGGATGGTTGACTGATCATGAATTTTTTTTTTTTTTTCCATAAAGGTTTTCTTGAAACGTTTGAATGAACAGAAAGGAGCAAATATTATGAAAAGAAGTGAGTTAAATTATGTTTTAATTTTATAGATGTCTGACCACAATGTAGGAAAATGAGAAGATGCAGGTATAGCAAAGAACTGATGCACTTAGATCTGTGACATGTAAAACAAATAGAAAACATTATTTTAGAAATACAATTTATGTGCAGCTTTATATTCAAGCATTCTAAATTGTTCCAATTAAGCTAAGAGAACTTTGTTTAAGCATCAACCATCTTCTTTTATAGGCAAACTCCAATTTCTACAAATTACAGTAATCAGCTTGGCAAGTCATAAAAATGCAAGTTGCTAATAACTTGTTTTTTTTTTATTTTTTTACATGAAATCCATTTATTGACGGCTCACATTGTGATCCAGTATGTCGCCTACATTTTGAATTCCATCATAATGTACCGTATAAGACAGCTCTCTAGTTTTCTGATATTTCCAAAGAAGTTCTATTTATGTTAAGTCAGGAATAAGTGGACGATCCTCAGTTTGCATCTTTAGGCAATTTGGATGACTTTAGAAGCTAACTATTGGAAAACAAAATATATGCTGGTGGTGTTTCTAAGAAGCCATGATATGTGGGAGTTTGTAGCAAGTTTCTGAGTTGTGTAGTTGTGTGTCCTAATAGTTAGTTTAGCTCTATAACATCAACTTCTGGTGACCTTTAAAATCTGTATTTGTTGGCTGGCAAACCTCTTCAAACTCCTACTGAAAATCTGCACACTCATAATCTGTAGGATTCATGTCTCCTAAAAGTAACTGAATGATGGAATAGGTTACATTTCTTCCCTGAAGTCTAAAGCTACAAACTCCAAGTCAAAACAATGACCTGAAGTTAAACGTTTTCTCCGCAACCTCGACCTTTAGATCTAATAGATGAGACACGGTGAACGTTGCAGAACCAAAGGACTGTCCGGTTTGTTTTCAAGCTCATTTTCTGACTTTCAATTGCAACAGAATAAAGTTGAGATGAGGAAAGTGATGATACTTGCAGGTATGTTGAAAGTAAATCATGTCGGTTTTCGCATTATACAATGAATTTGATATAAATTTGTCCAGAACTCAACCCCCGTGTTCTTACATAAATGAGCGTTACACCCGTGCTGCAGCTCTGTCCACTACCTGATCATTTCTGTGGTCTAACGAGTTAATTAATGAAAGGACTATTCACCTCTTGAGGAGCATATTTATTATCAAAAATAGGTTGGAAACATGTTCCCAATTTTATGTAACATGTTGTAGATTGTGTGTTTTGTTTTTATTTTTGGAACGCTGTTATGCAAATTTGCTACATGCCTTATTTGGTTTCTGGAACACTGCATTCTGGACTTATAATGACTTTGTTTCAACAATTCAGCCACTTTTTCAAATACACAAGATTTGCGGAAAGTGTGACTAATGGTCGCCCCATCAATAGATTCTTCTGTCTCCTATCTGGATTCCTGCAGATACTCCATAATTACCTTTTGCCCCCTGGCTTTCTAAAAAATATATATAAATAAATAAAAATCATGTTTTAAATACAACTCAGTCGAGCATACAACCTGATAAAGTAGAACTTCAATGCTTGATTTTGTTTATTTTTTTCTGTTTAGCATCATTTTACCCTTCCCCAACGAAGTTAAAAAGTCTAAGTGTAAGTGTAAGAACATAATATTCCAAAACAGGACTATTTTATAATCTCTATAAATGAGTCTTATTTAAGATGACAGTGCCAGAAGGTCGGTTATGTAAATACCAAGTGACTCTCATGACACAGTGGTTTATGTCTCTTGATCAAAAACATCCTGTTTACCAGGAACCCCCGTCTTGTCCCAACATGCAAGGCAAACACTTGTATGCGTGCAAACACAACAATTTAAATAATAGCTTGTGCAGGAATGACAAGGAGGAATGCCTTGAGGTGGACGCCTCAACCAACCGACTGTATCAAGAAACGAATGGGGATCATGTGTCTGTTCGTGCCAGATTCTTCATTCCAGGTGTTAAATGCAAAAGTGTAGCAGTCCAGGCACTGTCACTTTTCTTGTTCATACCAGGGTTGTTGTGAAGTCCTGTTTTGTTGACGTCAGTAATGCTGACGCTACGATTAACCATGAGACGGGGCGAGACATCACAAGAGTGTCACCGGGACGCTCGACTAAAAGAGCTTCATTATTAAGCAACCTAGGCCACAATCTAAAAGGGAGTTAGCGCCGCAAACAGCTGAGGAGAGGTTATTTAATTTCTCCCTCTGTTGTTTTCTGATTATTCACAATTAGTCTCTGAGCAATGAGTCATCAGATCCTTTCTTTCATTGCCGTGAGTAAAAGTAACGCTCATGTTTAGACGAGTATTTTAACAACCAACAGAGATTTTATTCATATGAACTTAGCTCTAAGCGTGGGACGTCTAGTGATATAAAGGGCTGTGAAAAAGTATTTGCGGCCTCAGATTTATTCTGTTTTATTTTATTTTTTTCCCTCACACATGAAGAATATTTGACCTATTCTTTTTTGCTCAGTGTTGCATAGAAGGATTTTAATTTTGCTTAAGCCCATAATCTCAATTAGATATGAAACTAGACTTTGACTTTACCACGTCAAAATCTTTGATTTCTTTGTTCTCTTTGATCCATCAGTGTTTGCACTTGTTCCTGATACTTTGAAGCTATTTCTTAATTTTTCTGATCTGGAAGTAATCGTGAGTAGGTGTGTCTTGCTAAATCATACTTTGTTTCCCAATAAATGGGGTTAATCAAAGTTCACGAAAAGATTTAATGAGAGGGATAATTACTTTTTCACTCATTTTGGGTAGCTTTTTTTCTATGAATAATTGAAATAGCCGTCCCAAACACTAATTTGCATTCGCTCAGGTTATCTTTGGTATAAAAATACAACATGCATTTCCACATCACTTCAATAAATTAGCCTCTTTAAGAAAGCTGAGATTAGTGCCTTGTTTTTATCGCACAAAGACATCATCAAAAATATAAATGCTATGGGAAAAATAATCATTACTAAGTACCTTATGAGTTGAGTGCTTGTGTTCATTAAAAGTGGGTTGTTTTTTTTCCTCCAGGCAGAATCAATATGAATATTTTATTAGCAGAGAGACTTTGAAGGCAGAGATGTGGAGGATGAGGAGATGTTGCAGTTACATTTCACTCAATCACATATTTGTTAAATCGCCAGGATCGGTGATAGTAGAGAATAACTTCAGGTACCCTTTATGTGTTTTATAGGTTGTTCTTGCACCTAATCCATCCAAAATAAAAAGAGCTTTTTACAGGGCATGCTGTTCCTGGATTCGATATCACTCCGTCTTGATCAGCTGGAGTGTCTTTCAGTTTGTTCATTAGTATGTGTATGTCCTCTCCCTCGACTGGTGCTTAGGATTCTTGTCTGCCAAACCTTTGTTGCCTCTTTAGACCACCTATGAGCCTGGCTGATTGGACAGGCGCCCCACTGGTGCGCTCCAATCAAGCTAAAGCAATTATCTACATATGCTACAGTAAAGGTACAGCCAGTATGTTCGACTCAGGGCTTCACACAGAAGCTTGCGCGCGTTCTTGCTGCAAAACACAAAAGTGAGTTTCTCGGAAAATCTGATTACATAACACCTTTTAAAAGTGTTTTCTTAAGCTGAACAATTTCCTCATGGCTATGTTACGGCCCGCATCATGGGAAAGACTGCTGATGTTTTGGGGTTTTTTGAGAGCAAACAGTCCCGTCAATGTCATTTGGAAATGAAAGGCCCCGATTGTGGAGTAGCATTGGAGAGACAAAGAGTCCAAGTTGATTGATGTCCGGTTAGTAATTTCACCTGTTAAGATTTGCGGAATCATATCCGTGGTGTTTCTCCATTGCATTTTATCAAATACAAGTTAATACAGTCATTTAAGTGCTGAACACTCAAAACTAAAGTCACATGGTAAGTAGGTCTGGAGACGAGGCTTTGCAACTCTCTTTAGATGAAAAACAAAATGGTTGCTTACAGCTACAAGTCACATGAGACAAAGAGGAAGAGCCAGAGGATGTTGATAACACCTTACAAAAGTTGAACTAGTAAATGAGTTGCAATGCAAACTTTCCGAAGCAATGTGAAGGACAATGCTTTGTTATTTATCAGGAACTTAAAATGTTAAGTAAAGCTCCCATATCTGCAAAAATCCAAGTATTGAAATTATGGATGAAACACTGTGGATGCTGTACCAAACACTGTGAATTAGAAAGCAACCAAAACAACTAAGGTACAAAAATAGTGAAAATTAGGTGTAATCCTTACCTTCCAGCTCCAATACTGTTTCATTATAAAGTAATCGCCCTTCTGTTTGTGGTGTTGTATTCACAGATTAACATATTCCTGGATTTTCATTTGTGACAAATCTGCCAATTTGAGGTTATTTTTGTCAAGCACGTCTAAAATAGAAATAAAATGCAGCTTAGGAATCTGAAATACACAGTGCCAGTGGTACTTAATCTATTGGCTGGCATTTACAAAGCAACCAATCCAGGAGTACTATTTACTTTACTTGACACTGATTGGCTGTAGCCCAAAGAGCAGAGATAATTTAGAGTGTAGGTGTTAGCTTCTGCAGTAGCGCTAAGGCAATTTCTTTTGTGTTTATTATTGCATTTTAAGGCATATTTAATGTGGAACCTATGAGGGTATCAGCGTTTTCTAGAATTAGTATTGTTGAATAGATTTGCTTGCAAAGACCACATCCTTGTTCACACTATTTCAATTACTTTTTTTTTTTTTTTTTTTACTAAAACAAAGGTATCTTTTATTGGTTCTTTTCTGATTTTTACTACAAAGAAACCAAAGTGCCTTTATACAAGATCAAAGAAACATATTGAATATTGAGCTGTTTCTTAAAATGAAATATGGAAAAATGTATGAGATGGGCAACAGGGCAGAAACACCAACATTCATCAGAATCCTCACACTACCATTTATGAAGTCAAATGAAGCAGAAACTTGAGGTAAGCAATATTTGGTGAAGCACACATTTTTGATACTTATAACTGATCAGAAATCACTTCTTATATCCAGTTCAATCTGGTTTAATCTTCCCCTGGCATGTCATCCACAATTTTTACTTTATGATGCTGCTTGAACTACTACTTTTACAACAGAGGGGATTGTGTTTTATGTCTTCTCTGTCGAAGGAAGCCAAAGATTTATCTGTCGACAAAGTAGCAAATAAATCCCAGCTTTCCACAGAGAATTAAAAGAAAAAGTGTGTTAAGGAGTTTCCCTTGCACTTAGAGGATTAACAGAGGGGATGTTTTGTACGCCGGCACAGACATGGTCCACCTCCCAACAGGAGTCACGGGGTATGACCTACAGGTATACATGTTTATCTATAGATAAACATGACCTCCCAGGGCAGCCATAAGGGGGGTTATTACAGTATATAGACTATATGCCCCAACTATGTTTCAGAAGGTCTAAGGAAACAAGAAATAGATTAAAGTCAGTATACTTTGACAGTTTAGATTTACCCCATGGAGTACTTCTTTATAGAAACAATATGTATCCTGCTTTTCTTTGCCTGGATTCCTGCAAGAAGCAATAAAGTGCAAGCAGAGAGGAAAAATCTATAACAGCATAGCCACAGGTGAATCACAAGGGTTGACAAAATAAAAGGGGAACACATTTCAACATATATCAGCTGCTCTGCCACAGATGTATGAATCCTCTCCTTTTTCTTTTTTTTTTTTTTTTTTAATAACCGGGAACCACAGGTCTTCAGGCACCAAAGCAGGAATGTGGAGAATCTATCAACATATCCCACAAGTCTCAAGTAACACAAGAAGCCTCGGTGATGAAGAGTTTCTCAGGTGCGCCCAAACAACGGGGGATGCTCTATATGGGATTTGTATCCACAGAGGAAGAATTGGCTTACCTACTGCAAGCTGGCTGGGCTTGAGAGCCCCGCAGAGACGTCATATTAGATCAGTGTGTAGAACTTTTGTGCTCTGTTCCATCATGCTTGCAATATATCACACATTGATGTCCTTCCTGCTTAATTGGTACATCTCTCCTTCCCATCTGTGGCTGCTAGTGCTCTTCTGGGACCTGGCTGTGTTCATTACTGACACATGTTTAAGAGGACAGGTTTGGAGGTAAAAAAAATAAAAATAAAAATAAAAAAGAAGAAGAAGAAGAAGCTGTGTGTTGAGGATGTGTCTTAACTGACAGGTTGGGTTAAAAAATCGCAGCACAAGACGCTGTCTTTCTTGGAGGAGACAAGAGGGAAACAGAATAAGTATATCTACGTTGAGTAAATGTCAGCTGTACTGTAAAATTTTACCAGCTCTGTGTTCCAGACCAGCTCCCTTGAAGGAGTGCATGCAATGCAGTGATAAATTGCTTCTTTGTCCAAGTGGGTGATTTCTGGCCTGAATAGTAATCATCTTCAAACCTTTATCCAGTCTTCACTTCAAGAAGGAGCAGTATCAGCATAATCCCTGATACATGCACTGGAGCAGAAGTAAGGCAGGGGGAAGGAACAAATAGAATACAGAAAAATGAAACCACTCAGTGTAAACATAGTTTCAGTAGTTTGGACACTTTGGGATGAGAACACACAATAGCTTTAAGATAGTAACTTAGCAACTGCTGCACAAGGGAGCTCTGTTGTTGACGTATGGGCAATGTATTCCCCTGACATCTTCTCATATTTATTCCTGTTGGAACAATCTTCAGTGCAGTTTTGTTTGGACTTTATTTGGCAGACCAAAACAAAACAATGCATTGTTGTGAAATGGTGAGAAAAAGGTGGATGGTTATTTAAATGTGTTGCAAACAGTGTGAAAGTGTTGATATGTATTCAGTTCTCTTTACGTCGATAGCCCTAAAAATAAATAAGTAAATAAAAAAATAAAAATCCAGTGAAGCCAAATGCCTTCAGATGTCAGTAAATGACTCAATAGACTGCCAGTGCAAACTGAAATTGATCCACAGCTCAAGCAAGGGCACATGCCCCATCATGTTAATCTTGTTATCTACGGATTTGATTATTATGTATGAGTATCAGAAAAAAATAGCGGCTAAAGGAAAGACCCAGAAAAAAAAGTGCCCTGGTTGTACTAAACCAATAACCTTTTTATTTGCCTACATGCAAAAAGCTACATGAACTGTGCATGATCCTGAAAACACCATCACCACACCCCCATGAAAAATTGCAGAAGGAGAATGATGTTGTGGGGATGCTATTCCTCTGCAAGGACAGGGATGCTAGTCAGTCAGTGGTGAAATGAATGGAGCTAAATATAGCACAACGGAAGAGGGAGAACCTGTTCAGAAGCTGTAAAAGACTTGCCAGTATCACATCTGTCTATAACAAGTATGGGGGGCTATTACAAATGATATCATCTCCAATTCCCTTCTCAGAATCTCACTCAAACATCCATCAGGTCACAATGGGCCAGTAGAAATTGCCAGGTGGGTTTTGGATGTATACACTTACCTAATCTGAGCCCCACTGGGGCAATGTTTTGGGGCAGGAGGTAGCCTAAATAATGTGGGCTCTTCCCAAAGGACTCTTGTAAGGTACAACACTTACCCTGCGGTTCACACAAGTAGATTAGTCCAACATTATATCAGCTCAAGATTAAGTTTCTCACAGAAAACACACTCTGGGACCCAAAAGGTCACATTTCTTTGACCCTGGAGTGTTTCTATGATAGATGATAGCCTAATGGCCTTTCATGCCTTAGCCCAAAAATAAATTCTTGTTTGGGTTCAGACACCTTACCCCATAGAAAACCCAAAGCTATGTGAAGCTCACTCACACATCACTGCACAAAATACTTTTTAGATGGTGAATCTTATTATCCAGGTTTGATAGTTATTGAAAGTTACAATTTTGTTACGTCCACTTCGGGGAAATTTAGTTGCATTGGCTCTTCTGCTTTTGCTTACTAGCATATATAATCCCTTAGAAACAATAGTCCCAAAGGTAGAATGAAAGCATAAATGCTGATCTGTTTGCTCATATGCATCTTGATGTCAAAGCCAAATATTTTTAGAGTACAGCAAAAGTAAATAAATTCTCCTTGCCGTTTTGCTTTGCAGGCAATGAAATTTGTCAAGTCCACACTTTTTCCACAAACATAGAAACATGACGACATGCTGTGTTAGAAACAATCCTTTGAAAATTGCAAAACATTCCCAATATAGTAGATGCCATGATATTTCCAAATCCAAACAATAGCACATATAAGGTCTCTGTTTGTTGGTGTTACAATTTCTTTAAAAATTCTCTGAAAATATTTCCAAGCTCACTCCAGACCTCCAAACAGGTTAGCACTCATTGTGTCTCTTTTTCCTCTTAACAATATCCAATAGATGATCGGTATTGCTTAGGTCTGATTGGCTCACTAGGGTATCCAACAGAGTGCTTGGGAAGACGCTTCCGGCTTCGTTTCTGGTAAACACAGGAAACGCATTAGTTGCCATGGGAGCGTTTAACTGCCAGAGCTAGGAAATAAATACCGGAGCAATATTTCGTAGAGATATAAAACTCATTAACACCAGACACTCTCTAGTTTAATGAGTTTCATATCTCGTTATAATGTCACAAGATTACTTTGTCACTTGTCGTCGTGGAAATACATACCTCTTGACAGATTAGAGCTTTCTCCAAGACGCCAACCATCCTACAAGGTGTTGCCGTTTTACAACTACAACCATCCTCGCTTGAGCAAGAACATATTTGGGTATTATTGATGTACAAGTCTCATTAAAGTGAGTTTCATACCTCATTATAACAAAAAACGTTCTCGCACACAGGTATACAGCTCCTGTATTGATTTGCTCACTCTGGGAGTGAAGTTGTAGCCTTTGTGACCAACTCTAGCTAACGTTCGCACTAAGTTCATCTCCTCCAATCTATTCTATTGACTTTGTTCCAAATTTCTATCTAGATTGTAATTGTCTATGCTGGTTGTGCTCTTATTTTTTACCAGGCTTTTTTCTTCCACATAAATTGTCATTGTTGTGATTGCTTACAGCACAATGAGCACCAAGCTATTTGTTTTACTTCATATCATGGTTAAAACATATCTGTACTAAAATTCCTCTATGATTGGTCTGAAATAATGTAGTTTTCAGAGATTCAACAATGGCTATAACAGAAATACATGCTTAAAATATACAAGTGACTGTAGTTTTAGTTTTTTCAATTTAATTACATTTTGAATGCTGTTCTAAATAGCTTGCAAACCATGTAGTGTGTTTTTCTTTTTTGCTTGTTTGTTTCTTTCTTTCCTGGACTAAATCTTCAGCAAACTCTTGGTGCTGAGATTGACCGTTCTGTTTTCTTACTTTGCAACTTCAGAAAGTCAAGCAGAAGTTCAGGTAACAAGCAGAGAACGCTGTCGGGCAAAGTAGCCGGAGAGTTATAGATTGCAAACTCTAAGGTCAACCTCGTGCCCTGTGCCGACCTCGTTGGGCATCTTGAACGTTGCCTGAGTTTACATTTCACCAGAAAGTGCTGAAAGTGTTTTGAACATCTTTTGTATTCCACAAACTGAAAAATCAGGGAGAGCAAGTGAAGTCATGCAGCGTTAGGTTTCGGAGCCTGCAATAATTATTTTTTTTCTTTTTTTTTAAACAGGCATCAATATCTCATGAAACACGAGAGTTCCATCTGCAATCCTTGTCTAGCATCAACTTTTAATTTCTTGTCATCAGCTCAACAGGGGAGACATACACTGAAGTATCTCCATCATCACTCTGTCTGTGAATTCATAAACCTGCCGCAATTAATGAGAAATCAGTCTTTTATGTAAAAATAAATAAATAAATAAATTGGCTGTAATGAACTCAGTTGGTGGTGCATCTGGGGCTCAATCACAAAGTCAAGTATATTTAATTTTAAAATTGTTGATTTGCTAAAAAGTACATTTCAGCTGGTAATTACAGAATCTAAAATTAGAGCCGATCCACTCAGAGAGGAGGAAGAAGCACTGAAAAGGCAAATAGTCTGACAATTCTTTTCGCAGCACTTCTTTGTTTTTGTCTCTGAGAAAAAAAAAATAAAAAAATAAAAAAAATCAGATAAATATTGCATAATTGTGAGCAGGGGACTGAACATATAATGTGGAAATTTTAGGGAGTGGGTGAGTAACAGCTCTAAAGCACTCCCAGGAAACGGCACTGTGACTGGTGGCAATCCATTATTTCTGTCTATAGCTCAACTCTGACGCCAAACGACTAGTTTGGAATTTTTAAATTATTTTTTACTTCAATAATGTACCGAATGAATGGTAGCTCTCTGCAAAGGATTTGTGTATTAGCCTAAATTATCTCCTTCCGCTTCCTGTGTGCAATGAGAGTGGTAATTGGAAATAATATGGCAATGTGTAATCTATACCGATTTGAAAAAAGTTAAATAAAATAATAGATTTACCAAGAGATTGTGAAATGCTATTCTAATTATAGCAGCAATCCACAAATGAAGCCAGAGGCGGGAATGTTTATTTTAGCACATTTGGAGAATTTCTTTTAAATTTGATTTTTACTGCTCACAGCCTGATGAAAACATAAACCTTCAGATTCTGTTAAAGTCAAAAGTTACATCAGATCATTAAAAAATAAGTTCTTAAAACAAAATACCACACTGTACCTATCTAACACCCAGTGTGTGCACTCCATACTTAGTAAATACACAACTGTAAACA
The DNA here is from genome assembly GCF_019740435.1 of Gambusia affinis. Taxonomy (NCBI): domain Eukaryota; kingdom Metazoa; phylum Chordata; class Actinopteri; order Cyprinodontiformes; family Poeciliidae; genus Gambusia; species Gambusia affinis. The sequence continues at coordinate 6,237,731 of NC_057891.1, read as the reverse complement.
AACACCTCCATGATTTTTCACAGCAAAGCTGGCATTGCAATAAAAAACTATCAGTATCTCTGGTTTTCCAACATAAAAAATACTTTCTGTATTAGTTATTGCAAACAACTGTTTACATGTTTTATCATAATTGCTGTATTTCAGCTCGGAAACAATTGAAGGTTTACATTTCATATAAGTGAAATGCACTTACTGCATCACAGTAAAACGCAAACAATTTGCAATATTATTCAGAAATGTATGAGTGCGTAACACCCAGTTGGAGTTACACAACATCAAACGTAACAGCAATATGTTTCTCTGAGTGTGAAGATTTAAATGAATTTTGACTTAAATAACTTAAACAACATTCTATTATACAAAAATAAATATCTTCTGGCTTTTATCAAATTCAAAATCCAGAAGAAACAAGTCCAATCTGAATAGATTTTTATTTATTTTTCCTTAATGATTATGACCGGTGTCTCCTGAACAAATGAAATCAAAGGTGACTGACAGCCCCAACTGGTTGTTTTGGCCGGTAAGCATAATTACCTCAGGTGTCGGCAGCGGAACAACAAAGCAAAAGTTTCCGAGAAAAAGCAACAGGTTCAGACGGAACGTTTTGTTGTTTTTGGCAGCAATCAGTCGTGTTTTGTTTTTTTTGGTTTGTGTCTGTGTGCCTCTGTCAGGCACGGATTTGCATCTCTATTGTTTTGAGACAACTGTAAAATAAAACCAAAAAAAAAAGTCAATACACTGCTTTGCATCTTGAGTCAGAATTGCTCAATTTCCAGTCAAGCAGGGTCTCACTTTATCGTGGATTGAACACCTGCTGCAGCACACGACCGTGGGACGTGTGTTTGCTGCAATACGCTTCAGCTTTCCATTTCTTTTAACCTGAGCTAATTCATTCAGACTTTGATTATGGGGGGCCATATGGAGAATGTTATCCATTCCCATAAGTTATTGTGTAATGCTACAGACTAAACTGACTGTTTAAAAAAATAAATTATAATATACATATTATAATGTCTGCTTTGATCATCAACAAGATTTTTGCTTTTGCTGTTCAAAACACATAAAAGCAGATTAAAAATGTAATAGAAAAAAAAAATGACTGAAATTTATTATTCAATATTCAATTAAATGTGTCACCATCTGAAGCATATCGAGAAAAAAAGCATAACTGATGTGGAAAATGTAAATATTTTTATTTCTATCGCTCAGCACAAACGTCTTCGTTCTCCTCCCATCATTGTCACCAGTTCTGTCAAACTTCCGCTCCACTCACCGCTGCTTCTCAAATCACATACGTGGGGGGAGATTTTTTATTTTTTTTCCCTCCCTTGTGGAGAAATGTGCCACGAATCAATCAAGTGTCCTCGCCCACCGCTGAAAGCTGTCATCAGCTGAAGATTAGAAAACATGCGCCGCTCTGACTTTGAAAAGTTGCATTTTTTGTGTGTGTGTATTGAGATCTAAAAATGTGACACGGAGATGCTGCCGGTGACCTTAACCTAAATGTGACCCATTTCACATTTAGAGCCCTTTTCCACAAGCACCGCTTGAGGCTATTTGAGATAAACTCAAGTAGCAAACAAGTGAAAGTGTAGATCACTGACCTGCAACTTTTACACTTGTCCCTTGTCCAACACACCTGAATAAAATGGCTGAATTATTTCCTCAGTGTACAGTCAAGACGTCCAGAGTCCTGTTAATGAACTCATTATTTCCCTAAGGTATATTCAAGCAAAGATACATCTAAAAGTTACAGAACACTGGCGCTCAGGGCCTGGATTTGAAGACCCCTGGTGTAGACAATTATTATCCACTAATACACCATCATATGTGATGGATGTAAACATTTGCCAGATGAAAAAGGAAAAGATTTCTGAACATCATGAAACTCAATGATGTATGAGTGCTGAGTCAGCTGTTGCTAATGATTTTAATAAAGCAGTGTTTGTTTTATTTGCTAAAATTGCGCCACCCCTAAGAGTTAAAAAAAAAAAAAAAACAACAACACAGTGACATAACATCTGGTTGTGCAAGTAATGAAACCCTTGCTATATATAATCAGCTTCCCAGACGTTCACTTTCAAAACTATGAAGCCAAAATCTTTGATCGAGGTTTGTGGATGAGCACATGTTTCAATTGTCCATGATATTTTCATTCTTTTTTTTTTTTTTTTTTTTTGGGGGGGGGGGCTACCTCAGCCCCCCCCTCTCTGGCCTGTGGTTGTTCAGACACGGTTACACAGGAATGCAGTATGTGTCTTGGTGTGGTTCTTGCGGCGTGACAATGTGGGCATATGCTTCCAACACATGGCACCGTTTTCCTTCATCCTTTATTTACCCTCGTGATGACCACCCTGTCTGCCGTCTGTGCTTATGAAATTTTTAAGCTCACTGGACTACTTTGTGCATTAGTGCACGGGTTTCATTTTAGTTAAAGTAAACTAGACTTTACCGGGCGCACAGAGTTGTTCGAGGACTTGGGCAAAGATGAAAACAAAAACTTAAATCACTGCAGGCTGTATTTCAAAAGTCAAAAAAAAAATGTTTAAAGCAGTGCTCATGCATCTATAATCATCCTTTTCATACTCGGTCGGTCTTCATAGTTTATGAAAGTTTATGCCCCCCCCCCCACACACACACACACAACTCTCTTATGGAAATGTTCCTCTTAAAAAGACTACTGGGAAATAATAGAGTTTTGGATGGGAGCCTTCCCTCTGTGCTCTGCTGCCGGTTTCATTTTGGCTGTATTTCTTAAAGCTCTTAAACCCCAGGCATATCCAAGCACTCAATTGAATCACTCAAACCGTCTCACGTTCGGCATCTACCCTCCCTCTCCCCGCTTCTCTAATCAGATGCAAGCTATTTTTTTCTCTTCTTGAAAATGTCACTTTGCAGCTCCTTCAGGGGCAAGAAAAAAAAGCCCCTCTCCACCCAAAAAAAAAGAAAAAAAAACTAATGAGAGGAGCATTGTCAATGTTTCACCGGTGGTTTCCTTTTTCTGACATGGCAGTGAGGAAAAAATAATTAGGCTTTTGTTGACAAGAGTCGACGTGGTGGAATCGGACTGGCTGTGGATCAAAACGATCCATTCATTAATTTAATTGGCCTCTGTGAGATGGCGTGGGTGTTTCTATGACTGTGTGAACAGTGATACTTGTGGCACATGGGAAATTAGATATGGCCATTCTTTGTGACGGCGCACAACGAGAGGGGAACCCTTATCGGCCGTAGAGATCTGCTGGGGTTCTCCGGCTTATAGAATGTTGGCTGCTGAAATCTCTGGGAGAATGACTCTGAATGAACCCTGGCTATTATGAGACCTAGATCTGCATTAGTGTGCAGGCTAGCAAACCATGCTAATGCACTCTTCCAGTCTCTCTCTCCCTCTCTCTTTCGCTGATGCCGCACACAGCACACATATGCACACAAAAGCCCCCTGTGTCTTGCCGGAGTACAGAGGGGACTCACAGCTCACTTTACCGGAGCAGGGGGCATATCAGGAGGCAATTCCAGACCATGGCTCGAAGGACAGACAATGCTTCCCGCCTTGATCAAAGCAAGGGAGGAAGCATGACACTCGAATTCAAGTCAAGTTTACGGGGCTGTCCGCAACATTATGTACTCAAAGGGAGAATGAGCGTCAGGTAGTGTTACAGAAGAAAATGACAAACAGAAGAGAGAACTCGGCAGAGAGATGGGTATAAGAAAGAATGAAAGTCTTCATGGCGCAAAATATCCAAGGGAAAATCAAGGAAAGAAACAGATCTTTGTGATAACAAGTGACAGAGTCTGAAGAAATAAGGGAAGCGGCACGCATGAAGGCATGCTTGCTGAGTGACACATATGCCATCCGAGTCAAAGACAACTCCCGTCTATCCCGTCGCATGACAGATAGCATCTCAAGATGGTTGATAAGCACTCTTGCAAGTGACCGGGCATGACCTCTTTTTACATTCCAGCCTCGCTTTTGCCACAAAGCCAGTTTTTTTTAATATGAAGGACTCCAAACCTCAGCAGGTTTATTACCCCCCTCCTCGCCCTCTCTATTACCCCCTTGCGATGCAACATATCCACTACTTTCTCCGCATTGTTGTCTGCTTGCCCCCTGGCCCTCTCATGCCGCCGTACAAAAGGGGGATCAGATGTACGACAGGCGCCGCTCTGGGATTTGGTGAAAAACGAGATACGGGGACTTTTGTATGTTGTTTTTTTTTACATGGCCTTGGTGGCAATGAATAGATTGCAAACAAGCTTAAAGCCTAGTTGGATATAATGCTTTGAGGCTGGAATGTGTCATTTGAAACTAAATGGCAAGCATATTTTATAAAAGTTTCATTGAAGTGGTGTGTCCAAACAATTTCGCCTGCTTCCTCTTTGGCAGTCAATGCTCATTGTTTTTGTGTTTTTCACGACTCTCTGGAGTGTTTAGTGGCATTGCCAGAAGCTGCTGTTTTCTGTTATGCACTGCAAGGCAAATACCAAGAGTCCATGACAGTATGTCACTCAATAACGATGAAAAGACTGCGTTTTTGCAAGGATTTTCTTGTCTTGGTGACAACTCAAAGCACTTTACAGCAGACATCATATTCATTCACCGGACAAATGTTAATACTCTCACATAGTTTCAGAAGGACACGTCTATGACATTTTTACAATTGGCACTTCACAGCAATGCAAAGCAATTCACTCTACAGCCAACTTGTCAATTAAGGTGACAAGAAAAAAAATGCAACAAGTTCTTAACAATTGGGAAAGTAAGTAAAAATCATCTTATATTAATTCAAAAACCTTACTTTTCATAAGACATTTTTAATGTAGGCCTAGAATGCCAGATAAGCACAGGTGTTAGGGAGCACTACTGCACAAAACACTTTGAGCGTGCCATCTTTTGTCTTTATTATAATATACTGAATTTTGGTATTGTAATCTTTCATGTTAAATAGATAAATGCTTGGAACTTCACAAAGAAACCTGGATTCTGGGGCACTAATGCATGTTTCTTAATTGCTTTTGAAACATAATCAATGAAACATTAATCAACATTTTGATGTGTAACGATGACATTTGGCAAATCCTGACTGCTGAAATGTGCTGTACAAATAGACTTGATTGATTGATTGAATTGGCACCAATACCAATTTAGGGGGAAAAAGAATCATTTCATTATTTATTTATTTATTTTTTTTTTGTGTTTGTTTTTATCTCATTTGATATTTTGACCATTTTTTTATTGTGTAAATATTAGATTTCATAGCTTTGAATGCTGATTTGCTGTGGGATTGTCTGTAATTAGATTTCAAACTCAACCGTGAAAAAGTAATTCCAAGAGTCTTACAAACTTAAAAGCAGATGCTGCAAATCTTAAATTAAGAAAATAAATAAATAAATAAATAAATAAATACATAAATAAACTCGTTCTAACACTGTAGAAACTAAGAAACGAAGAGACCTTTTGATATGAAATGTAGCCAGAGGATCAGAGAAGAAAACAAAGCAGAAATGAAACAGAGGAACAGAGAGAGAGAGAGAGGAAATAGAATGGAACAGAACACAGGGAGGAAAAAAAGCCAAGGGGTGTTTGAGTAAATCAAGGGAGCCAATGAGAGACCAGGAAAAAAAATAAATAAAAAATTCAAGCCCCACTGCAAAACAACTGTTTCTGTTGCTGTCCTTAGGCCATTTCAAACCAGTGCTGGCTGATGTCATGCTCAGAGCAGCATCCAGATGTCCCTTTGCTGAAGACATGCAAAACTAGATGCAGATCAGGAAGCAGCTTATTCTCAAAGCCAACAGCTTGGCAAAGAAAAATTAAGCGAATCAGGGGAAGACCACCCTTTACTTTGATGTTGTGACTGGATTTCTGTATTCTGTTTATTTAGGTCAAATGAAACTTTTATGTTTCATGAGATATATTAAAACAATATGGAAAAAAAAATAAAGAAAATCCCTCCACTGTAGCTCTGGCTGTGTCTTTAGAGTTACAATCAAAAACAACCGGGGTCAAAATAATTAGCCCTTGGATGCCATTTAGCATTAGCGCATCCCTTTTTTGCTGGATAACAGCCTGCAGCCATCTATTCGAGTTTGCAACAAGTCTGTGACACATCTCCTGAGGAATCTCAGCTCCATTCTGCTGTGCCAAAAGCTAAAGCTCCTTTAGATGTGATGGACTTTTATCTTTAGTTCACCCCATAAATTCTGAATGGTGCATATCAGGCAGTAACACGCTGATTGGTCTTTGGCTATAACGCTTCACCAGTAGCAGCAAACGTCTTTAGGTTCTTGTCATGTTGCCAGACAACTCGATGACCCCAGACCCGGCTACAGACCACTTGCATATCCCACTTTCTTGTTGATTGCTTCCCACCTTGACAAGATTGTCAGGAGATTATCCAGGTGGATAGAAGCTACCACTGTTTCACAGTTGTGGTGGGTGAAGCATCGTGACTGTGGCCAGTTAGCTTGTTTTGTTTCACCTGACCAAGGAACATGTTCAGATGTTCTGTGTTGTGTCTTTTCTTGACAGTAGGCTTGACTGTTTATCCTTCTTTGGCTTTATCTGGGACAGCATTTGCTATTTCCACATCTAATCTAATCTATCTATCTATCATGATGCTTCCTCAATTCACACTTCAAACCTTTTCTAGTTTGTTTTCGGTGTGAGAATTGGGAAAACAACCTCAGTTTTGCTGTGTTTTTACAAGCTCTGATCATTACAAATTTAAGCCACATCTTTAAAAATACAGTGGGTGGGTGTCATGCTGCTCAATTATAGGTTAGCTCCCAAACGGTGGAATATTTATATTTCTTTGTGAAAATAAAAATGAAAAGTTAAGCAACATAACCACCAAAAATGTTTTAAAGATGCTAAAAGATCCCAACACTGAAGCAATCTCCATGTGACACGCTCAAAGTAACCTGCAGTGTTGGTTTCCCACAACCCAAATTTTCACATGATTTGGTTGAATCGGATCAGAAGACCTTATTTAATGTTTGTTGCATCCACTTGTGTCAATCTTTGTGTGTGTTTTTTTTTTTTTTTTTTTGGGTTGTAGTGGACAAAAGTTGTGTAAACCTATGCAAGTCACTGCATTAGAACCTCTAATGGACCAAGTACATGGATACCTTTGATTATTCATACCACAGTTGGAACAAATACCATTTTAAGCCCCAACTCACAGCTTTTACCATCATTACCGTTTTATAAATTCATATATCTCCCACACTGGTGATCCCAGATCACGGCACAGACATACCAGTGTTCTCTTCCTATGTGGATGACAGAGAATGTCACATCAAACCGCATAGCTGAAATTGGGCGATTAAAGGCTGCTGGTCTCCCAGGCATCCCTAGATACATGGTAGATGAAAACTCCTTTAAAAAGAAAAAGAAAAAGAAAAAAAAACAAAAACAAAGATCTCACTGATTCTAACCGCTTTTGTCATGCTCCAACTTTTACAAAAACAAAAAAAAAGTTAGAGCGCAGCAGTGACAAGCCGACAAGTTGAACCTCACTCAGTGTAGTTCACTGAAATGAGGAGGTGACCTTAATGTTGCATAAAATGCCTCCAGTCATGTGTTGCGAGAGAAACACGTCTGCAAGCTAATGAGGTGCCATCAACCTGAGAAACATCTGATTTTATTTTGCAGCTGTTATATCACTGGATTGCTTTTATGAATATTTCCCAGAAAAATGATGGCTAGATTAACCCACAGCTGGTTGTCTGGGCTGGAAATAAGTTAATGGCTTCCCCCAACTCACTCATTAGGGAACATTTAGCAGTGTGAAGCCTGCAAGGCGAATAAATAAAACTAAAAATCACATGAGTTAGCTTAGCTGAACCTCAATACACATTAGGTCGAGGCTGTTTGCTCTTTTTGATGCTGAGATTTGAAAGTCTTCTCTGTTTTTCTCTCGCATCTCACATTGTGAGCACAACTGTTTCAAATCAGGAAGCGGGATTTGAATGAATAAGCCAGGTTTAGGCATATAAACTGCTTGGTCGAGGTTAAGAAAACCTCATATTTTAGGTCAACATTGACTCGCCCAAGCTACACCAACATTACTTATGAAACAACAACTACTGACCAAAGTAATGAACAAAAAGATGAATTAAAATAAACAAAAATGAGAGTTTAGAACAAATGAAAGCAGTCGAAAGTGAAAGAAGGACAAATAGAATATGGCATAAACAAAAAGGAGAAATATATACAAGTGAAAACTTATGATGAGAACTGAAGAGAAACACCCACAACTGTAAAAAGTTGTCATGATCATGTCTTTTGCCCCAGACACGATCTGGGGCAAAAGGCAAAACTTTCAGATTTGTCAGCAAACATTTGAAAACCTAATTATGAGCCATTTTGTGCTGGTGTACCACATAAACTGCCATAATCATACTTTAAAATTTGTTTCTGTGATGTGGCAAAACTTGAACATGTTCAAAGACTGGCGGTTTAACAACAAGCTGCTTTTGTCGCTAGAAAGGATTGTCCACAACTACGAAAGACACAGATTTCCCCTTTTCAGGAAACATAAGAGAACATGTGGCTTCTTTTGACTTGTATCCGTGAAAAGGTGTCTAAATAAAACCCTGATGCTGCAATATATATGTCATGCTAAATGGCCCTCGGTACCAACAAACGTTACTACATCTACTGTAAGCCACGCATTTGTCGAATAATGACATGTTGAAACACATGATTAAGAGGTCTCTAAGGTCACCAACACACAAAAGAAAGAGTGATATATGCTTTGGCTCAAGCGGGGGATGTATTTCTTCAATTATACTCGCCTGTAGGGGTCTGAAGTGATTGGAGTTTTGAAAAGGGAGAGCACAATGTCAACAATTTGTCTTCATTTGATGAAATGAGAGTGCAGCTCCGGTGCCAAAAGTGCCACTATGTGTCACCACCTGCAACTGCCGGATGCGGACCTTTCATCAATGATTCATGGGCGAAATTACAGCTTCGGGAACATGTGTCATTGCTTCCTTTTTTTTTTTTTTTTTCTCCCCATCTTCAATGTGGAAATGATAAAAAATAAATAAAGGACGGACAATATTACTCTGAGGACCAGTCGAGCAGAAACACGCCTAAAGGTGATGTGTCAGTTTCTGAAAACACTTTATCACCTTGTTTCCATGTAGAAGAGGGATCTCTGTAGACAGCCACACATTTGCATGTATATTAATGTGTTCACTGAATGTGTGCTTAACACTTATCTAAAAAAAACAAAAAACGATGTGTAAGTTAATCTTGCGGAGTTAATTATCTAATATTATCTCTCAGCAGAAAGAGATATCCGACTTTGGAGGATGATATTTCTGGCAACAAGGGACCGATGCCTGTTTTCCCAGATGAATCAGCATAGGGAGGATTAAGAATTCAATCTGGAGAGATGGAGCACACACATACATGAGCACTAGACGCAACCAGAGAAGCTCGCTGCACACTATATTCCCAGGGTTTTAGACCAAACTTGATCTTATGAGATGTTCTCATGATTTATGTAAGTAACTGCTCCATCGGCGGGGAGTGCAGTCATGTTATTGTCCCTCGCCACCAACACATACACTTCCAAGACGAGGACGCTTCCGAGGGCTCCGAACGTCACGGCGAAGATTAAAATAAAGCAGCGCTCATTAAAATCCGCCGTGCCCGGTTCGGGATATTAAAATATGCAGCTTGTGTTAAGTCAGAAAGCTGTTTAGGCGTGTAGGAGTCCCCTGTTTGAACTCACTGATATCAATACCGGCAATGATGTTGACAAAGAGAGACGGGAGCTTTCTTTTTCTTTTTTTTTTTTTTTTTTATATGTCCAAAGACAGGCAAAATCCATCAAGAGCACTTCAATAAAACCCATAATCTGATGAATAAAGAATAGCGGGACTGAGCAAGACAAGGACTACAGGCGCTCTGATGTTGATGTCACGAGGTTGGAGAAAAGGATTTGGTTAAGAGGGGAAAACAGTTCCTGAGGTTAATAAAATCTAATGTGTTCTAATGGTACTTATCTAACACAAAGCATTTATTTGAATTGCTAGAAGTGAGGTGGTTACTCATGTTTATTGTATTGGCTATAGCTTTAATAGTCTGTAGTTTAAAAGGAGCGAGTGAGAACTGCTATTTCATCTTCTACTTTGTTGTCCAAGAATTCCATTATGTAAATGACTTTTTATCAGACATTTTAGAGCAAAAGATAAACACGAAGCCTTATTTCATTTGACTTTGCTTGGAAATAATTCTCATTTTAAGGAATGAAAATAGACAGTTGTATCAGGAGCCACATCAAAATTAACAGGAGAAGCAAATGCTCTTTGGAGGTTGCATTACCAGCGATGACCACAGGGTGCCGACAGTGAAATAGTCTTAGTTATCAAAAGTGCCTCCATATGACAATCCCATCGCTGAATTAGAATTTTGAGAAATGAATGCAAAGTGTGGAAGAGTGTGTTCAGCGCCATTGTGACTTTATTTCCACTGAACTGCAAACATAAACTGAAAGAGCTGAGAGCAAAACGCAAAATGGTAGCAATCGTTTTACGAAAACCTTTTGCTTTTAACGTTCTCTTGTTCAATTTTGCAGGCAATAATGTCTACGCGATAGTTATATTATTCAGAATTGCTTTTACGGTAATTATTTAAGAAAGAAATTACAATTTAAGTAATTGTTGCTCTTGCAAAATAATGTAATGACCTATTTTTCTCATACTAGAACTTAAATTGACTCGTCATCAAAATGTTCGTCTTTTTTTATATTTTACATAAAAGTACAGAAATGTGTGTTCTTCTGCCACTTCCTGCTTTGAATGCTCTAACTCAGCAGACCTCGTGAAATTTGACTTTAAATTCCCTCAAACTGCGAGGCACTGTAACCAAATCGCCATCCCTTGAGGCTAAGGTATTTAGTGGCCCAGCTTTAAACAAGCCACAGAGGGTGGTCCGCGAGGGCCCGGCTGATAATAAATGTGTATAAGTACGCCTGAGCAAATGTCAGCATGCAGCTGGAAGATAAATACGGCCGAGAGGAATCAATTCAACGGAAGAATCAAGCAGTTTGTCATTTTCGCCAACACCTTTTCTTCATTTCCATCTTCTTCATCCTGCCTCCCCTTCATCCCTCACCTGTGATTGCAACTCCAAAGAAATCCCCTTTCCCTCAGTTCCATCCACATCGAGTCACACCTCTTTGTTATGAAAATGAAGACTCTTTCATTTTCATAACAGAGTCTATAAAAAAAGGCTAAAAGATGAAAGTTTCCCATGGCTGCAAAACAACAACAAAAAAAAAAATAAAAAATAATGGAGTGATTATATAAAATGTCTGTTTCTGGCAAGTTGTTTGTTTGAATTTAAAGAAATCCCTGTGAATAATGAGCCATTCCCATTGACTGCGTGTGCAGGCTCACGTGCGCTCACGCTCGCACGCACGTGGGCGAGCGGGTGAGGGCGTGCGCTCGCGTGGGTGAACTCATGCATCTGCTTCGATCTGTGGATGCGCCGTTGTTTCGCTGGTTCTCAGCGAGAGACAATGTGTGGTGCACAGAAGCTTTTTAGTACCTTTGAAAATGCAAGCGCATGTAGGTGGGTGAGATGATCTTTGTTGCTGACTGGTTTTTTTTTTTTTTAACAGAAGTGGAACTTTTAAAACATGTTAAACAGCTGAAGGGAAAAGGCCTTTCCTCTAATTAACTTTTAGATTTTAGAAAACGTAAGTGTGATTACCTAGCTTATAAATGAATCTTTCTAAGAATATTCAACCACTGGACAGTCTCTTTCCATTTAGCTGAGTAATTAGGTATAATTAGGCGACTGACATAAATTGCCTCACATCTCCCAACTAGTGTCAGCAGCTCCCAAGGACAGCAAACTCCCCATGGAGCTAACACGCGAAGAAAAATGGAATAACACAAGCCACCCATTTTAGATAGGATTAGTTTGGTTTTTTTTTTTTCTTGGAAAACGGCTGTAATGTCATTTATTTGGATTACAGCTGTCACTCTGGAGAGCCATTTATTACAGATAAAGAATGGCTCCGATTTCCCTCGCATTACCGCTTCTGGCTGCCGTGGAAAACAGGCACGATTTAATGTTTGGCATTCACATAAAATCAAAAGAAGACACAGATGAGAACTGAACGAACTCCCAGAGGACACAAACAATGTTGGCACTGATGAGCTTGTTTACTTTTCTTGCATTCTTGCTTACTTTATGACACAACTAGTAAAAAAATAAGACTATTTGGTAGTTATGGTTGTCAGTATTTTTAGATGATAGAATTTGCTTCTTGGCTGTATTGCTATAAATCAATCTATTGCCAATGTGAGCAATAATCTATATAGAAAAAGACGAGGTATGAATTTCATCACTATCAACAATAAGTTCACTCTTAGAAATGAGAATCAACATCAATATGTTTCTACTGAATGATTATTTTACCAAAATGAACTAGTATGCCTAACAAACCGGGATAAACAACGCTTATAAATTTGCATACAGCAAACTAAAAGGAGACAATGTGTGATAATGAATATTCAATACATTAAATGAACAGATTGAATTGTAGGAATCACCAGAGCTTCTCTCCGGAGCACTAACAACCAATCAGATTTGGACTTGGGCTGAATGACAGATAACTTTTACTATTGTGAAAACATAAAATCTTTGTATAGTTTGATATGGCAAATCTTATTCATGGCTGGTGCAAGAGACAGACTGATGGATTTGAGATCCAAAGATCCATTTTGATACATGCATTATTCTCTCAATAATCCACTAATTCCATTGCCTGGGTGAATAGTCTTTTTTTTCTTTTGAGCTATGTATTTCATAAAAATACTGTTTTTTTTTTCTCCCTCCATTTGGTTCCTCATCTTCTTTTCATTTTCTTCTGATGAACAAACCAACAGAAGCGTTGTTTTCTCCTTTGCCATCTTTTTCTAAAGATGTCTACACAGTCCAATTCAACTCAAGTTATTCCAGTTTACTAAAACAGACACTGGAAAGGAATAACAAGAATAATCTCCTAGAAGAATCAGACTTACAAAGGGTAGCAATCTGCTTCTATCTCTCCACATTAGTGAATCTAGTCACCATTTTGCCTTAGACCCCCAAATCCTCATTCCTTAGCCAAATCCTTTCCCCTTAGCCAGAAAGGTCTTGTTTTCTTTTCCTGTCTGCTATTTCACACTGCACTGACTTTTTCAGGAACCAAGGGTGTGCACTGACAATCAACCATGCGTGTCGCAGGACGCTCTGACAGGTCCGCTGTGAGGAAATGACGCTGCATCACGGTGCATATGTGTCTACATAATGTGATTGGAGTTGGAATGCTCCACGCTGCTTCATTAGATTATTGGTTACTTATCTTATCTGGGGTGAGGGCGTCAGAAAATGCTTATTACTTTGCTGGTGTCCTGTTCAGCGTAATGTACGCATCAGCAGTGGAGATGAGGTGCTTTGCCATTAGCTGATGAGCTAGCTTGTTGGAAAGCAACACACTACATTACTGTGTTTAAACACAAAGAAGAAATTCCCATTATTTTTAGCTTGCCTCTCGGTAACACTTCATTTTCATTCTCATTCACCTGCTCTGCTGCTCCCAATCAGTATCTGTAATACTCACTGGCCTTGGCTTTTGTTCCTCTCCAGCTGGAACTCTAACGGCATTTCTTTTTTTTTTTTTTTTTTTTGACCCCTGCAGTCGGCATTATTTTTTGAGCTGACCTCAGTTGTTCGCAGAACTTTTTCACCCAGCTTTTTGTTTGCCCCAGAGTCGAGCATCTCAGTCTTGGCGTCTAATGCCTTGTTTTCTTCGACCTTCTAATGAACAACGATACAGGGCTCTTTAAAAACACATTCTACCACTTACTGTTTACTCAGTATCCTTCTGAATGTAACAAGTAAGCTCTTGTTGAGGTATGTGTATATTAGAGGTCTTTGCAAAAGAAAAATCCTTTGAATCTTGATACGATAATTGGCATTATTGACAAATTATCTAAAGCCATTTCACACACCTTGTGCCATTGATTGGTGTTGGTTGAAATTTTTAATAGAAATGCCTGAACACCTTTTGGATCATCTTACTGTGAACTGTAGGAGAAAAACACAAAGAAAAAAAAAAAAACTGAGATCTGACAAAATCATATGCTGCTCATTCTCATATTTTCTGCCTCCGTTAAAGTCTTGCATCTTTGAGTTTTTCCTCGGCTACAACTGTCCAGCTCTTTCTGAGTTTAGTGAATACATTTTTACATTTTTTTTTTCATAAAAATGTATTTTCATGAAATTAGGACAGCAAAAAATCAGAGCTTTACTTTAAATTTTTGAACAGAAACAGCTCACTGATGGTTTAGTTTTGGGAGAAGACCTTACTGATGTATCAAAAGTCCAAAATGATGTAACCTGTTGTAAATCATCTGACCTTTTGGTTCTCATATTTTCTTTCATCAGATTGATTTGTACTAGAACCCGACACATAAAGGCCAGTGGCGTTAAAGAGCTGTCAGCCATCTCTATCTTCTCTACAAGAGATATATGATAAGATCTACGTATTTACGTGACTGTATTTCATGTCTTTTGGGGCCAGCTCAGGTTGAAATTGTTGATGTTAACGACAAAGGTGGAAAAACAAAGGACAAAAAAAAAAAACAGACTTCTAAATGAATCATCGGAAGACAAGTTAAAGTCCTTGTACGTTTAAAACATTTATTAAACTGGATAATTTACTGTTACTACATTGTAACGTCAAATGAAAGCATGAAAATTCATCTTAAATTTTGATGTCTGGGGTTCTCTCGGCCCACTGTAAGAGAAAAGAAGTTCCCTCCAGATAGATTAGTGATATACCTTCCAGAAAGACACTTAACTGCTAAATGCTCCAGTGGAGCTGCTCGGAAGTTAGAAATAGAAGACTCCGTCTGTGCAGAGCAGCTCCCAGCTGTGAATATGTCTACACATATAAAGTGAAGGAAGCCGTTGACAAGGAAAGCACTGGTGCTTTGGAAATCATTCCTAGTTTAGCAGAAGATGGAAAAAGACGTAATATGTGAGTTTGTGCTGTGCTGTTCATTTTATCCTTGATTATAGATTTTGGGTTTATGCAAATGTCAAACAGCATCATTTGACGTTTTTTTTTTTTTCTGTTTTGTCAATAATTTGCACTGGAAAAAGCGCGCATCATTAAAACTGACAGCTTTGAACAATCAGGGAAATGTTTGAATGTATATTTCTGATGGTTTCTTAGTTCAGTCTCTCTTTCTTTTTTCTATAAAATTAACCAATAGTATTAACAGCAGCACCCAAGTGCAACCAAAAAAACATTCAGCGTGTCCTTTCTCTCAATTCCACCAAAATTACAAACATTGTCCAGATCTCATAAATTTTTTACTGTCATTTCATTTTCATTTTTTTTTTTTGTATCAGTTAGGTTTTTTTCCTCATCTCAGATGTGGGTTAGTTTGACCCCTTTGACTATTTTAACCTCCAATCGTACCTAAGCAGTGGGAAGCACGTAAAGCACTTGGCCTAACTAGATCACTACGTATTTTAATGCATCATTAAGATGCATGAAAAAGCCTCGAATTTAATCTTAATTCACTCAACTGTATACAGTATGAACACTTTCCATTACCCTCAAACACCATATGTTTTGTTTCTGATTAATTTTTTCCCAGCTTTCAAACAAAATGTGATTATGCAGTGAAATAATCAAGAGACTTCTTGTTAAATTCTATTTATTGGAGCTGAATAGCCACATTTTCTTAGAGTAGACTAGGAATAGGGAACAATGCACAGGCCTTATTTGTTTCTCATTTACAAATTATTGCATACGTCCCATGTCTACAATTGCATTCAGAGGTCCTTGCAAAGGTTTGATTTTCAGTTTTTAATCAGAATTGTATAATATATAATATGAATGCTGTTCATTCCAATAAACACATTGCCTCTTGTTGAGCTGTGCTTCCATGTTTTTCCTGCTGCATTTTAATTCAAGCAGTAATAACTGTCTCATTATTTAACCAGTAATGTCAACATCAAAACATGATCACATGGATTGAGAAATGCTGCCTCAGCATAAAGTGGTACGCCTCATCCCACTTCCACTGAATCCGCAAATTTGATTGATCAGTGGCCTCCACGGACTGTGGAAAAAATCTTGCTTAAACCAATGGATTACTCAAAAGGAAACATTTTGACTAGTGTCCCTATACAGATACTGCAAACCCAGCAAGTCAAAACAGAGTTGCCCATCTGCGATGCGGTGCTTCATTAAGAATAATTGGCCAAATGACAAGTCACCATGTTGCACAGCCATTTCATCAGCAGTAGTCTCTGTAATTGGGAAGGCACTTGGAGTAGAAGGTTAGCTTGCCTAATAGGGAGGAGGCTGACTTCAAGCTCCACTCGTGAATATAACTACAATTTAAATGCCTTTTAGAGGAAGCTGGAACACTGTGACGCCTGTTTGAATGAACACAAAAAGCCTTGGGCGCCGATATTTTGCATCCGAGACGGAGACGTGCCAACCGAGGTATATCAATAATGAGGCGAAATATGCCGCGAAAACGGCAAAAGCTGTGCCGGATGATGTGGCAGGGCTCTGTTCTGCGGATGTGTGGAAATTAAAGAAAAAAAAAAAGGTTTGTCTTGAAAACACAACAAAGAGACAGAAACAAAAGGGTTAGCTGAGTGATGAGAATAATGAGATCAGCAGACCAACTTTGGCCTCTGGGGTTTCTTGGGTTCTGAAAAAGAGCCTAATAATTGCCAGGTCAGGAGAAGGCTTGATGTTTTCAGAGGTATTCACATATTTAGACATAATTATGAATGAATACATCTTTCCACATTATGTGTGCAGGTGTATCGCATTAGGAATGCAGCTGTGCAATTTCCTCAACCCGCACCATTGAAAGTATCAGCCAAGGTCAATGGCTAGTCACAGTCATGAGTTGCCATCTGTCTGTTATGTTTGTCTCAGTAATTCCCACCTATGTCGGCTGAGGATGCGCCGATTTCAAGCGGACACACCTGGGTGCAGCAGCGATAGCCGGCATATGGCGAGGAGTATAATACATGGAAATTGAAACTTGGCAGGAAGAATGGGGAGCTTGGACAAATTGCCTTGGGGATCATCAAGAACTTGGGCTGTTTGTCAAGAACTTAAAAAAAAAAAAAAAAACCAAAAAACACAAGTTTCCATTAACAGTACACACACATGCAGTTCAACGCCGGAATGAACAAATTAGGAATTACATTTGATGTGGGATGTGCTAACAGGATGGAGAGTATGTAAAACAAAACAACCTGGAAGAAATCTGTAATGAAAATGACATTTCTCTCATCATTATTGCTATTTTGGATGTCTTCTGAAATCACCCGAATCTTGATTTGGATGGTAGGACAGACGTCACACTGCACTAGTAGGGAGTAACAGCTGTTTAAATTCTCAACACCAATCCAAAGGAAGACTCAGTTTTTTGTTGTTTTTTTTTTTTTTTTAAAAAAAGAAGAAAAACATCTGTCTGTGTCTCCATGGTAACAAACTTGTGTTCCGGCCAACTGAAGGCAGTGTCCACAAATCCAGAAAAAAAAAAAAATGTCTTCAAAAAAAGCACAACCTCAATTCGCTGACTCATTAAAAGAAATCATAACTTAGAGGACTTAGTGCTCGAATTATTTAATACAAGGTCACCTGTCAAATGATGTATTGCTCTGGATTTCAAACAAGCACACTGTTCCACCCAGGAAAGACAAACATTCCATTTTATATTTCTATTTTCTCCTAGCTTGGCACAGGCATTCTGACATCTCGCCTCAAGAAAAACATGTGTAAGGAATGTTTTGGAAAGAGTTTCTCATATGATAGCAATAAATCAGTAGACTAGGTGATGGGCCAAAATACGTGCAAATATCAAAGGGAGCTGCAGAATTTAACTAACACCTGGTGTAGCACCTTTATCTGATTATTTGATTAATCGAGGAATTATTGCACAGAGTCCTAGATTGCTAAAATTTCCAACAGCTGTAGTCCAAACTGCTGCAGAGCTACTCAAACACAAACACTTTATTTAATTCCAAGTGTACGTATTGTGTGTACTTGCACACATCCTTCAGATGCAACAGGAAGGCACCACTATATTTATGAAAAACGGTACAACTCTGAAACACTTTGATGTTTAGGGTTTTCCTGCCAAGAGTCTACGCACTGGAAATATGGCTACATCCAAGCAACCTCTGTTCAATATCAAGGAATGGGTTTGTACAGATGCCTAAAAGCAAGTTTAGGCATCTGTACTAACCCTAACCCTTGGTATCCATGAGTTTTACCCTGGTACAGCATGCTACTCACAGTCCAA
Source organism: Gambusia affinis (assembly GCF_019740435.1). Classification (NCBI taxonomy): domain Eukaryota; kingdom Metazoa; phylum Chordata; class Actinopteri; order Cyprinodontiformes; family Poeciliidae; genus Gambusia; species Gambusia affinis. The sequence goes on along the minus strand of NC_057891.1, from coordinate 6,219,368 downwards.
AACTACCAATGGAGGGTGTATCTGTGCTTCTAAAGAGATCTTAAGTGCAAGTTTGTGCATGTGTGGCTGTTTGTCTTGTTGGCCCTGCAACAGAAGAGAAATATGTCTAGGGTTGACAGCTAGGGCAGGTTTTAAAATCTACAGTAAGAGTAAACAAGCATGGGAAAATGAGGTAGTAATTGTGATTTCATGAATCACTAGCAATTTGAACTGTATTTTAAGCTTGGCACCAGAAAAACCCTCCAAAAGTACTTAACCACAATACCTGGATGTCCAAAGTATTGTGGATACGTCAGGGCATTTACCACACAAAATAAAAATAAAAATGTCAGTGGTTCATTTTCTCTGTAAGCAACCTTGCACTGGAAAAAAAAAAAAAAAAAACAGCCAATACTTATTTTTGTCCCCCAAATAAAGCTATTTTAGAAGCTTTCACCATTTTACTGGCACCAGCCCTTGCAGGAGAACTGCGGTCTTTGTTAATTCAAACAGCATGACAAAAATTATGGCAGCCGGGTCCCTGGAGCCTGCAAAACAGAACCGGCGAGAGCGCTTTGAAATACTCTCCAAACAGCTAATTCCAATCTTCAGAGTATCACTCCCATATGTTTGACGGGATGGGCGACAAAGGAAAGAAAGGAGAGCATTGTGCGGAGACAAACAGATGACCTGCTAAAGGGAAGCGATCGCAGCACCTAAAAAAAAATACCAGAAGCAGAGTTGGGGCTTATTTTTAAATGCAGATAAGCTTCTTTTTTTTTTGGTTGGGTCTTTTTTGGCACACTAATGACTATGATTAAGGCACCATGGTGGGAGTTAGTTAAGCAGTAGTCATTAGCAGTGTGGTACTTGACGAGTTTCGTGTAGGTTGGAAATTTATTACTGCGATCATTTCATGAAAAATCCAATGCAAATGGATTGAAGTCATATTAATAAGCTGCTCAGATTAAAAGGTCAAAGTATGCAAGATATGGTGGAATGTTTAATGTTTTTAATCCTGTTGAGTTCAGATAAAGTGTCAGCTATGCAGCTTTTCTGCACATGCTGTGGTTTCTGCTTATAAACTTTATAGTTGCTCCACTGATTAGTTGCACATGCTTTATGTCTTACGTGGGTGACACACTCACTAAAGAACGGTGGCACATTTTTAAATTCCTTCTGAAACTCGTCCATGCATGTTATATTTCTAATTACTCTAAATAGAAAAGCCAAATTATAACCTCCACTGTCCATTTCCTGACTGTTTTTTTTAAATAATTTTTAAAATAGTAATTTTCTAAACTTACATTAACATAAACTGTTAGGTAGCTCATTATAGAAGTATTTCACGTTTTCTGTTTTCAAGGTTTATTTTATAGAGATTTTATGCTGTAGACCAACACATAATTGCAAAGTGGAAAGATAATCAGTTACGGTTTTCAAAGCATATTGCAGCTAGTCAGGGTCATGGACCTGCTACAATGTGAATGTCTAACAAGTTTTTTTTCAAAGATTATACTTCATTTAGCTTCATCCATTTTTAACATCTACTGTTTGTCCTTGTATGCACCAACAAAAGAACTGTAGCATGGTGCTGATGATGTTGCATGGTTGGTGAGGGTGATCAGTTAAATATACTGTGTTTTGGAGACTAAATGGTTTTTGAGTTGTTGTCTTTTTGTTTAGCATCTGAGCAGAATGCCTTCTTTTTAATGCTTTCTATGTTTCCTACATGGGATGTGGCAATCTGCAAGCAGCATTCTCCTTTTCATGTCCCCTCTTTGAGTTTCTCCACAACTTTATCCTTGACCCGTCTGCTGTGCTTTTTGTTCCTAACGATGCTGTATTTTCACTGATATTCACAAAAAGTTGAATATATGTTGAGATTAATATATCTAAAGTTTTTTATTTGGAGAAGTATTTCTCTCTTTTTCATTCACTTATGTGCTGGATTTTATTTAGGGGTGTGTGGGTAAAGAAGGCCCTTTTTTTTTTCCACCCGCTCTTTGGTTTTAAAAATGTTTTCCAAAATTCACTACTTTGCATTGGTCTATCACATATAATTCCCATAAAATCGTGTTAGGTTACAATGAGAAAGAAATCACATGAGTATTATTTTTCCCCGTCCTCTGGCATAAACATAAATCCTCATATTCCTCAGTGGAACCGAGAAACTCCTATTGAGAAGCAGTGTGGGCACATTGACAGAGGTAATATGATCTGTGAGTTGCCAGACAGGTGAGGCGTCTCTGTGAGAAGACACAGAGCAGGTAGTTTTGTTGAGCACATGTCGCTGGTGAGGGAATGCTGCCTCGTGACGAGTGTCGAACCTCTTTAGAGGGTGAACATGTTGTGCCTCTTCCTCTAGTGGGATTTGACAGGTTTACAAGGAAGATGTAACCTTTGACTGAAATCATTAGCAAGTCAAATAAATAGTTAATCTAAACTGAGTTTGGCAACAGAAATAGCTGCAACTCCATTTTATGTGGCTCTTTGACAGGTTTGTTCCAACGTACCTTGAAGAATTGGGGTAATTCTGGCAAAAAAAATAAAAAATGGCCAGATAATGTTTACATCTATAATCAGGCTGATAATCCTACAAATATGTTTAAGAGGAAAAAAAAAAAAAAAAGTCCAGCATTGCCATTAGGGGGGTATGGCTTTTTGCAAGTTTCTAACTTTTACTCTTCAAACATCCCTACTCTAGTTTGTACAGAAACGCTGCTCACCACTTGCTGTGTCCAAACACATCCGATGTTCTTTGAACATGCCAGTGGTTGGCTGCATGGTGGAGAGAGCGCAGTCGTGCCGCTAATTGAAGGACACCTCCTGGTGTGACCAAGCATTGGTTAGGGCTACCATTAATGACGGTGGCAAACAGACCATAGCTTTGAGCGTGTAAGAAAACGACTAATTAGAGGAACAACAGCACACAGTTGTCGGTGCTAATAATTAAAGACGCCGACAAAACGAGCCATACGTCGGCAATGGATTCTTGTTCGTGGATCTCACCCAGAGCGTCGCTTTGTAGAACGCAGACAATTCTGAGCAACTCCTGGGAAGTGGAAGCCGGGGTTGCTAGTGATTTGCACATATATTGAGCAGAAGCCCGTTCCTTACAGCTGAGATATGGGCAGGGGTGCTGTAAAGTACTCGAGTGCACACAGAGTTAAGATGTTGGATCCAGCCACACGTGCATTTTGATGGATAGGAGTCCCTGTTGGAGGCCCTTTCTTCAGGTAGAAAGAAGAGTGATAAGATCAAAATCCATACTTTTGATATTCTTCAAAGCTCTCTTTGATGACAGGCAATCTCTGCGGACTGAAGCAGGAGTGTTGTGATTGGTACATTTAAGTGGATTATGTGTCAAACCATATTTAAGGGATTCTATAGGAATAAAATGCCTCAGGCTCATAAAGATGGTTGACACTTGCTGTGGTAATGCATGATGCATTCAGTGTGCTTTTGATGTTTGCAATTCCTGCTAACAAAAAGAAAGCAATTTCTGAATCAAACTTGAATCTATTCTACTGGAATTTTAGGACAACCTAACAACATGAATTAGTGCATCACTACATCTGGTTTTTAACATTGCAAATTTAAGTGTTTTTTTCATTTCTATCTAGCTCCCCGAGGCAACATTTTGTTACCAAACCAATTGGAAAATAGCCCATAATATTTAAGACAGGGCAGAGAGCAACTCTGAACAACTTTGAAGTTCTGCCAAAGAGTTTCAATTGCATTTAGGTTTGGGTTTTTACTGGCCCATTCAAACACATGAATATGCTTTGATCTAAACTATTTTATTGTTGATATCTTTTAAAGTTGTCCTCCTTTTGGAAAGTGGACTTCTGCCCTAGTCCTGCTGAAGAAAATCATCCTCAAAGCCTTTTGCTATTGCCACTTTGCTTAGCACCACTGGGACAATGTGTTAAAAGGCATGTTCAGAGTTAGTTTCTCATTGTAGATATTTGAAATGAAGGCCAACAAATGTAATTTTTAGTCTCTTCTGACAAAATCACCTCCTTCCACATGTTTTTAAGCCTTCATATAGGTCTATCAGTTGGAGTCTCAACAAAACACATTGAAGAATGTGGCAGTAAAGTGATATGGTTAAAATGTATCTTTGATGCCACTTGAGGCCAAGAAACAACTCTGATTTTGTTACTTGATGTGAAGACTCTATGCACATTGCTCAAGCAGATTATAAATTATATTTGAGAAAGACATTAACCTTAATAAAATGCACTTAGCTTATTAAAAGCAGTCCTTAGATATGAGACATGAGAAGAAATTATGAGCACATGGAGCATCAGCATGGGCCAGACTGCAAGGTTTTTTATGAAGGTAATTATTGCCATGACTCTGACAGAAGATTAGTTTGGAAGAAGAAAAAAACAAAAAACGAAGCCAATAAATGATTTACTATCCGACGCTTGAGTAAATGTATCATGTTCCCATGAAATTACAATCCTACCCATGTTACGGTTATAAAGATGGCACATACTTCATGAAAACTCTAAAAGTTGCAAATAATAATTTATTTAAACACCATGCTGAAGTTTCAGAACTTTGTTGCATGAACAGGTTTCATAACTATTTTTGTTACCGTAATCTCAGAGTCGAGACATTGGCTGCCTGCCAAGAAGCTCAGGCATATGTTCAGAGTTTGGCCAAATAGAAAACACATCATTCAAAAAACAACAACAAATCTCTAGAGCTGTTAGGTGACAAGCATCAATAACCCAAACAGCAGAACAGGAACGGTAAAACCTATGGGACAGGTTTGGTTTTGTTAGGGTTGCACTCCTCTGTGCTTCTTGCTGTACTTGTCAGCAGAACACTATGCCAATACAAAACACTCCAGTGCATTTTAGGTGCTTGGCAGAGATCCATCTATCTGCTTGCTTTTGGCAGCTCGCTCAGATCTGCAGGGCCAACAGACTGATTGGAACAGCTCGAGCAAAGTCCTTCCCTCTGCTCCTCTGGGGTCTGAAGTATCCCCTTGCCAAATAAATTCTCCAGCAAGCTTTACATCTGCCACAGGATGACCTGTCTAGGAAGACTTGTTTCCTCTTACCTCCAGGGAGAAGTCAATAAACTTGAGCCTAGTTTCCAAGAAAGTGTATGAAATGTTATTTGGTCCACACCTCCAATCTCATTTTAATGTCACAAACGAAAGAAGTCATAAAGTTTCAAGAAATTGCATAAAGTAGTTTAGCAAAGGAGATGTTATCTGCTACTTCACAGCTTTGGGAGCTAGCAAAAAAATTTAGAAGATGAAATGACGCAAAGGTAATGTTAAAAAGAAACGACACCCTTTTCCGGGTCAAGCCAAACCAGGACAACTCCAGAGAGATGACCCCAGAGATGCAATTGTTTCTGCAAGTGAAACAATTTTGATGTTCTTCATTCAGTGGAGAGACTACTTAGTAGAAAACATTTGAGACAGTTGCCAAGTACTCGCAACTTACCCCAAACGTTCAATGCTTAGAAATTGCAAAACACCCTTGCAATTTCTTCCAGGACAAAGATTTCTTTCTCAACATTATAAGAGCAGCAAAGCTGCAACAAGACTTCAGCTCAGTGTTCTTTGGACAGATGGGGCAAAAGTGGAAATACTTATCAAAATCCCCATCTCTTCATCCCACAATCGTGAAAGGAGGGTGATTGGGTTTTGCTTTGCAGCTACAGAAACATCAATGGATTTCATAATAAGGGGCTGTCCAATTGTGAAATGCATTTCCTTTCAGAATTGTATGGACCATGAGAACAGTGGATCATCGAATATAAAAAAATCAGGAATGTGTCATACCTGATTTTAAATAATCCCAGTGCAGCTTGACTGAAAGGGGGAGCAGAGCGTAACTAATCATTTGACAAGTATGTACGTCATAAAAAAGTGGCTTTCATTTTGCATCTTAGTGGATATTTCATTTTATTTCTCGTGACCTGAAAGCTGAGGTAAAGTTTAAACTACCTTAGATGTTTTCAAGTCAAACTGAAAACATGTCTAAACTGCTGAGCTGTTTCCATGTTTGCACTCACGTTTTATCTTTGTCTTAAGCTACATCAGTCTTAATTAAATTCCACTTTTTGTTGGTTTTAGCATGCCTGTGTGATCTGCCAATGAAAATAAAAGTGTATCATCAAGCATATTCTTAAAGTCAATAACAAAGTAAGAGGTAAAACCTCTCATTGAAAAAACAACAACAACAAAAAAAAAACGTTTTTCCCTCAACCTTGTATGAAGGGATGATGGATGCCTGACACACAAAAACAACATGTGGGCACGTTGTTTATGTACACCGCCATTCTTTGACAGCATGCCAATTAAGTGTTGGCAGGAAACTTTAGGCATACATTCTCAGCATGACTGCATTTTCAATCATTCAGCCACTCAACCATTTTTTTTGTGTGCGTATGTTTCTCACAGTTCCTTTTCAGACATCATATTAGGACTTCTTTGTGTGCGGGTGTTCAGGATTTTGAAATGTCTTTAATTAGAGGAGATGAAACTTTAATTATCCCTATGGGGAAACTGGGTTTCTGCTGCAGAAACAAATGAAGCACAAGAATAGATCAGCTGTCGTGTATTCAGGTTAATACCACCAGTGGATTCAGCTACAGAACATATTGAGAACGAGTTTACTAATATGTACATAATGGTAAAGCATTACTGTTCCATTGAAACTGTGATTTCAGTTTTTTATATTGCCATGCTATCACATTTTTCCAAAGGTCTAAGGTTTAATCAAATACCTTTAAATAAACCCAGTCCAAGCACCTATCTTGAAGGCCTCAGAAGTTTAACACTAGTGAATAAAACTAAATTTAAGACCTGTAATTAAGATATTGAAGGCTTTTTAATCTGCACTGCATTAGAACAGTCAAGCTCCAGCTCAAAATCCAATTTGACTTTGTATCTGTTCCCAGTTCTCTTCACAGCTCTCCATCCAGTTCAACTGAACCTCTTAACAATTTATAAAACAGAAAGATTAGGGGAAGGATTTCTCTAGATGTGCATCTCTGGTAGAGACAAACAGCAATGTACTTAGGCCTGTCATAATAGCAAATTTTGGTGAACGATTAATTGTCTCAAAAAACTATTGCGATAGACAATAGTATTGTTTGAAGACCTTTTTACACTGATTTAATGGAAATGACATAAAAATACATGCGATTTCCTGCCAAAGATAGATACACTTTATTTTCAGAAGAACTGGAACTGTTAAAATAAACAAAACAACCAAAAACAAAAATAAAATGGATTGTCAGTCTCCCTTAACAAAAATGTACTTGAATAAAAATACCTAAGCGTAAATAAATATTGGATTTAACCAAAAGAGTGCAGATTATAAAGTCTGTATACCATATTGCCCTTCAGTAATCATTAGATTTAAATACAGAAGATGGGCACATCGACTACCTGATGCAACAGTTCACACTACATTTTCCCCTTAAGACAATCTTAGAACATTGATCGTTCTTAGATTGTCTCTTGCGATCATCTTGTAGTGTGTGTAGATCGTTGTGTGTAGATCGGCCGACAGCTCTAAGATCGTGTAGTGTGAACTGGACATTACACTAAGGTAAGTGGAGAACAGCAGAGTTGAGCCTTTTTTCATTCTGTGTCATCAACAGAAAAAGGCCAGAAGAGATGATAAAGGGAATAATTAAAATTACGTCGATAGTTTTAATTTATCGTACGATTAATTGATTTATCGTTTATCACGACAGGCCTGAATGTACTACTGCTGTAGTTGCAGCAAAAGATGACTTGAACAAGAATTCTCTTAGAGGGGCTGAGTACAAATACGTTTTCATTTTTAAAGACACGGTACGGCATTTTTTGCAAGGTCCTTGATTCTGCTAGAGCGTGTCTTGATTCCAGACATACACTTTAAGAAAAAAAACAGAAAAAAAAAATTATGCTGTCTATTGATGTCCTCCATAAACAGCTGACGAAAGAACTCATGTCTAAAATGATCTCTCTATTGTATTCATGAAGGTAAGCAATTTTTTTTATTTATTTATTTTTTCTGGTGACAAGCGATCTCGCTTTAAGTTCCTGCATGGTGAGTGAAGAGTGTCCCAGATAAAGCTGTGAATAATTTATAAAACATTGTCAGTGCCTCTACATAATGACTTCAAATGGACATCAGCCAAGCGTTAAATGACAGGGATTAATCTACTTTAGAAATAATAGTCCTAATGGAATATTGAATCTTCTGGGATGTCGCCCAACTTGAGAGCCATCTGTGACACATTGCCTGTGACTTCAGTGCTCAGTGACCCCAAAACTCACTATTAAAAAAGTTTCAGTGCCCAGAAGTTCACTGCTTTTCTTCAGGTTGTGCTGTGGCTCCCATTACAAGTGGGCAGTAGAAGCGTGACCTTGGGACAGAGTCGAGATTATACAAAAAAAAATTAAATAAAAATAGTTGAGTCAGACATATTAGAAGAGGTCGTTTTTCTTTGGAAGTGATTTGATAAGTTCCTTTGTTATTTTCTTTTTTTCTCAAGATAACGTGGACATGTAGAAAATCTATTTTAAGTCCTATAAATAGTTTAGATACAAATATCTGATTACTTGCAGTCAGTTTTCAGACTTTCACCAGACATGAGAAATGGAAGTTTGTCGTCCCCGTCAATCAGATGAAGATTTGGTTTACAATAAAACTAAACTGAGTCAAACCAAACAGGTTTTAGACAACTTAACTAATAAATAAACTTCTAAACCTGGTAAAAAAAGTGTCTAATGACCTTTTGACATGCTACTTTTTTTAGACTCTTCATCGATGCAGACAGAGTGTCTGCATTGCTGCAATAGTTCAGAAAAAAAATTGTGCAGCAATAGTAGTTCCTGTGTTTGATGGCATGTCCAAACCAGTCCGTGGCAGTTTGTCTTTCCGTACAGTACTCCATAGTCAGACATGGGATTCTAGACTACTGTCAAGATGGTGACATCACATCAAAAGAGAAAATAAATAACATACCAGGCCGTAATGCACCTGAAAGCTGTTAATTCCAGACCTTTCATCCCAATATTCGACAGGACTGGATGTTCTAAAAAAATTGGCTTCATTTTGTCATGTTCAGACCAAAGTAACATTTTTACACCCTCATATATGGCAGGATAGGAGACAGTGAGCTACAACTTAAAAAATGTTATGCTTCTAGGAAAAAAAAAAACATATTGGAAATGATAAACAATGATCAAGCCGCTCAATACCTTCGACGTATTTAATCCGATAAAATTTCCATCTTTATATGCTGTTGAAAATTGATTAAAGTTCCTGGCCTCGTAGCTATAGAATGTAAGGTAAAAAGAGAGATAATCACAAATCTGTGGTCTCCTTTAACACCAGTACCTATCTTAATAAAATCATTTGAAAATCATATATTTCTGCCTATTCAGGCAAATGTAAAGACCATGGCTTACACTGGAGGCAAGTCAATGGAGTGAATGAATTGGATGAATGTCACATGAGCCTGGAGTAGGATTTCATCAATAGCTCTGGCTCATTCATCCAAAATCTTGCTCAGTGATGCAAATACTCTATCATTTGAACTCATTTATCCAAGCTTCAGGGTGTGCAATGAAGATAAATGTGATTGCGCTCCACCCACCCTCATACACAACTCTACCGCGAGGAACGACGAGGGGAGAAAAGGGTGAATGCATTCATTTTTTACTCACAATGACTTGTTGCTTTTTGCAGTACACAACTGGTGACATTTCATTTTACAGCCTTCCAGGCACTTTCTCCGACGGTGAGATTTTTCTCATTCCGTCTTTATTGGGCAAAAGCCGACATTTTCAAAATGATGAGAACCTGCAATCCAGAGTTCAAACAGGTACATTCAGACAAAGCAGCTGACACTCTGAAATATGGAGGTAAAAAAAAAAAGGAAACAAAAAACGAGCATCTGCTTGATAAATAAAAGTCCTGCTTCATTTATCGACTTGTTGCAGTTCAAGCTCAAAAAGTGAAGGACATATAAAATACGAAGACTGATGTTTGCAAATTTGATCTTTAATTGCCGAGTTGCAGGAAGGGTGTTGTGCAAGATATTATTTGTGTTCTCTTAGTTGTTTTTTTGTTGTTTTTTTTTACATTGTTAGATTGTTTTCTTAAGGTCATTTAGTTTAGGATAATATCATCATGGAAAAATGTGTTTTCTAGATGACAACCAGCAAAAAACAAACAAAAAAAAATTTAAACAATCTAGAATGTAAAAACAGAAAGACATCAGCATCAACTGGCCTGGCTAATGAAAGCATGAATCACCCTTTCAAAATCATTAAAAGGTAATCACTTCAGAAAAGTTTTATTTATTTTTTTTCCGTCTGTGAGAGCCAAACAGTGGGAGTAGCGAGGAAGGATGATTGTGCTTCAACTTGTGATAAATCTGAGCGTCATATGCATATGAGAGAATAAATGGAAAATGAAAGAGTGGATCCTTGAGGAGAACTGAGGGGGGGGACCAGCCTGAATCAGTCCAACACAGAGCCGTTAATGCATATATCTAGTTGGGTGATTAAAATATTGCGGTTAGCTTTATTGAAGGCAGCTGTCAGATGAAAAAGAAGAAGAGTGATGTCCTCTGTGCCTGCAGCAAATGGAAGATCTCTAAATCTCTTTGGAATTGAAGTTCAGGTGCTATAAAGTTTTTTAAAACCTAATTGAAAATTTCATGGATGATGTGTTCAGACAAACAAAAGGAGAGCAGCCGAATACAAACTTTTCTTTCTAAATGTTTGAACGGTAAATGTCCCAGAGACGTCAACCGAAGGTCTGACTGATCAATAGACAGAAATTGTGAAAAAAATAAATAAATAAACTCTCAGACTCTACGGTCCTCAAAGAGTTCAGCTTTAAATAAACAGCATAAACATCTGAAAAAGTAGTAGACAAGTTTTTTTTTTTTTTCTTTTTTTAAACAACTATTAATAGACAGCCTCCAGGTAGCACTTCATTTAAAAATCACACACGAGTCACAGCAGAAGTTGGTCCTTGAGCTTTAGAAACCACTTGGAAAATTAAAGTAAAAAGCAGTTCTCCCTAAATACATCAATTACATTTTATTTTTCTTACTACATTTTGGTTTCACACAGATTTCTTAATGTGATAGCTAATGTGTTTTAGGGTTATTGCTGCAATTCTCTACAAGCTAACATTTACAGGTGCTGTTATCGTTACAAACAAAAAGTACAATTTGTGGCTTCAGAGCATTTTTTCTAAGTCTAGACTGCACACAGTTGCACAAAACAGGATTTTAATATTTTCAGAGGCCCAATTATCTTTGGTTTTTGAATAAATAGAGCAGTAAGCTGACATGCAAAGTTTATGTTAGCTTCTTCTCCGTTACGTCTGCAGGAGATAGACATGTATTGAAGAATGCATGTGTCAAGTTAGGCATATCTTCAGAAACAAATGATAAAGCATTTCAGCTGATGTGTTGGAGCTGCATATTAATAGTGTCTTGTAGATACTCTGGTTGGGACAAAACATCAATCACTGTCACAGAGACAGATAAGGGAGGGAGCAGCGTTGGACTGGGACAAATACAGAACCTTAAATAAATGGAACCAGTATGAGAGATGAAATATCTTCTAAAATTTATGCCTTTGTTTGACACATACAAACACAGTTCTCTATGCAATCAGGGTTGCCTGTCTATTTCATGCCACATACAGTCTTGATTTAATAAAGTACATTTCCATACGTAGTTTCTGAAATTCAAAGAGAGGAAAGTTGTTCTGCTGGGATTTTCATACACAATCAGTTCTTAGGTTTGAAGACAATGGTCCATTAAAAGCAAAAGTATCCCATGATTGGCAGCTTTCCTTTCACAAAAGTGCTTTGTTAAAGTCAAGTGCAAGATTTTACAGTTTAGCAACAAATTTAAATTTAGAAAAAAAAAAAAAATCAGTCAGAAAAACAACTAAAAAACATGGCATGAAAAGGCAGGAAATTAAATGGAAAGCTTGCATGCAGCATGAAGGATCTGTGGAGATAAGATACTGAGCAAGCTGTAATCTGAAGCTACCGTGGAGATTTGCTGTGCTGTTAATTTTGATATTACTGTCAGTTTAGCTCTGCAACATGTATGTGTGACTTGCTAAGTGAAGAAACAGATGCCTGAGTTGAGCTAACCTGACCCGGAGACGTTCCTTTTCTCTGGGATTAAATAAAACACTCGAAGAAAACATTCTGTCTGCATCAGCACATCAAGGCATCTGCTGTGGGGCTCGTCTGACAGCCGTCACAAACTCTGACTATGAATGGCACCATGGTGACCGGGGAGTCGTTGCGGCGTGGGCACATGAAGCCTGCTCCTTCGTTTTGGCTTGTGCACACACACAAACACACACACGCACACACATGCACGACCTCAAGCCTACGCGCCTTCCAACTTGTCTGAACTTCACAGCTGATTCAAGCCAGGCTTTGTGACGTCTGATTTGATCACTACGGAGAGCTGCCAGCAGTGTTTGCGTTGGAAAGTTGCAGTTCTGACACCACACTGTTGGAACGGCATAATATAAACACACAAAACACCTACTCATCCTTTCATATGGCCTCAGATTTGTTTTATTTTTTTTCTTTTCTTTTCAGGCACAGTGAATGAAGTCACTCGGACAGTGCCTCTAATCTCAGTATGGTGACTGGTGATTACACAGATAAAAGGGCAAGCCGCATCCAAAGCGGCGCTACCACAGGGAGGAAATAACATCCAGTGTTGTTTTGCAGCAACATCAGCTGTGATGGATGGCGACAAGGGTGTTAAAATCCAACACGGAGGTCAGGGTTATCATTGATTTGGCAAAAAACACAAAAACAGTCCATGTGTGGTTGGTTTGATATGCTGGTCCTAATATAAAGGAAAGAAAAAGATTTCTTTCATGATTTCCAATGCGACTTTTCTACTAAAACTTGGACATACAACATGGAAACGCTCACGATAGAAACAGTTTAAAAGAACATAACGGATAGAAGACAGTAACTATCGAAAGGTGATGGAGAGCAACATTTTAAGCATTTATAGTAATCTGTACAACCCTATATACAGCTTTTTAAGGGAAAACTAAAATACTGTTCACTACTTCAGCATTACAGGGATCTAATTGTTGAAAAGACAAATAGTTAGTAGAAGGTTACAGAATAATTAGAATAATTTTCAAAGCTGAAAATAGACCTTCGGGCTAGGGCTGTAATTCTCCATCAAGGTGAAGAAAATACGTAACAGTTCCTGTTTGTTTTGTGTTGGGTTTTTTTGTGGTTGTTTTGGCTTTTACCTTCAGAAAAAGTTTCTTATTGCAATCACGAGAATCGACACCAAGGCTCCTTTCTCTCAGTGATTGAGTTACATTGTTGTTTGGCCCAGGGAAGAGCAGCATCTGCAAAGCTGAAATAATCAATGTTTAAAATAGGGGGCTTGTAAGTTGCTTGTATCAGCAAACTAATGCCGCAACACTTTTCTAATCAGATCGTTTGCATTTGACGGCGGGATAACTCCCACCCTCTGATTACAGCTACGTCTGTCACGGTAATTTCTGGATCTTCTATTTTAAAATGTTTGCCCACAGCAAACCCCGTGGGCCTGTTTTTTTTTTTTTTTTTTTGAAGCACATGTTCCATTATCTTTATTGAAGGGCAGTCATCCCTCTCTTGAGGCTCCTCAAGTGCGTGGAGCCAAGTCTGGTGTACAATTACGATCCTCCCAATGAAGGCTAACTCGCAGTGATGGAACCTGCTGACAAGAGAGCTGAAGGAAAGGGACAAATGCACCGGCGTGACGGAAGCTCATTGCATAGGTTGGTCGTCAATGACAGATAAGTCCTTTTAATTAACCTCGACACACAGCTGTATACGCTTGCTGATAAGGCAGAGCAACTCCGATAACAGCTGATGACTTTCAGAAAAAAAGCCACTAATCTGAAAAAAAAGTGTCGAGTGAAAGTTATATTATCAGTGAGGGTATCATCACATTTAAAAAAAAAATAAAAAAAATCAATCAGAGAAATTACTTCATGTGGCACTGCATCTTTGAAAATTAAAGTAAAGGGAGTTCTTGCAATAAATGACATCTCCGTAAAATCAACCATTTGTTTTCTATTTAACTCAGTTACAGCATATCTAATTATTTACTCGGGATCACATGGATTCTCTGGAAATGTCATAAGATAAGAAAATATTAGGTTAAAAATTATGGAGCCAGTAGAAAATCACTAGTTCCCAATCATAACTACACAGCAACGCTCAACAGTTTACAAAATATTCTCATTCTCCTTTTCTAGATGACAGCATAGACAAAGCAACCATTGTGAACAACGCTAATACAATGAATGGTCATGCTGGGAAATAATGACCTTTGCTTTATGAGCCACCTTATACCAAACCTAAAAATATAAAAACAGGGAGGTATCTATATGGCATTTCCAGTGAGGAAGGGTAGGGCAGCGGCGTAGGAATGTCATGGTCAGAAAAGCTAAAACCTTTTTGCACAGAAAAACATTGAAAACTATTATCATATTGAGAACTTTATTTTCACTATGAGACATGGTGGTAAACAAGCAACGAACAGAAAGACGCCATTTCAATTTCTTAATGTATAAATAATGGGTTTGCAGAAGAAGAATCTCTAAGTTAGAGTGGAAAAAAATATTTGAAAAAGAAAGGAGATTTCATGAGCATTACGATTAAAATTTTCTTTTTTTTTTTTCAAAATTTCAAAAGGCAATGACTCAGGAGGGGGTTAACTCTGACAAGCTGAGTCAGTGGGGTTAACCTTTCGTAATAATGCCGGAAAACTCAAGAGTTTGTTTGAAATTAAAATAAGGCAACAAAGGGTCGGCCAAAAACAAAAAATGCAGGTTAATCACAGGTTATTCAATGTGGCCTCTATGCATCCAAAGTTTTTCCTTATCCAAACATTACATGGGTAAGGAATTTGCAACCAAGCTCTTTAGAAATCCCTTGGAACGACACGGATAAACGGATTTACTGGTGCTGGCACGAGGTGTCAACCTGAAGTGCGGTGCATTCTATCTTCTACGTCGTAATCTTATAAAACACGCCTGGAAAGAGGGGCCGTTACAGCCGTGCTAATTCAAAATCAATGTGCTGGTCGATGCAAACACAAACCCCTGGCTTCTGTAACAATGGCGGCATTATATTTCCACATAGAGCGGTGTGAGGAGGCTGTGACCAAGAGGAGCGTAAACCTCCTGATGCGGCACTTCGCCCACCTTCCCCCTCGTTTGCTCAACGGAACATGCTTATCGCTGCACCTTGGGTGGTGAAGCAGCTGCCAAAATAGCCGCCACTCAAGTTGTAAAAAGACGACGTGATTGAAATGACAGGAGAAGAACAGCCTTTTAGAGAGTGCATGGGAAGCATTAACCTGGCTTTCAGTGTTCCGCAAAGGGCCCTTTAGCCCCATGTCAACCCCCACACAGCTGAGTTCCAGTGATGTTCATTGCTCTAAAAGGACAACACCATGGCATTCGCTCCCATAAACACATGCAGACAACATAATGAAACAGAAATGAGTGATAAAACCCCCCCATAAGCCCCTGCTTTAACTTTGATGACATCCATTTGCAGTTTCGCCTTGATGACACTACATAGCATCAAGTTAAAAAAAGTCCTGCCATTAATATTTATGGAAATTGCTTCCTGCCAGGCAAGGATTATTGTCCTCATTTAAATCCTACTTATGTCAGCCCTCTAAGACACAACCCGAACACACATGGGTATAAAAGTTCATTGCCGGAGTTCTATAATTTTGTTTTATTAATTTATTCCAGCATAAAGAAACAAAGAAGATCCCCTTGGGGGAGTTCGTTTCTTCCTGCATCAAGCTACAATGAAGTCGCTGGGTGACACGAGCAGCATCACAACTGAACTTCCTGAAAACAGCACTTGGTGAATAATGCGTATGTAGGGGAGATAAAACTCTCTCTGCCTTTGGATATCCAGGCAGAACAGAGGCAGCCCTTTATTTAGATTCACCCACTGAAACGACCAAGAGACTTCTGGCATTGCAAAAAGATAAAAACGTGAAAGCAGGCCTGTTAGTCATGTTCGTCCATGCGGAGGCCTTTGTGAAATAAGTTGGACTTCCATCTCAATAGGGATCTCTAAAGCTTCAAGCTGTTTTGATTGTTCATGCTAGTAGTTTTGCTTGGGGAGCCTTGATGTCTGTCCAGTTGATTCATAATTTCTTCCAAAGTGAAATAAGTCCACAACCTTTATATTAGATCAATGTGCACAGCCTTTCAAAACTTCAAGGGTTCTGTGATGTAGAGATGATGAGACTATGATTTAAAATATTTCTGGGTTAAGGAACAAGTTTGCAAGACAAAAAACTTTTCTTCCAGAAAAAAACTTGACAGAAATCTGCTCAATTCCTGTAGGGTTATGTTTTATAGTCCGATTAAACCAATGTAAAACTTTGGGCCATTATTCCACAAGGTCTGCTTTGACCCAAAAAAAGAAAACACAAAAGAAGACAAATGCTAAAAATGAGCTTTGGGTGTTTGAGGAGGCACCAGTCAGCTTTGCTCCCCCAACACCTTTTGGTGTCCAAAGCTAAAGACATTAGTGAGTCCAAGTATACTTCAAAATCTTAAAGGGAATTGCTTCAGCAGATAATTAAAGCCTTGGAAAGGTCCAGTCGGAGTTCAAAACCAAATCTAATAATAAATCTAAGTCATTTTAAGAATACTGTTGACAAGAGAGGTCTTTACAAACAGATAAATTTCTGTTTGTGAATCAAAAAGTTTTGAATCTAAGAATAAGTTGAATGGTTCCACTTATTCATAGATTCAGATTAATCTAAGAATAAAATAAACCTTTAAAATAAACACTTTGAAGGTTTTGTAACAGCTTAATTTTTAAGTCGTAAATGCTTGGTATTTTAAAAGCGGTGGGCAAACGCTTGAGGTCTACACAGACGGAGGAGGGTGGGTTATCTGTCAGCCATGGGACCCTGTGTCCACGAACTGGATCAGCAATCTTAGCCTCTATGAATCAATCATTTTAAGCATTTTATATAGTTCAAAAACAGGACAAATAATTCCAAATTCACTTATTGTACCAGATTAAAATCAAATGCATCTCTGCTGATGATTTGTTTGGGAAGTGACTCACTTTAATATCCAGCCTCAAATAACCCTCACAGGCTACTCAGTTATGCAGCCTGTCACTGCCAGGCAAACACACACAGTTATGGCTGGTTTGTCTCCGCTTCTGGAGGAAGGAAAGAAAGGCAGCGCCGCAGCACTATTGACCATTTTCCAGGAGACTGGATCTTTGTCCTGTGTCTCACTTGCACCTGATACAGTTATTGAAAAGGTCTTTATACTAGTATTTTATTGTGAGTGCCAAAGTTTTGAAATCAGGGAACATTTTTGTAACTGAAGTTATCAGAAGTTGGCAAGACTCTGTGAACGAAGGGATTTCTGCATCTCGCTTCGTTTCATTAGGGGAGATGTAAAGTTGAGGTGATTATTTTCCTCAGTTTTCTTGCTGACAATGTATAGCTCCCACAAGTCTGAACTGGTCATCTGATCCGTGCCATCTTAGAAGGCAAGCACATACACAATGAACAGTGGACCCATGTCTTCAAGACCAACCAAAAGAAATTATATGGACACTTTTTACTAATGTGTAAGAGAAAGACACATGAACAAAATTGCTTCTTGACCTGTGTAAGACGGAGAAGAAAAATGTCAGACAATATGGACAAGCCGCCTCCGATCTGATAGTACGGTATAGTTCATTAACTAGTGAACAGGAAGAAGGCATACGCCATGGAGGAGCTTCACGATATTAAATAATCAATGTTTAAACAAACAAACAAACCCTTCAGGTGTCTAACAAGGTTCTGGTGACTGGCAGACCTGTAGTAACCAGAGGTCACGTTAGCAGAATATTTTCCGTATTTGACCGGTTATTTTTTTTAAAACGACTGGAAAATTTCAAGCCTGTCGGTCAATTGACAGGTTATAATTAACACCCCTGACTGGTGCACATGGGCAGACATTATAGACTTTAAGCAAAGAGTTAATCGCAGAGGCAACTAAAATAAATCAATAAAAAAATCATTTCTGAATATCATCTAATGGACTCTGAACTAAATGTGTCTTTCTGACCAGAGCTGACAGATTGAAGTGTTATGGACCGAACACTTTGGAGCGTCTGGTTAGGAAGCTCATTCCAAACCTTTGGTAGAAATGGGGCCTTTAATTAAAGTCTCCATTACATACAGAACAGAGAAAACTAAAGAGAAAGCAACGTTGAGCTAATCCATTTACAGTCTAAACAGTTTATCTTGAGGAAATAAATAAAGGTGCAGATGTTAATTAGACCGTAACATTCGCAGTGCGCTGCACAGCCAATGCACCTGTATTGTTTATAAGTTAGAAACGAGGCAAGAACTAGTTCTAAGCTTGTGGTTTGTTCATTGTTGTCATAGCAACTCCATAGCAAATGCCTTCAAGATGGCTGTTAGTTATGTAAGTGTAACATCACATGAGAGCTAAGTATTGCACACAGAAGGAGCAGAATGGCACAATAATGAAGTTTTCCTCAGTCTCTGGGGGCCAAAACAACATTAAAGGGTTAGTTTTACGTGAATTTGTGTTGAATTAAAAGCTTTTGTAACTTCCATAGCAGCCTGGGTTTCCATAGCAACCATCAGAAGCCAGACCTTGCCCCTCAACCTTTGTGTTGTGAGATCACTGATGATGTCATAGAGATACTTAAAAACTGTTGGATTTGACTTCTCACAGTTTTTCTGAACTCTTTTGAAGGAAGAGAAGCAAATTTTCACAGAGATTTTTAGATCACCTAATATCCGATCACCATGTTACTTCACATTACCTATTTTCTTGGATGTGCAATTAACTATGCAATAGAAAAGTTTCGTCAGTGGTACATGGATGAAAATGACTTGGTCGAGGAGGTGTCTCAGGACGACAACAGCTGTGAAACCACAGTACAGACATCCGAAAACTGTACTTTTTCCAGCATTCCTGAAGACAGCACTAACCCGGACGGGAAAGTGCAATCGAAGGAAGAGAAAGGCGAAGCAATAGCTAACACCACTTTGACGTCAGAAAATGTTGGTGATTTTGCCAGCGTTTCAGAGGAAAACATTAACCTAGATAAGGGAGTTAGGGCTAATGTGGAGAAAGTTAGCTCTGAAAAATCAGCTAAACCTTTCAAATTGAAGATATCAGAAAGAATTGCTGATTTTGGCAATTCAATGAACAGCGAAAGCCACAAAATATCTGTGACACGTTTTGAAGAAATTGGTGGTCTTTCTGAGTCTTTTGCTAAAGGGGATGATGTTAGTACTAAGACACAAAGCAACTCTGGAATCCCAGTCAGTGGGACTGTTTTTACTGGACTTGAAGAGAATTTTGACGATGAAGTTGGTGCTAGAGAAAGAAGTACATCGGAGAATGAACATGGCAGAATGATGACTTCTGAGGATGCCAGTACTTCAGTCTGCCCAGATCTCGCTCAGAATGAAAATACCACCGCTGATGAAACAGGCACAAACAATGAACAGATCAGCCATGGAGCCCATCAAGACTCTCTTCAAATTGAAATGACTTTAGAGGAGAAGCTTAGCGGTAAATTTGGAGATGAGGCAGAGTTTAAAAAAACACTGAACAATCAAGCAAATTGTAATCTTGACCCGACTGTGTTCTTTTGCAAGTTCTCCAACTCGTTCAATAACTGTTGGATGAATGCCACAATGCACAGCATTTTGAATCTGAGTATTACCAGAAAGTACCTGACTCAGAATCCTGAAAAGGTCTTTGGAGCTTTATCAGGAACTCCATTATGTGCCACCTTTCTCTGCACAGCCTTGAATAACCCGGGGAAATATTTCTGCCCAGATGAAATCTACCAAGTTCTGATAGAATTAAGCAGAACTATACCGTCTTTGGCCTTGGGACAACCAAATGACATAACAGAGTTTTTGGAGGCTATTTTAATCTGGCTACATCCATGTGGTATTAACTCACTTTGCAAAGTGAAGAATGTCATCACCTGTGAAGACTGTGCGGTGGTTACACCGATCATATCAGAGCTTGGTCCTGTAATTTACCTGTCAGATGCACAACCAAATGAAACCACAGAGTCTCTTCTAGAACGTTTTGTTTTTGTAGAGTGGTCTCAGAGGCAATGTTGCAACACCTTCAGTTTCTATAAAAAATTCGTGGACAGCTCACCTGACGTGGTAACGTTGTATCTGCATCGGTACACCAATGAGGAAGACAATAGGCTACCTGTAATTCCTAGCGCTACCCTTCACATTCCTTTGGAAAGTGGAATTCAGCTGTACCGTTTGTCTTCAGTTATTTGCTGCAAAATCCTAAATGCAACAACCAACCATTTCTACGCATATGTTGTGGGTAGAAAACGAGTATTTAAAGCTGATGGCGCAAAGATAAGAATTGCAGGTAGGTGCGGCGCAGACGATATGAACAAACTGGGATTCATCTACATCTATGAAAAATTCTCATAAACTGGATGATTTCTTTGTGGGGTTTAGAATAACAGCAATCCTGATAGCAAATATACCAATGTCAAGAGCTAAAATCTTTAAAAGATCAAACTGAGGACCAGTTTTTATTTTATTTTTTATTTTTTTCCTTTTTAACAGAAAAAAAGGCAGAACATAGTTGTGGAGGGTCCATTGGATAGTCGAACCTTGGATTCAGGAAGAACAGTCTTGTTGTGGAGTTCTGGCCTCGCTCTACACCCTCAGCAGGGTCCTGGAGGACTTCGCTCAGTCACTCCACATGTGCTTTATGGACTTGGAGAAGGAGTTCGACCATGTCCCTCTGGGAATGCTGGGCGTAGGGCTTCTCCGGGAGTATGGGGTACCGGGCCCTTTGAGACGGGCTGCTAAGTCCCTGTATGACCGGTACCAGAGCTTGGTCCGCATTACTGCCAGTAAGTTGGGCTTGTTTCTGGTGAAAGTTGGACTCCGCTGAGGTTGTCCTTTGTCGTTATTTTGTTCATAACACTTATGGACAAAATTTCTAGGTGCAGCCAAGGTGTTGAGGCGATCCATTCGGGTGGCTTTAGGATTGTGTCTCTGCTTTTTGCAGATGATGTGGTCCTACTGGCTTCATCAGGTCGTGATCTACAACTTTCTCTGGAGCAGTTTGCAGCTGAGTGTGAAGCGGCCAGGATGGGGATCAGTGCCAAATTTGAGGCCATGGTCTCGAGCCTATAAAGGTAAGAGTGACTTCTCCTGGTCTGAGAAGACGTCCTGCACTTGTCTTCTCCAAATGGAGCAGTTTAAGTATCTTGGGGTCTTGTTCCTACTGTACTCGTGTGCTGAACCCTGTGGGGGATACTCCAGGAGTATGGGGTACTAGGACAGTGGGGGACACACCGAGGGGACGCAAGGCATGTAAATGAAAGATGCTGGTAGAAGGCCAGCTGGGGACGCCACAAGGCGCGGGATGGTGGGATGCTGGTAGATAAATATTTGGGGTAAAGCATCTAAATTATTTACCTAAGATACTCTTGTGTTTCTGCATTACAATTGAAAAACTTATATTAAAGTGTTTTTAATCAGATTAAAACGTTCCAGTCAGCCACTTTGGTTAAACAAAGCAAAAATTCCACAGAAAGGAAGTCTGAAAAGCAGTCATTAAGGGACGATAGAAAATCTGAGCAGACGAGCATGGTGTGGTGCTGAATTACATAAAATCTCACCATTTTCTACTTTATCCAAATAGACTATCTCTGTCTTGATTGGTCCTCTATTTATGCAACCCAGTTTGTGATGATTGCTCCATAACTGATGGAGACTCTCATTTCCGTCTTTGATTGTGTCAAAAATAAATACATTTTTAAAAAAGAACTGGCACCGCTGGAACGGCAGTGTCTGGTAAGAATGTTCTCAGGAGAAGCACACAAGATGTAATGTGACATATTGCACGTACAATAATAATATACACTACCATATTTCCATATTTTTCCTTCCACTTATCTTTAATTCATTGATACAAAGCTTTGAAGAGCAAACTTCTTAGGCAGCAACCTTTGTTGCCTTGCCGTTCTTTGTGAAGTAATCTTGGATCACCATATTATGTAGGGCATAATATGGTTGCTTCAAGAGACATAAACAGTTTCCAACAAGTTTGTTTGTTGTTAAATAATTACAACAAGTTTTACTTTTTGTTTTAAAATACTGAAAAAAAGTATAGGTAAAAAAATTATCAAGAGAAACTTTTATCATTGTCAAACTTTTTGATAATGATCTCATTCCGATTTAAAGGTGTTGTATTAGAAATCATTGTGATTCCTGTTGCTGTTTACGCTTTATTGATCCGTCTCTCAAGGCTAATAGCAGAAGTTCAAGCAGGTGTGAAGCACTTCTGGTTTGCTTTCAGTTTAAAGTGACTATGATGGCTCTAAATTCCTCGGAGTTCACATCACTGACAACCTCTGCAGGTCTGCCAACACCTTTTCAAGAACAAATGAGCTGTTTATTGCCTTATCGATTGCCTCTTGTTCTCGCGCGCCCCGTTCCACGGGCTTCATTACCATATTAAAATGCGTGCAGCTCTGCCGAGAGCATTTCATCTTGGCCACGATTATCTCTGGCAGTTACAGTCCCAATCAAAATAGGATTTGCATGTGCAGCAAGGGAGCCTGTGATGTGCGCTGCAGCTGTGCCGTTTCCAATTAAGAGGGAGTTGTTGTTCTATCCATATTTCATCCAGCGAAGCATTGAGTTCCTGCCAATGCTGTTTTTAGGACACCTAATTGATGGAGTCATCACTTTTATGAATTAAATGCTAACATCAGAGGCCTTTGTCTGTCATTTTGCATGGTTGACTGAGCCCAGTTGTACGGGGGATTAATCTTTGAGGTTAAAACGGGACAATGTCACTTTCAAGTGAAAGAAAAACACTCCATTCACTACGCTCCAGGTTGCGGTGATGCCGGCTTTCTCATATGGCTGCTAAATTTAGCTTATCTTTGCAAAACAGTTGACATTCAGATGTGATTATGTCACCAAACCAGACGACTTGATGCCGTCGTCTAGAAACTTGTGATCTGACTTAATTAGTATTCAAAGAATATTCAATTTTCAAACATCTACTTCTATTTTACATTTAGCCATTGTACTGAATAGCTAAACCAGACATTCAGGAGCTTTGCTCTGAGGCAGTTTTTGATTTTAAGGCACAGCAGAGAAAGCAGGAAATCTCCAGCCAAGAAGGTACAGTAAGTTCCTCATACGCCAAATGGATAATAATAATCTATGTTTTCAATCAGAGGACCCCTTATCAAAGTTTTGGCACTGCCAAATGGTGTGTTGTACTAGATCAAAGATCTGGAAACGGCGCTCACCTTGGCCTGTGTGGGGAGCCGTCAGTTTTCACATGAAAATTCCTTTTGCTCCGTATTTCCCCACGAACGCTGCGACCAGAGCTCATTTGGAGCCGTGTTTTAATTCCCATTCATTGATGTGGGAAGCTGTCAGATGGCTGTCGTGGCTTTGCGGCTTTATATAGAACATTCCTAGGCCTGGTGCATAGGCTCTGATGTTCTTAAAAACACTGCACTGTGCTTATTACAAGCTGATTAAAGGTGGCAGTGAGGACAGATAATGAAGTGAGGCGGGAGAAAGCTGTTTACAAAACAGTTGAGGTTGATTTATGTGAAGGTGACGCTTAAAGCCTTGAACATCCTTCCTGACTGATTTAGATACACGCAGACAGCTTTTGGGATGGTTGTCACACCTGACATTTAATTTAGACGTTATAGACTTTAATCTAAAATGAAATATGGATTCATCGTCTATGTAGGCTACAATGACCTTATGGAAGTAAATATTGAGATTCTCCAGTCGGACGGAACGTCTGTTGCACATTTCTGGTGTGCTCATGAATGTGACCCACAAGCCATGCCCACAAACAAAACAATAGATGACAAATAGCTGCTTTTGTCGGCTTGTTTTTGCTACAAAAAGCAAGCTGATGGTAAGCTAGAAACGACTATATTTGAGTACAAGATATGATAGATGGAGTTAGTTTATTATGGAAGCTATTAAAGCCAAAAATAGCGTCTCATTGCAAAACATGTTGCAGGCAGATGTCCCCAAACTTAATGTCTGAACAGGATCAGAGAACCACAGGTAGCTCTCAGATTAGCATTCTGTTGTCACATTAACATTTAAAAGTTATGTATTCAATTTATACATTAAGTTCCACTATTTGACCTTTTGACATGTAAAGGAAAGTCAAAAATTAAATTATGGGTGCGCACACTATCAAAATTGAATTATGGAGAAGCATACCATTCACTAACTTTATGGCAAAGTTAGTGAATGGATAGACAGTAATGAAGATAAACAATACTGAAAAATTAGACATCCACTGTAGTAAAGTATCTTGCAAATGTATTAATAGTCCTTCAACTTTTTAAATTAGCTCAAGTTGCACTGAATCTTTAACTCAGCCCAATTTATCATCTGAGTGGTTGAAGTTGATGGTTGTAAGGGGACAACATGTGAAAAGTTAAGAAATAAAGTCTGGAAACATTTGCAATATTTAGAACCAGCCTTGCAGAAATGTCCTCAATATTCCTCCATGTTAGTTAAGTCTAGTTTGATAGTTTCTGGAATGACAGAAGTATTGTGGTTTGTATGGTGTAGATGCACTGCTTAATAATTTATCAAGGTATTTCGGGCTTGTTTTAAAGATCAACATGTGTGGGGGGGGTAGAAAAAGAGAAGGTAGTTTGCTGAAGTTTAAATGTCAGACACTTCTATTTCCAGCTGGATATCGCTGTGTCCCTAATAAAGTTTTTATGCCAGACGATTGCTTTTGTAACTTCTCTTGTGCATGTCTGTGAGAGCATCATTTTTTAATGTCCATTTTGCAGTTTCTGTTCCAGGCGAGCGTGGAACTCTCACAGATGTTGTGAGAGACATGTGCAAGAGGTCTTAATTATTTCCCATGTCCACATCGTAGACGCAGCCAGGATTTCAAACGCTCCTAATTTGACATCTCGACCCCGAGTGAGCGTTCCAAAAATCCTGTAATTTTGTCAAATTATTTAGCCCTTCATCTGCGTTATATGTTTTATTTCTCGCACCTTGGTTTTTAAAAGTGGTTCTCATGTTCGCTTTTTTATTGGGGAGGGGGGATGTATTGAGTCACCTTGAAGCGTTGCCAGAGGCTGAGCGCCTGCGGGGACTCTCATTAGGAGCTACACTGAAGAAGCTTCATCAGCTGTCTTTTCTGACAAATGCGGCCTCTCCCGCTGACTGCCCCCCCCAACACATCTCTCAGTCTGCATGGAATAGCCCGGCATGAAAGCTGTTGAGGTCAAACATTCACTGGACTTTCTATAACGAAACCTTCACTGACAGCTGCTGCTTTTAAACCGGTGTGGAAGTTTTTAATTATAGATTTTTTTTGTCAACTGTATGCACTAATAACAGTGGAAAGAAGTAGTTTCACACACTGTAGCACCTCAGTTCACTCACGGTACTGAAAACACATGGTATTTATAAAACTAACCTATTCCTACTCCTGTTAACATGCCAGGATTTTGTGCTGTTAAAGCAGCAGGCTCTCAGGCGTGTTGGAGAAATGAAAACAGGGTCAATCCAGGAAAACAAAGTCCAATAAACAAACACAGAATCCGAGTTTCTAGAAATAAAAAAAGAAAACCAAAACGAACAGAAACAGCA
Source organism: Gambusia affinis (assembly GCF_019740435.1). Classification (NCBI taxonomy): domain Eukaryota; kingdom Metazoa; phylum Chordata; class Actinopteri; order Cyprinodontiformes; family Poeciliidae; genus Gambusia; species Gambusia affinis. The sequence goes on along the minus strand of NC_057891.1, from coordinate 6,193,628 downwards.
AAAAAAAAAGAAAAAACAGATTTGAGTCCTCAGCTATTGCCAAATTGGGCTCTGATGATAATGATTATGATTATTATTATTATCATCATTATTTTTTTTATAGTGTTGCAAGAACAAATCTTTCTCTTATGACAGTGGAGTTTAGCAATGGAAGTAAAACTGTTCTAAAGTAAGGCCTCATTTTAGAACTGGAATAATTTGACCGGGGGAAAAAAAAAACTAAATTAAACTTGGAGTTAGTGCTTTTAAGGCACCCTGATGATATACAGTACAGCTAAACAACCTCATAGAATCTCTCATGGTTTATAATGAGGCTGCATGTACGGCCTCCAAGCTACCGCTTTGACCTAAATATGGTAAAAACCAATATATCCAAAGTTCTTACATGTAACCAACAGTACTGTTATTATCATATTACAGATTCTTCCGTTTTCCTGCATTCGCACTTCCTTTGGAGGAATTACAGCGTGTTCCACCCTCCAGCAGCTGGGCGGGAGTGAATCCACAAAGCCAGGCTTCTTTTCAAAAACAAACGGCTGGACATGTAACTTTTTCAGTGCTACTGTCCAGACTTCAGTCTGCTTACAATAGCTGTCAGCCTCCTGTTTAAATAACTGTCAGCCTTTACTGCCAGGTTCTTGCTTATGTCACTTGGTGTTATGGATATTCAAAAGCGAAGCTTTTTTCTAAACATGGGTAAAATTATAGCCATCTGCTTCATACTACACTTGTGAAATGTCACATAAACTTTGTAGTGTCAAGACTGAAATTCAAAACAGTGAAGAATATGCAATAGAGTTTCATTCTAACATGATCTATTTCTAGCATGCACAAGATATTTTGAAAGTTATTGTTCATAGCTGATGAAATATCGATAAATGCATACATACACACATAATTTATATAGATAAACAATGTAGATTTCTCTTTCACAGCCTGTACCATTTGGCCTTAACTGAAGAACTATGAAGCATTAGAATTTTTAAAAAAGCATGTGAGTGACTCAGCTTTTAAGTCTGCTTTTAATGGAGAGAAACGTACGTGCATGCTAATAAAACATGACATTCAACATGATTCCAAAGATCAAATCCATGTTCTGTTCTCTGTACCTACGCACAGTGGTCAGACTTAATGTTTTTAAAGTGGCCCTGCCACTGCAAATGGTAAATTTAAAGAAAAAAGTCTGACAATCGGCTGATAATTTTGCATATGTTTTTTCCTGCCACAGTCCAAAAATAGGTATACTTTGCAGGCGAGTTGGAATTCTTCTTTTTTTTGAGTTTGTACATTTGTTTTGAGTTTCTGTTACACATCACCAATATCAATGGTTGTTTTCTGTGCTAATCTGCCTCGACCATTCGTACCTTCACAAAAATAACACAAACCTAATTTAAAAAAAAACAGGCAGACGCTGAACATCTGATTTTCTGCTTTTCCTATTTTTTTAAATTATTATTATTTTAGGACCGTCCCTATAGAACATTCTACAACCAAAATTGACTAATTCAGACCCGTGACTACCTTCTTACGTTAGACATTTACGCAAGTTTTGAGATTTAATTTGCGTGGATGCTCATTTGATTTAGAAGTGAATGAATTGCTCTTTGGTTCTAGTCAATGTTTTCCCCACTCGAACGGAACAAGAACGCCACTGAGATCAGTAATGTGTGAAACACGACCACTTTGGTTTTCATGTATTCTGTCTGTATAACGCACTTTTATCTAATGCGATCAAAGCTTCTTTAAAGTGCTACTGTCTTTTTATAGCAAGCGAAAACAGGCCTCTGCTGCTGCTCGTTCTTGTAGAACTAATAAGAAACAATGAAGACTCGCTCCGCTGCACATTGGTCTGTACATTTCCTCCAAAATGCCAAGACTCTCATTGTTAGTATCTGTAGTTCTTTCAGCGTACACTGATAGTTGCTTTATCGCCAACCTCAGGTACTACGAAGAGACAAACGAGGTGCAAACTTGTGCTGCTTCCTGATAACTAGTTAAGAACATTTAATGGCATTCATATAATCCCAAATGAACCTCATTAGTAGACTACATCACAAAGAAACTGGGTCCTGAGGCGCTGGTAACCACTGCTGCAGAAGTCACTTTCTGAGTCCTCTGGCTGCTCCGCTGGAGGTTCTAAGCCTTTAGGCGAGAGCAGCTGTGGCTGAGAATTTATAGTTATTTAGTATGGATTTAGGCCAAGCATGGTGCACACCGCAGTGTTTTAGTGGCAGCAATCAATCAGCATGATCAAATCACACGACTGTGCCAGAATTCATCAGAAAAAAAAAAGAAAGACAAAAAGCAGTCCCTCTTTTAAATCCAGACGCATTATGTGTTTCACAAAACTCAAAGTTGTCGAATGTCCCAACAGGAACATCGTCAACAAATTATTTGAGATTCACTACATTGTACAGCATGGAAGAAGTTTAAAATCATCCTTCTGCTTCAATGTTTAATGTTTAAAATTTAGTATGTGTTGGTTGTTTGTGTTTATATGCAAAATCAACACAATTACAATTAATAACACACCATTGATCCAATCTGAGCCAATATGCTGTCGGCAATGAAGGACTTTGATTTGCGCTGCTTTGAACTGCCTTGTTGCTGAAATGTGCTATGAAAATAAAATTCATTGATTTGCATCAGCATGTCTGAAATTGATGCCTTGATCTACTTTTTGAATAAGTTAGCTATAATAATTACCCAACTGCTTGAACATACTCATCCTTAACACAGAGTATTGGAATTGTATCCCCACACAGCAAGTTGATCTTTAAATATGCTAAAAATAAAATAATAAAAACAACACAACACCATGTTTTATTGGATTCCACACCCTTGATCCCAATACACAAGAGTGACAATTAAAAACATGATAAGACTCAATGGTCCCCGTAATTTCTTCACAGAATTTCAATATGCCAACATATATGGAAAGAAAAGAACATTTTAGCAGCTTTAGCTCTTAGCCCTTTTCTTTGTGTATAATTCAAGTTATCTGGATGTAGCCTTCACTGATTAATGGCCAGAAGATGCTGATGACTTTTCCCTTAAGCATAGTGGTAATACACACCTGTATGCTTCACACCATCAACCTGCCAAGACAGCTGTTACTTTAGAGATGCTTAGAGCTAATTAAGATAATTTTATCAGTACTTCCCGCTACTTTCCCTTTAGTTTTGACTTCATTTGTGTTCAATTAATTAACAAATTCTACACAGATTATTCTTAATTACACTTGAGGTTTAAGGTTTTTCAATTTCATTTTCCCCACGAAAAATGTATTACAACATGCATTTAAAACAATTTGTTACACTACTATGGTGCAATTGCACTTTCTTTTACTTCTCCTGTCTGTTCTTTCAGCACTCCGTTGTACGTCCAGTTCCAAAGGTTTTCAGATAACCTCCCTGCCTCATCTCACAAAATGCCGAATCGTACACACACACTTAAATGGTCAAAATCGAGGACACGCCTCACTAAGTTATAGATATGATTCATGAAAACAGTCAAAGCACATTTTCCTGGCTCCCTCTACATCCCCTCATCTCCCCTCTGAGGGCACTGGTGAATGATGATCGGCTTCAATCTGTAATAGGTTTTCACGGCTCCCTCGGATCAAAGTGGTTTCTGCCAAGATGACAACATCGTCGTCCGCGGGGCGTGCATGGTCATTCACTAGTTTGATGAACAAGAAAACCGTATCACACAAATGCCACAGCTGTCTAAACTGCCAAATGTGAACCCAATCGAGCCTCTAGGGTACCGGATTTCCATGTTTTATTTATTTATTTGTTCTGTGGCACCCTGCCTCATGTGTGTATTATTACTTACAGGGTAACATAAGGGTTGCTCATTATAACTGGAGTTGTGTTTAATCGTTGCAGCTTGGAATCAAATAACTTGTTTAATGGCATTTAGTGAGGAAGCCAACAAATAACTGGTTGACTTAGCGAAAGGTTTTATTTTTGCAAAAATACCAACAGAAGTGTGAAAATTTTTAAATATGGGCACAATTTTGTTATCTCAGCTTTTTATATTAAGATCTGACTTATTGATGAAAGCAGGCTGATTAAAGTCTAGCATAAAGTTGACACTCAGCAGCAGTTCATACGAAAAGTTCATAGGAAAAATGCCTTTAATGTATAAGAGCAGCTGAATGATTGTTAGGTTTTATATTTTTGAAGCCTAGCATAAACACACAAACTAACAACACACAGAACGTACAACCATCGTTTGAAAACCCTTCATGCTTGCTCCCAAAAGTTGCTAACAGCTAATTCTTGGCTATCCTAATTCATCTCAGTGTGACAGAAGAAAGAAGAAACTAGGGGGGGATTTATTTTTGAAGTGTGAACCAATAGACCTTCAGCTTTAAATGGGACAAAAGTTGCAGTTGATTGGCTGGTAGGCTACGAGTCAGTCTGGATAAGGATTTTATGCCTACTTCAAAGGAAAATCTGGGGCCTTGTGAAGATAAAGGAGAGAAATACTCCACAATCACTCACCTGATCTCAACTCGACTGAGCTACATTTTGCTTACGGAGAACTAAATGAAAGGCAGGACGAGCCACAAACCAACATCTGAAGACATCTACTCTTAAGGCTTGGCAAACGAGGGAACCAATTTGTAGTTCCTGTTTCTCTATGGGTACACACTTATTGCAATCTGAATGCAACTGAGTCTTTGAAGTTCGCACCAAACTACGTCTGGAGACCGATGGACCTCATCTGAACAATAAGCAACTCAGGAAACTCCACGGGGCATCTTTGATCTTTTATTGAAGAGAAAGCGCAGTAAATAAAAGGTAATTCCTCAAAATAAAAAGTGCAATATGGAGCCAGTAAACAAAAAATAAAAAATAAAAAAAAAACTCCACCAAAAGACAGTACAGTAAACTTCCCAAATATTCAGAAATCTAAATAATGCCTATAGCGATGTATGCTTTCTGGTGGAAAAATAACAGAAATTTTTTTTTTTGCTTCACTTATGCTGAGGTTCATGCGTTGGAATTGCCGTCCGATGCTGGGACAGCTAAAACTTTTAAACAATGTGAAATCGGGAAGAATTAAGGAGGAGGTCGAAAGGTGAGAAGAGTGCTTTTGCCCTTTTCCCAGCCACACAATATAGATTAAAGGTGGGATGAGGTGATTTGGGGATTTGTTACTCCACCAAGGGCCATTTAATCATAGCGTTGATAATAGAAGCCTGGATTAGTTGCCCCAGGCAATTCCTGGGCTCTGTTACCTTAGAACAATAATGCGTGAGCAAGGAGCTCCCTTTGAAGGTGACATTTTGGGGGGGAAAAAGGTTGCCGCAGTGCCACCATCGACTTTGATAAATTATTTTTCATCAGCCAGGAGCTTGCTCTGCACCTGTGCATGGGCCTAATGAAAGTAGAATGGACTGTATAGTGAAGCCCTGTGTGTGTGCTTCTGTTTGTGAATGTGCGCCCAAGTAAGACTGGGTGTGTGTGTGTGGGTGTGTGTGTGTTTCAGGACTGTGTAACCCAGGGGATTCTGTGTTGTCCTTCCCACTTCCTACAAATGAGAAGAAGTTATTGAGTCAGCATGGGAAACAAAGGGATAAAACATGAAATATGAGACGGAGAACATAAACAACAACTACGATATCTTCTAATCATAGAGTCCCATTGTGTTGAGCTTGCACAATTAGTCCTGCATTTTACTTCCAAATTAAAAGCTGATTCTTCCTGCAGAATAACAGAATATTTTAAGGACTTGTGGCTATTTACTGTATGGTTTCCTTACTGAAGCTACTTGGGTCCTTAAACACTGGAGAAAACCAACAAGAGAATCATAGTTTTATGAAAGCTGTCAACGCTCAAGGCATCTACCCATCAAATGAAACCCTCCTGTGTTCTCAGCTGCAGGCATTTATTTTCCCTCAGCATATTTTTTTTTTTTCTTGCCCAGTCCCTCCTGGAAGAGACGTTTGTCAGCATGCATACCTCAGTGAAGCAATAAATGACAAGCTGGCAGCGACAGAGCAGATTTGATCATGAAATGTAGGGACAGTGCTAAGTGCGTCAGAAATGTGCTGATGCTCCTCGTGAATCATCAAGGTTCGCCGCTCTGGGATACAGAGAGATGGGATTTTTGACGCTTGTAAATGAGAGCGTTCCATGCAAAGCTGTCCAACTAGTCGCACAACTTTATATTCTTGATTTGTGTGCAACGGAAATGAAGCAAAGAAGAAACCAGTTCTTGACACTGTGAATGGATTTTGATCAGAAAAATAGAATTTTGTTGAAACTAAAGTACATGTGATTATTGCCCAAAGCATGACATCTTTTCCTATTCTGTCTTTTTATATATTTTATTTTATTATTATTTTTTTTTCTAAAACAACAATAAGCTCATATCACCTGGTTAATAAGTCTGGCTAGATGCTATTGTGGCTAACCTAGTAGAATTAACAAATCTATTAGTTGTCTTTTCAAAGTCATAGTGAGATGACTTTTAAAAGACTCCAGAAAAAGTGCACCTTTAAATTTAAAAATGTAAAGGTGTTTCCTAAAACTCCAAGCAATTATATCTTAATATAGGTGTTACAATAACTACAGATTACAAAGTGTGTGTTTTTTTTTGTTGTTTTTTTTTCCCTGATACTTGTTCAGTGGAATGTATCTGGCATGTATGCAAACTGTCTCTAGAAAGACTTTATACTAAATTAGTATTTTGGTCCTGAAGCAACTAAACCCTCCTGGAGGAAGTTGTGAAATTCATGTAGGTTTCTGGAATGCTGATTCCTTTTGTCCAATTTTCTTCTCATATACATAATATATTGAGGGGATAATGCTTTTAAAAATGCATAGACAGGGTGCTTAAAACAACCTTGGACATATTAATTATGCATAATGTTAGCCATAGTTGAGTCTGAAGTCTTGAGAATAGATAGAAGTTTTTTATTTACATAAAAAAGGGCAGATAATCTTTGTATTTTTGTCATTTTTAAGAACATTGTATTGGATAAATGCTCTCGTTCGACTGGGTGAGCTCATGTAATGCAGAGTTTTTGTTTTTGTTGGGAGTCCTTGATGATCAGGATTGATCAAACTTACATCAATCATTGCTCTCACTGATTAAATAACATTAAGCTGAAATCACATATCCTACAATCCACAAACATATTTCACATTTTTCCTCTGCCTCTTAGCTGAATTTTTCACTTTCAGGGCCAAGTGCTTGGCGTTTTCATCCATATGATGTATGCTGATGTATTAACCTTGGAAAGATTTGACTTTCGTGGAAATCTAATTTAATGGCAAATTCAGGGATGCCAGTATCCTAATTTAGTCCAAAATCAATATTTAATTTTGAACTTTTTGTGGCCTGTCTCTCATCCAGATGTAGCCTAAATCAAACAACTGAAAGTTGTGCTGTGTTGTCTTTGAAGACGCATTTAAAAAACACTTTTTCTTTTCTTTAGAAGGTGGTACACATTCATAGACTTTCGGGAAAGGTAGCAGAGTTGTTAATGTACATATTATACCTCCAATTATTTTCCAAAAACATAACTCTTGCATTCTTTTCAATCCAACTTTTGTATATGACAATTCACCTATTACCACTGAAGCATAAAAAAAGACCCGGAAACCTAAATGCTGGATAACAGTGCTGTGTGTATTCTTGCAAAGGCACTTCAATCCGTTCCTTGTTCATAAGCCGCATATACGAGAAATGTCAGAGACAGCAGAGTTTGGCAGGAGTAAAGCAGTCTGCCTGTGCCAACACAATGACTCCTCCTGACCAAAAACATGCAGCGGATAGATCAATTGAAGGCTGAAGCATCTTTCTATGCTTTTTGATAGATCTTCGCAGGGTTTTCCACTTTCAACTTTGCCATTCATTTATTTCAGTCCTCTGCTAAACTTTATTTTATTTTTTATTTTTGGAAGAAATGCTGCAGTGCATGTCAACATAATGTCAAAACGGTCCAAGGTACAAGGGCAGGACTGTAAAAATAAGCCGGCAGTTTATTTAAAAATAAATAAAAAACTTTCAATGACCTGGAAGAGCTGGAAGAGCATCTGCTTGAGGCTGCTTTAAAAGATTACAGAGAATTCTGGCTGTTGCAAAGGTAAATACCGGTTGTTGAGTCAAGTCTCCAAAAGTAAATGCAGCAATATGGTACAAAACCACAAACAGTGGAAGGACTTAACCAGCAACACTTGAGCAAAGATAAAAAAAACAACTCAAATGACGATTACCCTCCAAAAAAAAAAAAAAAAAGAAATCATTCTGTTCACACCATATACATCACTTGACCCCAGTCATGTTTATATGAAAGCTTATGAAACAAAACCAAAGAAAGGTCTGCTCTTGGTCAAATTTTAAGTCCTGAATGCTTACTTTATTCTACATTTGTATAAGTCTTTCTTTTTGCTGTAATAATGTACGTCAGGCAGTAAGAGGCTCTGAAGGACCAGAGGAAAGAGATAAAACAGACAATCGCCAACCTCTTGTGTTGTCTTCATGGTATTTGTCAGTAAACTGCGTCTTCAAATATGACTTTCCTTCAAAATAGATGCAGAAAAGAACCAGGATCGCCTGGCTGTCAAGCAGCTCAGAGTGACTGATCTAATAAGGCGTTATTTAACGCTGCTCGTCCTATAAATAGTCATCACTTGTCATGTCCAGGATTTCAATTCTAAATCCCTTGAGATCAGGATGTGAAGGCTCTGAAAGATCCAAATAAAGCTCGCGGAGCTTTCTTTAATAATACACTGTCAAACAGCAGCTCCTATTTGAGGATTTTCCTTTCATTTGTTTGTATCAATACGGTTCCCCCTCCCCCGCCTGTTGTCGTTACAGTCGGCGAATCCGCCGCATTCATCTTCTCCCCAGCTCGTGTCATGTCATTCAGGGGTGAGTGCCGTGAATAATCACGCGAATCAAGCGGCTGGAGGAGAGGAATATTTCTCCGGCTGGGACCGGGGCTTTATTGGAAGGGTGTTTGTTTTTAATTCGGGGGACGTCTCGGCTCTGCATGCTTGCTTCAGAGACAATAAAAACGCGCCTCGCAGACGCCGAGCGCATCGCACGTGAAGCACTGTGAAGATAAAACATGTTTCATCCGTCTGCAGTTCCCGACGGTTCCCCGTAGTTTTCTTATGTCGGTGGATGAGTCGAGAGCTCATTTTCATCTTCGCCGCCGCAGCTGTCAAGTTGTAACTATTATTGCACATAGATTTAATTTATGAGGAAACTCATAAAAGATGTCAGAAAGTAGAAACAGCAAATTCCTCTGTGTATTTTATAATGGACTTTTAGCCAGCACCTCTAGTCGTGACCGCATCACCTGTTTTGTCCACTGACTTCCTGTCCATTTTGGAACTGATTTTAAACTTGGTATGTTTCTAAAGCCCTTAAAGGCCTCCCTCACTCCAAGTTATGTATCTGCACATGATCATCAAATCAACTTTCAAGGACTCTGGCATTTCAACTATGATCTTATATCTGTTCTTAGATCTTATCGTTTTTGGATACAATTTTTACTGTAACTTTTGTTCTAATTAAATGCTGTGGTCACCTTATTTAGTTGTTATTAAGCACTTCAGAAATCATCAATTAAATCAAATTAATGTTCAGATACGTCTCATGTTTATAATTTATGATTAAACCCCGTCTGCGGCACTCTTTGGGAAATATATTTATATGTATCCCAATCAAATATGGTTCAAGAAAATTACAAGTGTGATTATTTGAGCGGGACAATTTTCCAGGATTGCCCTGCTCGAGATGGTAGCATTTTGGAGAAGTTCAGTTAAAAAATAATAAGAATAATAATTATTCCTGCATTTCTGGCAGAAAAGTTAAAATGTTTTGGGACGATTATTCTCTGGATGTGGATGCTGTGCAGCTGGAAAGTTTTATCAAAGAACCTGGACAACATTTCATTTGTAAAGTGTTTATTTGATTTGGATTATTTTCAATATTGAAATTGTTTCTTTGTGTTTCACAAACAAAGCACCTATTGAAGAGTTTATCTTGAACATAAAACTCCTTTAACGTTTTGTCTTCGAACCTCTACATATATAGAGAGACGTAGAGTTTACTCTAAAGGTTGCTGTGAGATCTCATTACATCCACAGCGGAAGAGCTAACAAAATCCATCAATATTACAAAACAGAATTAAATTAATTACTATATCTCTTGTTAACTCGGATTATGTTATTGTGGGCACTGGCCTTCTTTGTAGAAATGATTTTGCCAACGGTCGTTGAGAAGAAATTACGCAGAAAGTGACTCAATAGATTTAACTTAGAACCAGTTTACTTAAAGAGATCAACTTCTTCTGAATGTCACATTAAACTGCTCACACCAAAACAAACAGATTATATTTATAATATTAGCCAAACTCTAATTCCCTCCTTGTGACTCATTGTTTAGATTATCCTTATTTTCATTGCATTCACTGTGATCCACATTGGTTATGGATTGTGTTAGGAAGAGGAATTTTGCAGAACAAAATATAGAGCTAGTTGGTAGCTGTTAATGAAATGCTAAAGTAGTTGGAGGCACAAAAATCAAGAGATAAAGTTAAAACAGGATGAAATGTCCCTTTTTTTATGTCAATCTTGTGAAAGATTTCCATATTTCACCCCATTATGTAGTTTTTTTAAGCTCTACATCACTAGCAGTAAAATAAATGCTTTCCCCAAAGTCTGTTTGATGATTCATAAATGTTTACATAGCATAGAGAACTTTTTAATGCATAAATGAAACATTCCTGGACATAAAACAGTACATTTGGTTTATTTTGTGGAGATATTTGTTGTGACTATCTGAAAATTAGCCCTGAAACTTTGGTGATGTTTTACTTATCTTTCAATTATGCCGACTCTTCATGGTGGCAAGATGGATATCTGTGCTTGTCCAGGTTGGTGTCCAGGGGCAAAAGTACATTAGCCTGTGTCAAAGTATATTAATGCCTCGGGGAAAAGTTGTGGATAACGAAAAGTTTTTAGAAAGTCTGATCAACTTAGAAGTTAAGGCATACATCGAATAAGTGATTTAGTTACATTTATTCTGTTTTGTGATCGTGATGGGTTATGTTAAATGTGACGCCGGTGCTTTTGTAGAAGATCCCAACGTCACATTGGAACACCTAACTGTGAGACAAGAGCTTAGAAAATCACTCATTATAGTGCCTCGTGTAGACACTGTTCTTTTTCAGTCTGCATAATTTCTTCAGATATCAGGAATCTCTCAATCAAATTCAATCCTGAGAATCTTTGAAATCTTCCATTTTTTAAATGATCTCAAGCTTTATGGTAATATTTTTTTCCTCCAAGACCATTATGACTTAAAACGAAAACAGATTTGTAATTCTCATTCCATTACAGTGAAAAAACCTTTTCTCTTTTTCTCCAGTTCATCTCTAGAGTAAAAGTCATTTCCAAATGAGCAATGTGGTGAAGAACTGTTTCAATATTTGTTAGTCCCACCTAAATGCAAAATTGTCCTATTTATTTTGTCTCTTCTAGCAATTCAAAAACTAAAAAAAAAGTACAAACTTAAGCTTTGACCATGGCATACAGGATTGTAAATGTACAGCGTGAAACATAGTATCTCCACAGAAAACTGCAGGAGTTTGCTACCCTTTGTGAATAACAGGCTCCTTTTTTATCTAACTCCAATGACTCATTTTAAAAAAATAAAAAGATAAATTTGCATCTTTGCATAGGAGCAGTGTTAGAACACGGCTCGACAGGGCTCACCGCAGCAAACAAGCAAGGCGCTTTGTTTTTGTCGTTTTAAAAATAGAGTACAGAGACTTTTCTGGTTAACATTCTGAATCGCACCACGTGAGATCGACAAATGTAATTAACTCAATCAGATTTAGGTAGATGTTATTTTCCCTGTTACTATTTGAGTTTTATTTACCTAAAGTTCTTGAATGGCCTTTTAGTGTTGAGGAAATTAACGTCCAGAAGCTGAAATTAGAGGGAAGCCGCCACAACAAAAGACACATGATGGAGCGTAACAACCATTTAAAGAATTGGAGATGAAAAACGGAAAGAGCATTTGGGTGAAAGACTGGGAGGTTCTAACCTAGCTGTTGTTGTCATCTGTCTAAGCCAATATTAAACTGAAGTGCACATATATTCCTTGACAGGTTGATGTAAAATTAGGGTCAAATCATCTTGCATGCTGGGAGCTGAATTAGACGAGATGCTCTCCGTACCCTGACACGGTGCGTCTCGAGGCAGAAAATGGCAGATCAGGTACAATTTCATTTTAATCAGTACATCCAGTAGTAGAGCTACCAACATAAAAGGGCTCATTTTCACCACAATCTCCAGGGATGGTGGCTTGTGAAGTCCAAAAAGTCTTTGTTCAGATCGATATATTTTTCCTGACTTACAAAGATCAGCATGCCTCTGTTTTGCTTCATCGACTTGTTATTTTATCTTTTCCATTTTATCTATTTATGACTCAGAGAAAGGGGCCTGTGTATTTACCTTCTTCAAAGTTCAGACTCTTTAATCAGCATAAAAAAAGCAACGTATAAATTTGCAAAATGCTCCACTTTTTAACACCTGGTGTTCTGGATTCACCGCCTGATGTCAGAGCTAATTTAAGCCATCGGAAACCATACAAATTTTGACCCTTTTGGCTTTCCATACATTCAATTGTAATCCAGTGCTTCCATGGATTACTTGTAATCCCACACTTATTTACACTGTGTAAACAAATGTAAATAAAGTAAAATCCATGATTTGGTGTGCTTCTGATGACATCTTTCTTTACATCCTAATTTTTTACTTGTATAAATGTCAGTCAGATTTTAAATTTTTTTTAAATCCCTTTAATTTTGCTTTTTGAACCATGACTTAACTCATAATAGGTTTTCTAATCCTCATATAAACAAGAGAGCTCCTTTCTTTGTTAGCACTCCACCCTCCACCTAGTTTCAACCGACTGTATTGTCATTGCATTACTTCAAGCAAACAGCAGCTCCACAAGCAAACATTGGTTATTACACACTCTGCCAAGGCGAGGGCCACTGCTGGAGCTCTGCCCCACTGATGTGGGAAGAAAGAGAAAGAGAGAGGCCAGACTGGACAGGTCTGACTGGTCGGTTTTAGTACATTTCCACAAGGCACACATGTTATGGACACATGAGCGGTTACATCATTACTGTGACTGCCAGGAGGGGGAGACAAAAGTTCTGCACTGGCAGCTTAAACTTGTTTCTTCTGCTAGAGGAAAAGTACTTTTTTTTCCCCCTCTATCAAGACAATTTTTTATTTTATTTTTTTACTGTGAGAAGATGCATTTTTTATAGTCTCACTCCCACTGAAAATATTACATAGCAATGTAAGACATGAGGTGACTTCAATATGTGAAACATGGCCTCTGGTTCACAAGGTTAATTATCCAAGTGCCCACTTGTTAATCCATTTTTAAATTCCAGTTATGAAACGCTAAGTCCTCGTGTTTTACTCGTTCCCCGACATTCCAGTTTTTGCCGTTTCAGCAAATAATCCTTAATTGGATTTGGTGTAATAGAGCAAAAGGTTGGTAGATTCATAAAACTTGAGTTCTTTAAGTGGTTTCATTGGGCCCAGAGGAAGAAATTCGGCTTCTCGGGTGTAACACAAGTACAGAGATAGACGGGGCGTTCAGCGGTACACTGTGTGCTCAACATCTCCAGATTTAATGCGGTTCAGAAAGTAAGGATCTGTGCTTTTTGCTTGACCTTTAGAAAAGGTTTCACAGTAACAAGCGTGGGAATAGCTTCGCCACACAAAGAAGAGTGTGAAATGACTCCACTTAAAGAAGCAAAAAAAAAAGAAAAACGACAAACATCCATGTCTTAAATTTAAGGATTATAAATATGAAACAGTAAAGAAATCCTTATAACATAGCCACACTTTGGAACAAAAAAAAAAGATATGAGAAAGCAATTATAGTTACAACTCTGAATCCCTCTGTATGTTGAAATTTTGAGGCCATGAGCTACAAAAGCTATTAGGGTTTGAAGACACAAATACAGAGCAACAGAGCAGAACGGCTCTTGCTGTCAAAAAGAAATTGGGCAGATAAGTTGCAAGGATTTTTAAAGCAAGCACTCCACCAACCTAAACGCCTCGGTACCGATTCGAATACCCCCGTTGCACCCATCGCTGCGTTTCCTTCCCCTGTTTCTTCATTTCACGCAACACTATCCAAGGTGTTGGTGGAAACTGGCAGGCAAGGTCCAATTTTACACACTTGCTGCCCGAACCTTGGTCGTGTTATAATCAGCTCGCTTGTTCCATCAGAGCGGTGGAAAAAAGATAGATGAGAAATCTGAAACGCACACACGCAGACAACACTCCTGCATGGACAAAAGAGTATTACAGGGCACACAGGTGGCAGACGCTTGAGGGCCACGAGTTTTCTACCTTATCCTTAACTGGCAGACATCAAGCAGTTTATGATTGCCAGCTCCATCGGGGTTGAGAGAACCGTTCCCAAGAAAAAAGAGTGGGAAAAAAGTGTTTTTCCTCGCCTTCTTTTCATTTTCAACAAGACCTAAAATGTTTAAGTGCCTAATCCCAATTAATCTGGAGTTTACAGAAATCCCTTATTACTCCACTGAATTAGCTTAAGGGTCTTAATCCCTCAACAATGAGTGGAAGAGTCAGTGTTCAACCACACAAATGGACAGATATGGGGCTTACATGAACATTGTCTTTGAATTGCAAATAAAATATATTTGTAAGTAGTAACATTTATCACTGAAATCGATTTTAATCACGTGCAAAAATGAGAGCTGGTGCCTTTTAGCCCTTTTTACTACCGCATATTGTGGAGCCAAGCAAGCTTTTTTTCTGAGCACTGCTGGTTCTAAAGAACCTAATGGGTAAAGTCACTGATCTGGGTTCTCTCAAGGCATTGCAGTTGGCGTGTGTGCGTGGGTGTCCGTGTGTTTTTATTGAAACAGAGAGAACAAAAACATGTTTAAATGTGCTTTTGCTTTATAAAATTGGACTTTCGTGTCGGGGTTGGAGCTCATATCCTTACAGTATTTTATGTTTTCTAAGCACAAAAACTCTCAATGAGAATGTCAAAAGGTTTACACTCACCTGTCCCTTTATTAGGAACATCTGCTCAATTTCCTTGTAGTAAAATAGTAAATAGGCTTCTAACATGGCATCAATTCCACACAGGTGGGCATCCAGGTGTGGTGGGGATGACTCTCTGAACCTCAATGTGAGGATACAGATGGGAAAGAAATAGGACTTCAGTAACTTTTAACATATGTTATTATTTTCCTCTGTTTGAATTCAGATCTGTAGGGATAATCATTCACAGCCAATTCTCTGACTTACAGAAAACAGAAAACAAAGATAACTACCTGAGTGTAAAGCTGTTTTGACCTTTTAGTCCACACAAATGCCTTGTTGATGTCAGAGGTCGGAAAAAGAATCTTGAACCTTGTAACAGATGGGCTACAGCAGACATGTTCATCAGCTTAATGTGGGAAACTGAGGATGAAGTACACTTGGGTTTACCAGGATGGGACAATAGGAGGCTTGAAAAACATTGTTCAGTCTCAATTTTAGTTGCACCATTTCAAAAGGTAGATAATGAATCTGGTGTAATTTACAGCAAAGTATAGATTCTAAGATTAACAATAAATTGTTTCAATTAGCTTAATTGGCATGATACTAATAAATGCGATAGCTAGTATGTAAACGTGATCTGATTGTTTACAAGTAATGCATTTACTGCTTTGTTTTTGTTTTTTCTATAGAGTTGCATAGAATTTGTGGACAAAATCTCAAAAAAATTGTTTAAATTATTTGCTCATGACCTTCGACCTATGAAGGAATGCCCAGACAAGAAATTTGTCAATGAGCCACTGCTGATAACTTGACCTTTGTGTTGTGTATGTCCAAAAGAGTGTGTGTCACTCAATGTTCATGACATAAGTCTCCATGACTAATCTTTGACATATCATCATGAGAAGGTATCCCTAGAGAATTTTCCTTACTATTTTTAATAGAGTTAAGGGTTAAGACGAAAAACACAGTTGTTGTTCAGATTGAGAACAGATGCAATTCTTACCGCTTCAGTGCTGAATTACAAGCAGGGGGAAAACAAATGAAATTAATATATATATTTTTTTAACATTTTAAAACACATTTTAAAAAGATGGTAACTTTTTCTTCTGAAATGTAACATATTAAATGTTTCAGAATGTTATTTAATGCAGTCGAAACAAAATGCTTTTGTGAAAAACTGTGAAATGGGCTGATGAGATTCTTAAATTTTTTCCAGGGCAAAAAAAAAAAAAAAAACATGGTAGAATTATGCTGTACAATGGTAGATGTCAGTTTCATTTTAAATGACAAACTGGGTTGAGCAC
This sequence comes from Gambusia affinis, assembly GCF_019740435.1. Lineage (NCBI taxonomy): Eukaryota > Metazoa > Chordata > Actinopteri > Cyprinodontiformes > Poeciliidae > Gambusia > Gambusia affinis. The sequence goes on along the minus strand of NC_057891.1, from coordinate 6,177,235 downwards.
TGAACAGCATTTAGCGCAGATTACCATAATTTATACATTGTGGTTTTCACTGAGCAGGAAGTTGTTGGTGCCCTACAAATTACAAGCTCATAATTCAAGTGTATATTTTACCAAAGTTGGGGAAAAAGAAAAAATTCAGTGCAAGATTTATTGCTTGAATTGAATTTGTATGTATTATTATGTTTTCAATAAAGTGATAAAGATTGTATAAAATAGCCGAGTAATCAATTAACCTAAAATAAATTCCACAAATTAGGCCTTAAAAATCCTGGATGTTAAAAATAAAAAAAATAAAATAAAAATAAAAATACATGCATTCCTGCATAGGTAGTGAGCTCAGTAAACCTGGAGCTTGCACACCTCCCTCCCCCACAAGCACATGCCTGCGCTGTAATTTTCTGCACTCGTACAATAATTAAAAAATAAAAATTATCTCCCAGCGTGTAATAGCAGATGCAAGAAATTAATCGCATTATCTCAATTTCACAGCTCCTCGTGAAAGGGTTGCAAACAGAGATGAGCTCACTCCTGCAAAACATTGCATATCTACTTGAGTCTCCAATGGGGCTTGAAGACATGAAAACTATCTACTTTTTAATCCTTTTATTTTTATATATATTCTCAATACACTGAGAGCCCTCATCCAGGCAGATTTATTTAACCTCTGTAGCCTTTGAGGCACATTTAAGTGACCTGGAATTTATTTGCTGACATTAGACGAGATGAGGATAAATTGAGCTTTGGGAAGATATTAATTTGCACAAATCAGTCCACTCCTGAAATCGTTACAGCTTAAATTTACTTAACAGGAACATATGAAGATCATTTTGGAATCTATTGCGTTAAAGCAGTTTTCGTTAAAGATATTTGTTATTAAAACGTTCACTGTATATTTACAATCTTCGGGCACTTGACTTGTCGGTGACCTTTAATAAAAGCTCTGCTTAGATAATGAATATGTCAAACGTTTTCCGCATCAGAGCTTTTACACGCAATCCACGTGTCCATACATCCAAAGCAGAGTGCAGAAGTGGCTGCTGAACATTAATATTTTATTTTCTCCTTTGCTAAACCGGATTTTCAGCAGCATTTTAAAGTAAATCTCCTCACAGCAGGACGTCGTATAGATAAGGTCGAGTGCGCTGAACACAAGCGGTCCTCTGAGAGGTCAAAATGGGAAATGCTGGCCAGCTAATCTGAAATGTCCAGATGTTTTCAGCTATAATTTTAATTTGTTATTATTTAGAAGGACGGTTTATTGCTCCGTCCAGAAAAGTGGACAATTTCATACACATCATCTCTAAGTTAAAGGTTAAAATGATTCTGAGCACAAATGAGAGCTAAACGATTGTTTTCAAAGCTGTGATTTACAAGATGAATCACAACTTGGGTAGAAATATGGAATTGCATTCATGATTTCAGTTTCATAGCAGAACAAACATGAGCTAAAAATAGTTTGCAAATAAAACAAAGGCCTCTAAACGCTATAGAAGTTGCTGTGTTGCCACCGCCCACATATCAGTGCATAGCTGTAAAAACCCAAGCAGTTGTGAACACAAATGGCAAAATATGACTTAATTTATGTATTTTTTGTAGCTCATAGCAATTACTGACTAAGAAGTAGAAAAGTACTGAATAAAAATAAAAATTTGTATCAAAACTCCACCACATACTGCTCATTTGCATTTATATGAAAAATGTCCATCTCTCAGCTATAAAACTAATTCAAAATAAAGCACTGATATTAATTGTAATATAGCTCATACATTAAGTATAACAGTCAACATTTGGTATGCAAATGTGATCAAATATGCATAAACTGGCTCAACTCCAACCACTAGATGGAGGCTATTTGCTTCAAAGGTTCACTTTACACCAACTTGGCAGCCATTTTTTTTAGGAAGGCGACAATATGAAATCTTCCTTATGTGTGTTTATATAAAACTGTTGTTTTAATGGATGACATGTCTGGTTCATATGAAGCCAGACTTTGCCATTCTGCTGCTATGTATTTAATATCGCCTTGATAATTTACAAATACACTTTTTTCCCCTGCTTTATGGAAGCTGTCGCTGCTGTAAATCTTATCTATGCGAACTCCCAGAAAACCACATTACTCTCTAATCATGAAAGCATTGAGAGCTTATGCACTTATTCCATTAGTAAATCCAGCTTATTTTATTGAAGATTTATAACATTAGGATTCATTATTGCTTTTGAGCACACCGAGATTTCTCCATATTCTTTTAATCATTTGCCTCAGATAATGACATTTTCCATTCTTAACACTTTCATATTAAGAGAGATAGCTGGATTTGCCTAATACAGGCAATCACATCAAAATTCTCATATCCAGGTCACTGAATGCTGCAATTTTGTCAAACCCAAATGTTAGCCGATGACAGGAAGTGCTCCAAATGTCAAATAGATTGTTCAGTGATGACTAAGCAACAAAATTTCTAAACGGTGGCTGGAGGGGTGTGAAAACCCACGTTCGAAGGTCATTTGGGTTGCCATCACACTGGACTAAGATGACAAAGGCATTAATATACATTGTGTCCTCCCAGTGGTCTGGTTAATTAGATAGTTGAATGAATCAAAGCACCACTCCAGGTATGTGTTTGGTTAGAGAATGAAATTATAGCATGATATAAAGCTCACAAACGTTAAGTGACAAAGATATAAACATTTGGACAAAAGTGAAAATGTGCACTAAAACATAAGCTCGGATGCTTTAGTAACTGAATAGTTTTCCACTTTTATTAAATTCAGTTCATTGATTATGATTGGGACCACACTTTTCCATAGCAACTGACAGAAACCGGTGCATCGAGAAACCCTAGTATGAACAACACAAACGAGTAAAAGTTCACACTCCTCATGATTTTGGCACCTAAGTGCATTCATGAGTAAACAAGACAGGAGGCGTTTTGATATGTTCCAGCTTGCAGAGTTAGCAGTTGCAAAGTTATTCAGTGGAATCGCAGCATTCCTTACACTCTCATTACAACTAGAGGGTTTGCTGTCAGTAGCCGACTTCTGTTGAACTTGATAAATAGTGGTTTACTAAACAACATGCGTAGTGAGAAGTCTGTGGATTGGGTTGGAGAGACACATAGTGAACATTCTTCAGGTGCCATTGATCAAGTTAATGCAATGTCATGTGTTCCTGTGATGGAAGGTGTAGGATGAAAAGACAGCAACATGGCTGTTATGGTCCGGAAAATAATCCCAGTGTTTTCCAAAACTATGTATAAAAAAATATATATGCTTGTTCCTTTTCTATATACTTCTTTCTTTCCTTCCTCGAGTCCTTTCTTTGTATCTCTTGTCCACTTTTGTATTATCTCCTTTAATCTTGCCCTTCTTCCTTCCTGTAACTTTTCTTCCTTCATTCTGTAATTGAGTGTTGTTCTTTCCTTGTATCATTCCCTCCTCATTTTGTTTGTGTCCTGCCTCTTTCAGTTGTTCCTGTCCATGCATCATTCGTTTTTTTCTTTCTTTCTTTCTTTCTTTCTTGTGTGTCTGTAATGGGCCACTGACCTGTCCTGGGTTTACACTACCTGCTACTCAGTGACCCCTGGCGAAAGGTATCAGGTCTCTTGAGACCCTGCATGGAATAGTCGTCCTAGACAACGAACGGACGAGTCTTTAAAACCTGCCCACTGTGAAAATGCTGGCGCTCTGTGAAATAAACTTTAGAATGATGTGGAGATTTTACAAATGTGTAGAAACTCTGCAATAACTTTCAAAATACTAAAAAAAAAAACAGAAAACAAAAACCAAAAAAATAAACAATGTGTCTTCTAATTCTGACTTTACCTATATATCTGGTCAAATCCAAATCACAGTGAGGTGTCACTGAAGACATGGTTAGATTTAACAGAGTTTGATGTGATAAGTGTGGGGGCCCAACCAGCTGGTCCCCTTTGTATTTAGTCACAGCTTTGACAGAACAGGGCTTATAAACTCTGTTTGCTCCTTTAGCGTCTGTCAAGTTGTTTACAGCTGGAGCTCTCCTCACACTCTTCATCTTAATCCTTCTCTCCTCCTCTACGCTCTTGAAAGCGCAAACACAGCATTGTCGGTCTCCCCCAATAAAAGAGGCTCTACTCTCACTTTGATATTACAAAGGCAGAACCCACTCAACCCCCCAACACACACATTCTCCGAGATCCAGACACAGGAGCTGTTTAGTTCCACACGTGGGCATAAGTCATGAGTGATGTTTACGACTCAGGAAAACTCGCGCTGTCGCTGTATCTCATCAGTTGGTGAATAGCCCTATCAAAGGAACCCTATGAAGGGCACTTTGAAAGATTTTATTTGACTAGAGTTCATTTGGAAGTGAGAAATTAAATTTCAAACTTGATTTAATAAACAGCAGAAACTGAAATCCAAGTTGAAAATGACATGTTCAGCTTCCTGCCTCCCCCAAGAATCACATATTGAACTAAAATAACAGACAATCTCCTCTCTTTTTGGTTTTCATTACACCATCCGAGCCCTGCTCTGTTCTTCTTATCACAAGCTCCTCATAAAACAGTGGAGCTCCACCGCCATCTTGTGGCAACTCGAAATTATTACAACCTGAGTTTATCATCGTCATAATAATGTTGACCCAAATAAATAAATAAATAAATAAATAAATAAATAAATGCTCATCTATTTCATGCATCATTAGCAGGCATCAACCACTGACAATAATGAGGATAATTGGATTTTAAACGAACACAGTTTATAATTTGCTCTGGAGATTGATGGGGATTACTGATGTCTGCCACCAGCCTGGCAGGCGCTGACGAACACGTACCAGGCGCACCTTCATGCTTCTATCCTCAAGTCACCCTGAACACCTGCCTGTTCAGAAAAACTCATATAATACAAGGTGAAATATGAGGCATGTGACTCACAATAGGATTTCTTTGGAAAAAACTTGAACATTTTGGTTCAAACACACTTCAAGCAATCTGGCAAAGCTGAAACTCAAAACAGCTAGAAGAAACATTCCCTAAAACTCATACAATAGGTTACACAGCGATATTTTTGTCACTGCATTGGATTAAATGATGAATGGCTCTTAGATATTCCACCTTTTGTTATGTTTATCTTAGCTAGATCAGCAGCTGACAGAGACCAGTATTCTCAGGCAGAAAAGGAGAACAAGATGGGAGAGCAGAGGACAGATCAGATATCTTAGTCATATCAGCACAAAAAAAAAAACAAAAAAAACTGCAAAACTTCAAGAGAAATTGTTTTAAGAAAATGTGTCAAACTCAAGGCCCATAACTATTTATGTGCTCTCTCAACTCTAAAAGGCGACATAAATAAAAGTGTCAAGATAATCATTTTATCAGTTAAATCAAAGCAGTTTTTATCTATGCACTGCCAAATTACATCATGTGCTTTGTTGAACAGATGTGGATAGATTTATACAAAACAAAAATCATATTGTTTTGCACAGAATCATCTTTAGATAATGAGATATTGGTCTTTTCAGTCCTGTCTATTTTTAGCTCCTTTAGAGGCTCCTGTCACTTTAAATCCAAAGAAGCTGCTGCCTCCTCCCAACTCAGGGTTTACACTATGTGGATATGGCTGCAAACAGATGCACAATTCTACAATCTTTTTTTTTTTTTTCTTAAAATGGATTCTCATTTTACATTATTGGCTGCCTAAAAATAATTTTGACTCTAAATATGCCTTTATTTTTGGATAAATTATTTTATCTTTTATGTACAATAAGGTACATTCTTCAAATGTACCTTATTAAGGAACAACAAAAACAAACTATTAATTAGGATTTTATGTAACACACCAGTGCAGAACTGTCAAGTGAAAAGTGAATACATGGTTTGTTTTTCAATAAGACACATCTGGAAAGTCCAGCATGTATTTTGATTCACACCTTCTTCCCAATGCATGAAAAACGATGTGAGAAAAAAAATCTAGGAACACAAAGTCCCAAAACTTAGTCTATCTAAGCAAATTCATGCATCAAAGTGGCCCAGTCAAAGTCTAGACCCAAATCTAGTTGTGAATGTATTACAAGATGCGTTTCATCCTGTTAGATTGGACTTAATTCACTTTTGCTGCTTGGTACCCAAGACTTTATACCTTACTGGGACAGTTCTGAGCTGCTACTTCAACTACTTCGCTGTAACGTCTACAGCCGCACAGAGTACGACTCTAATCCAAGCCAAATAGATGATGCCTTTTGATTTGTAGAGAAATAGTGCAACAATGATCTGATTCCCGAAGACACCACGCCTGCTTTTGTTCTGTGGGTATCTTGCCATGAGCAGCTGTTTTTGCATCCCGCTAAGCCGCCGTCCACAGAAAGCAATTCAGCTGAATAATTACTGGAATTAGTTTCACTGTGTCGCATACCTCCACTCCTGGTGACACTGGTATCACTGCTGTGACTGAGCATAATTACAGTGAGAAACAATTACACAGCAGAAGGCCTTTCAGAGGCTCTCACCGAGCCAAGCTATTAGCAGCACAAGCAGGCTGAGCTGTCAGGATATCAGCAGGTACCCTACTGTACAAGCGTTTCATGTTGTCAAAAGTGCTGACATTAAAAAAAAGTAACAAAAGAACTTAGGTTACCGCTGGAAAAATCATCTATTTTTTAAGCCTGATTAATAATTAAGCACTTTTCTGAATAGGGGATGTTCACCTTCCCTCTTTTAAGCAGAGCTCCAAATGAATGCAAACATATACATGACTTGTAAACTCTTAAATTTTCCCTGCATTTCCTCTCCGAACTTGTCTGTTGCCACTCCACTGCTTTTAAGTTTCGACCTAGGTAACGATTCAACCCCCACAGACCTGCTAAATGTGCTGCTCGACATCAAACCCACACAGGACCTTGAGAAGACGATGACTCACAGGCAACTTTTGTTCCCACTAAATTATTCTGCTGAAAGTAGCTGCTTTAATATTTTCTGTCCAAGAGGATTTTGAGTCCTTAGCTACCCATGAGGGAATTCAGACCTTCAATCATAATCCAAACTGAACCTTGACTTATGCTTCTCCAGGGCATGGCTGAAGGATTAATACTACGTATGGTGTCATATTTTAAAAACAGGAAGTGCAACTGTACCTTTCCATCAAACTATCGTTTTTATTTCCTTTAATACCAAACCAATCATGTTCTGTCCAAGTGTCTGCAGTGGACACTCACCCCTAAAGGTTGTACTGATGAAGTTGGATGCTTACAGAGTGTTGCATCCAAGAATATTGATGGAGAGTTGAGCGGAGAGAACTACAGTAGGAACTGATGCCAAGCCAACAGGGACAGCTGTAGTTTTAAGAGGAAAGTGAAGCAAAAGCTGTTCAAGTGTTTGAGGGGGAGTCACAAGGCATGAAATCGGTGCTTCAAGAGAAACAACCCAAAAAAGATAAAAAATAAACATTTCAGGACACGATTTACAAATCATATTCCTTATCTTAAGTCACAACCGAACCAGAGACAGAAATATTGTTTCTGGGCGAAGGAGAAGACTGTGACTCGGTGGTTCAAAGTTCTCTTTGCAGACAAAAGTAAATTTGATATTTCACTGGATAAGCAAGTTCACAAAAGCTAAGAAACACAAAGAATCCAAGCAGTTAAGTTAAACGTGACGTTTTCACAATCAGTTCTGACTTGGGGAGCAAATCCTTTAGGAAGGCCAACTAAAGGAGAGTATTGTCCTACACTACAGAAACACAAAGCAATAATGTGAATGGATCTGTCTTTGCTGGTTATTCTTATATTTTTTCATATGACACTCTGAATACAGACAGATTTCACATTTTTAAACAGTGACCAAACTAGCTGCAAACTTTATGACTAGAAGGGAAACTTATGTTGTGAATGTACTTAACAAGAATCTTTTTTTACCCTTCTGTTAAAAGTTCTTCCAAGTAGGTCTAAACAGTAGTTCTCCGCATGACAAATCTTCGATTTCATCAGGATAATAATCCCCTTCACAACTGGCTTCTGTTCTCCTTAACGCTCACACTATTATCGATTGATTCTTCCTGTGGAACGCCGTATATCCATGAAATGACTTTCAGTTTCAATGATCCTTTGATTACTGGTACGAGAAATTGCTTTATTGTGGATGAATGAGCAGATATTTCATCTCGATCACTTCTAAAGCCTCAGTTCAAAACTAAATCAAAAATTCAAATGCTTTGAAATCTTTTTTTATTTTTTTCCCCCCGTAGCAAAGACACTGTATTTCTGAATTCAACTGATATTTTATCAAAACATTTTAAAATGCAAGATTATTACAATTGAGATGCAATAACATTATGCAGCAGTTTTCTGAGTTAATCTGCCTTCTGTTGAAGTAATTTTGTTAATTCTAAAGATTGGATATGATGCAAATTAGTAATTAGGAAACCGCAAGATGGTCAACATGACCAGTGAGTCTAAGAATGACCTTTCCCACTAAACTGTAGTTGGGTAGGAAGATATTTCCCCGTCAGCAGCTTTAGAGATGGAAGTCTCAGTGGGAACTGCAACCCACTGAGGTGCAAACTCGGTCCTAAGAGAGAGGAGACATCATAGTTTGATAAAGAACTAAAGAAGTTCAATATCTAAAATATGTGGCCCAAGCTGATGAACTCACTTGAAGCTCCTTCCTCTGCTTTCCTCTTCAGCGTTTTATTCTAGTATCCCAGGGACTTAGAACTTCTAAGTTATCCAAGAAAACCTTGAGTTTAGCAGAGAGACAGACATTGACATGCCTTTGATGGAGTTAGACTAACACTGCAAAAATGTAGGTTGGTTTCACAAAAAAAAAAAAAAGAAAAAAAAACTCAGAAAGGCACCTTTTAGTTTCATTTCTGGCAATTCTGGTGCTGAAAGCTGACACACTCAAGGTCATCCCTTGTTATAGTTCTTGTGAATTCCTTCAACCCCTCAAAATATCTCGAAACTTTCACGGGAGATTGGTTAACCTTTGATATTTCAAAAACGTATAATAAAGTTTCTGCTCCTTTTACTTAATTAACCCATTATGAACTAGTGTGTTTGCTTATAATCATATACTGCCCATTATTAATTCAGATAAATTAGTGATATCTTCTCAGTCCCTTGATATATGTGACCAGGTAGCTCCTTGATTTGAAAAGAATAACAATGAATTACTTTTCACTGTCATTTTCATACAACAGTAATGACTGCCATTGCTCATGCAAAATGAATATATACTGAATCATTACTTCATTGTTCACATGCAGTTTTGCATATATTGATCTAGCAAGAATTGTGGGTAAACAAAAATATTAAATCTGACATAGCTGTTATATATGTAGCTAAAATACAGACAGATGGGAAAGTAAGGTTCTCTACAAGCTGAAATTTCCTGTCCCCTCCACTGTGTGGGAGGAATGGGAGGAAAGGAACATGCTGATAATGACATGTAAGGGAATCCGGAGTGCTTTCAGACTCCAAGGCAACAGAATATTTATTTATTTTTTGGCTGAAGGCAGCTGGATTTGGACAGAAGCTCAAAAAGGGTTATTGGTAGTAGTGATGTCAAAGCTCAGTACTTGTGGAGTGAAAGACTAATTGGATGCACCGTATTAGAAACATTCAAATATGTAGTTTGGAATTCAAGACAAAAACGTGTACAAAAAGAAACAAGCCTGAGACCGAAAGTCACCCGCCGGGCCGCACGCTGTGTTGATTCACACAGTCACATGCAGGGGGAATCTGCCTGCGGGGAAAATGGAAAGCTCCCGATGATATGGAAGCGGTGATCAATCATTACAGAGTCCGTTAATAAATTCAGAGCAGCGTGAAACTTATGTAATTTACAAAGCTGTCTGGAGAAATCACAGCCAAATAACTTTGCTGTGGGAAAATAATATTTGGACACGAGAGAGAACCCAATTTATCCATGTTTATTTGGTCGCCACAGACATATGCTACTCTCTTGTTCCCAGTTGTAAATGCATGAGAAAATAAGATATAACAACCAACAGGATATTGGTAAATCAAATATTTTCAAATATAAACATGGTAGGGAAATTAAATTACTGTTCTTTTCCAATATGTTGTCAAGTTTGGAAGAACAAGCCTACAAGATACTCCTCTCAAGGGATTTGGGTTTGCCATCACAAAGCCCTAGGGTCAGTTTCACAGTCAGTCTTTGGTCATTGGTGTATGAACAAGGTAATCTGTAAATTTGACTTATTGATATCAGTTTTGTAAGAGTGGATCACATTTTCAAAAAAATAAATGTAAGCCTGCGATATGATTTGGCCTTCGGTATAAATTTCAAAAGCAATTTAACTAATTAAATCAGTGAAATTCTAAGGAACAAAAAGAAAATCTCAAACACTTTGGTAACTCAGCAGAATAGATAATCTCATATTTAACCATAAGGTGCATGTACTCCTTCGATTCTATTATTTTTACAGTCAGAACCAGAAAAAAGCAGCCAAGAAAGTCTGTCCATGAACTTTTCTTAAAAAAGGAAAACAATGTTGCAGATATAGTGATTGTGCAATCGTGTCCGTCTGCAGACACTTGGCAGGACTTCTCCTCCTGCCCGACCTAGCTCAGATTGACAGCACCTTTGTCTGGCAGCGAGGCATTGTGGGAGTGCAGACAACTTGGGACTCTGCGCACGTTCGCCGGGTGCCACTGAGGGATCCGAGTGCCAGACAGACAGCTTAGCCCTGACTAGTGCTGGATGCCGTAGACTGGCACTGCCATTGTGCTGCAGTGAAACAATCCAAGGCAGCAAAGAGGCTCCCACTAGGCTCTCACAAGTCCACAGCAGGGGACACAAAGCTGTGTGTGCAGCTGCCAAAGAGTAAATAAAAAGCTTAGTTTGGAGGAATTGAGATTTAGCAGCTGAGGAGCCATTACAGCGGCATCTGGAACAATCCTTTGCATTGATACGAGTCCATGAGGTCCCCTATTAGATTTCATCAAATTTGTGATTCAGACAAAACATGGTTTTAATTACATCATCAAGATAATGCATTTGAAATCATTTCTCCAAAGCCACAAGCAACTGTGGCTAATATTTATTAAACCTGAAATTCATTAAAAAAACTTACTTGAAACCAAGTAGAATGTTTTTATTTTTATTCTATTTTATGTATTTTTATATTGCCAATACTTGATATGCTGGATCAAATAAATTTGATCAACATAAACTCAGTCTAGTTTTTGTGAGGTCTCTCCATAAATAATACTCTTTAGTAAAAAGAGGGAAAACAAATATAAATATAAGTAAAATAATAATAATATTGTAAATTTTTGGTGTAGCAGTTTGTTTTTCTCACACTGCGGCTTTGATGGAAGTTGCTGCTATTAATAAAAGCATCTAGACAATTTCACCTTAGGTGTCGTATGTGTGAGGCATTTTTATTGTTATTATTTTGGTTTTGTATTTTTAAGCCCTCGTGGCAAATGCACAACCTAAACCTACACTTCAATTACAAATACATGATGCAATTTGAGGAAAACTGGGCACAGCACAAATTGCTTTGTAACACCTTCGTCATGAAACGCCTCCAGGGTCCTACTGATGATAGATATAGCTTATTACACAGCGAAAATGAAAGTTTTCCCCATTTCTCATGCTCCATGAGTTGGGATATCTCAGAATGCAGAATACTGCAGGAAACTGAGACTTCTCCTATTTACTGAACATTTCTGCTGTACTTTGTACTCCCGCTAGTTTTGATAAAGCCTTTAATAGCCCGTGTTGTATATTAAAATGTAAAGTCTGTAACTGTCGGTGTAAACACAAGCTTTGAAATGAGCTTATTTTCAGTCATTTAAAACTAATAGCAAAGACTTTAATTGTATCATGCACAGAGTTTTGCCAACTGTTACTTAAAATAGCAAATATTCTACTAAGTTGCTTTATAGAAAAACAAGAAGGCATTTATTTTTCATGCTCCCTGTGAGGTACTCCTGTTAAAGTGGCAAAATAGATTTTAATCAGCACAACACTAATAAGCTTAAATCAGTCCATAAAAAGACGAAATTTGGAGAACATTGTGTATTACACAGTTCAAACACTTTCACTTAATTTTTATGAATTTTGTAATTTTTTATTCATCACCCTTCACTTAAAACTTTCAGGTTACCAGTTGAACTGATATTCCTGTTTCTTCTAACATCCAAAAACATGAAGATTTAAAAAATAATAATTATAATAATAACAATACATAAAAACAGAGTGGACTTATTTATTTTCATACAGCAATCTTTATCCAAAATATGATCAAACTATAATGATAAAATAATAAATTCAAGGGTTATGTTTGTATTTATTAATAATACTAAAACACATCTCAACTTGAGTAAAAAAAAAATAGAAGTTGCAAAAGATGCCACTAACAACTCCACAACTTAATTAAAAAGTTTGCTGGTCACCATACGATATGGCAAATTTTTATCTGAATTGCCAACTTATAAAACAATGCCATTTTGAGTTGAAAGGATTTCAGAATTTCCAGATTGTCTTGTACCTCACAAAAAATATATTTTTTATAATATTACATTTGGATATCGGAGGTTTTGCCATAAATAACTTTGCAGGCAAAAATGTCCAAAGAAACAAAACAAAAAGTTCTGAATTTCACAGATTTCTTTCTTTTTGATAATTAACAAAGTTTTGATTTGTTTATTTATTTAATAATCATCTACCTGCAGCTGACTTGTTGAACGCTAGAATCAATCCCCAAAAGGCATCAGACCCATTTCATGGAATAGACAATCAATAATTCAAAGCTTTAGTGAGAAATTTTCAATCTCACTCAGTCTGGAAAACAGACAGGCATTATTTTAAATTATTTAGCAAACAGTGCAGTTTTCTTGGTAGAACTGTTTCAGAATAGCTGAGAAGTGAGAAGAAGGAATTGTGGTGACAGAGTTCTTGGAAATATCCTCTTTGCTTGAAAGTTCAACCTCTGTGAGATTGAATTTCCAGCCTTTATTTGATGTGCTCTAAATTTCTGTATTTAGAAAATAAACAGATTAAAGCTAAAATATAAAA